>NC_064931.1:19264547-19589904 GCF_023897955.1 Schistocerca gregaria
AGCCTCACACAAAACTTCAAATAAAGTGTGCAAGTTGGCAAGAAGTTGTTCTGCTGTGCGGGCAGCAACTACTACATTATCCAGGTAATTTGTACATGAAGATACAGAAGCAGTCAACTCTTCCAGGTAGCGTTAGAAAATGGCAGCTGCTGATGTGCTACCAAAAGGCAAACAAAGGAAGTTGAAAAGTCATAAATATGTATTGATGACAAACACATTTTGCAAAGATTCATGTACAGGAATCTGAAGGCAGGCACTGCAAAGGTCAATTTTTAAAAATAGTGACCTGCACCTAAGTGATCCACGAATTCGTCAGGGCGAGGCAATGGATAAGTATCTACAACTGTCTTAGGATTGACAGTGACTTTTAATCAGTACAGATCCTAATTTTTCCTGATGTTTTGCAAACATAAACTACTGGGGAAAACCACCAACTTGCAGAGATTGGTGCGATAATGCCATTTTCTTGCCAGTGAGCTAGTCTTTTACAACCTGTTCATGAAGTGCAATAGGCAATGCATGTGCTTTGAAAAAGTGTGGCTGTGCGTGGTCTTTAAGCGTAACATGCGCTACAAAGTTATTGGCCTTACCTATGCCAGGAGCAAACAATTCTTGAAATTCTTCACAGAGCTTAGCAACAGTGTCACTTGAATTGAAATGACACACATCTAGCACATTGGCCACAATGTTTGGTCCAAACAAGTAGAGACCAAAACTATTAACAGTTTGTCTACTTTGTAGCGCTTGAAAGGAAACGGTCTTCTGCAGATTCTGATACATGGCTGCAATGTTAAATGTTCCTATCACTGGTATGTTCTGGCCATTGTATGCAATAAGTGTATTTTTGGATTGCACAGTTTTTGTTTGTCTAACAGTTCATAAGTTTCATAGTTTAACAAGGACACTGATGTGCACCTGTATCTAATTGATGTTTTACTGTATGGCTTGCAAGCACTAAAAGTACATACAATTTAGTAGAGAGACATTGCTCAGGGGAACTAGTGTTCTGAATAACTGCACATGATTGTTCTGTGGGAGCAACCTTTTCAGAAATTACAACACGCACGTGCATAGCAAAGCACAATTATTTCACATTGTGACATGGGGAGTTTTGTCTTTTTAAGCAAACACTTTGCACATATACAGTTTGATGGCAGGAGTAGCAAATGGCTTGGCATAACAAGCAATGTTCATGTTTATGTGCTGTATAGCAACAGGAGCAATATTTTGTACCACGCTGTTGGTGAGTATAGCATGGAATGTGCTTAAGCTGTTGATGGTTATGCATTCTGTCCGCGATGCTGTTTGTGTGCCATTAAGTGTGACTGTTGACAGGACCACATAGCACTAGAGCTACACTACTGGCCATTAAAATTGCTACACCACAAAGATGACGTGCTACAAATGTGAAATTTAACAGACAGGAAAATGATGCTGTGATATGCAAATGATTAGCTTTTCAGAGTATTCACACAAGGTTGGCGCCGGTGGCAACACCTACAATGTGCTGACATGAGTAAGGTTTCCAACCGATTTCTCATATACAAACATTAGTTGACCGGCGTTGCCTGGTGAAACATTGTTGTGATGCCTCGCGTAAGGGGGAGAAATGTGTACCATCACGTTTCCGACTTTGATAAAGGTCCGATTGTAGCTTATCGCGATTGCGGTTTATCGTATAGTGACATTGCTGCTAGCGTTGGTCTAGATCCAATGACTGTTAGCAGAATATGGAATCTGTGGGTTCAGGAGGGTAATATGGAACGCCGTGCTGGATCCCAATGGCCTCGTATCACTAGCAATCGAGATTACAGGCATCTTATCTGCATGGATGTAACGGATAGTGCAGCCGCGTCTCGATCCCTGAGTCAACAGATGGGGATGTTTGCAAGAGAACAACCATCTGCATGAACAGTTCGACGACATTTGCAGCAGCATGGACTATCAGGTTGGAGACCATGGCTGCAGGTACCCTTGACGCTGCATCACAGAAAGGAGGGGCTGCAGTGGTGTACTCAATGATGAATCTGGGTGCACGAATGGCAAAACGTCATTTTTTCAGATTAATCCAGGTTCTGTTTACAGCATCATGATGGTTGCATCCGTGTTTGGCGGTGAACGCACATTGGAAGCGTGTATTTGTCATCGCCATACTGGCGTATCACCCAGCGTGATGGTATGGGGTGCCATTGGTGACACGTCTCGGTCACCTCTTGTTCACATTGACTGCACTTTGAACAGTGGATGTTACATTTCAGATGTGTTACAACCCGTGGCTCTACCCTTCATTTGATCCCTGCAATACCTTACATTTCAGCAGGATAGTGCACGACTGCATGTCGCAGGTCCTGTACGGGCCATTCTGGATACAGAAAATGTTCGACTGCTGCCCTGTCCACCACATTCTCCAGATCTCTCACCAATTGGAAACGTCTGGTCAATGGTGACTGAGTAATTGGCTCGTCACAATACACCAGTCACTACTCTCGATGAACTGTGGTATCGTGTTGAAGCTGCACGGGCAGCCGTACCTGTACACACCATCCGAGCTCTGTTTAACTCAATGCCCAGGTGTTCTGGGTACTGATTTCTCAGGATCTATGCACCCAAATTGTGTGAAAATGTAATCACATGTCACTTCCAGTATAATATATTTTGTCCAATGAATACCCGATTATCATCTGCATTTCTTCTTGGTGTAGCAGTTTTAATGGCCAGTAGTGTATTGCCACCCTTCTGTTCTGCAGCACAAATATTACCAGGCCGCTGAAAACTATCTACAGCAAAATCACAAGAGTCTTGGTAGTCAATGATCTGCAATACCTGCTCAAGAGTAGGACCAGAATATTTCAGAATCTCTTCTCTGATTCTGTTATGTGACATATTGTGTGTGATTGCATCCCTGAGCTTATAGTCACTGTAAGATTGTCCACATTCACAACGGAACTTGTATTTCCACGTTAAGCCTTGTAATTTGTTCACACACAGACGGTATGTTTGTCCTGGCTGCTTTTTTAAACGAAAAAACTTAAACCAGGCAGCCGCAGTGTTGCTACACTCTTCATCGTATTTATTCGATGAACTGACCAATGTCTCAAAACCGACGTCTTTAGGCCACGATGTAGGGAAGAGTTTTGTAAGAGTCCTATACACTGATACACCGACAACGGAAAGGAAGTCACCCTGCATTTGCATCACAGTACCTGATATTTGGTGTGACCAGAATTGTGCAGTATACTCTGTCCAGTCTTCTGTGTTTTTGTCGGATGCATGGAAGCTGCAGGCACAGCTGTTGACGGACTGCTTACTGTTTGAGCTGCTGCTTGATGTGTGACAAATTGTGTCATGATTTCGGTCAGCTTCTGATGTGACTGCATCTGAAATTGAAGGAATGTTTTAAAATCCTGCAGTGATTGTACATCCACATTAGGCAATGGTTTGGTAGGAACAGGTATACAGTTGGCAGATTCTGTGGATTTGGAGCTGGAGTCAGGGCAGGCATAGGTTACGGTTGCATCACAGGATAATGAATTATAAATTGTGGTTGGGTATTGGGTGGGGTTGACATTGTAATTAATTAGACAATAGCAATGACACAAAAGCAAAAGGTGTGACGTACATGATGTTCTCTCACAACTAGAACAAAAAAGTCACAAATGTGTGGTTTTGGATTAGGATAAACAAGACAAATAAGAACACTTTAAATTCGAGGCAAAAGTCGTGCCAGCCATTGTCGCTACTGCTTTTGGCTTGGGGAGCTGCCACCTCATCACCAGTTTGGGAAGCCCTCATTGCCTGTTTTATAAAGGCCTCGTCGCTACCGCTGGGGAGCCCAGTTGCCACTGTTGTTACAGTAGGCCGGGTTGGTGAGTCCGTGAAATGGGTTCTGGTGCAGTACACTGCTAAGACAATTTCTCCCTGCCACTATTACACAGCTCTGACCCAGGGTCAGGTAACAGGATAGGAGAATGAAGGTTCTACAGCACTCCAACAAATTAGTAACAAAGTCACACAAATGTCTTAAAAACGAAAACAATCAATTATTGACAAAATTATTTAAGTGGGTAGATAAAAAATCTACTCGCCAAACTGCAGCAAAACGTACATGTAAAAGACGTAATTGGGAAGCTTTTGGGGCCAGTAGCTCCTTCAGGAAGAAGGGTTGAAGGGGAAGGAAGAAGGGTGAAGGAAAAGGACTGGGGAGGTGGATTTTGGGAAATTTACTCAAAACTGCATGTCAGGGGAGACTTACCGTACGGGATGGGAAGGAAAGACTGACTGACTGGAGACTGCATTGGATGAGATTTGAAAACTTGAGAGCTTAACGGTGGAAAACAGGGTAATATGCAAGACAGAGATTATTACTGAAATGTCATGTATGAGTTAATAAAAGTTATAGGCTAAGTGCATTATACATAACAGAGGCGGGAGGGAATTGGTGAAAAATAGATGGGAAAGACAATGAAAGATGTAGAAAACTAAAACAGAGTGAAGCAAAGAGTAGCTACAGTTAAGAAATGCTGAGACGGAAGAAATTAATGTAAATTAAGGTCATGTGGGTGGTGAGAACCTTGGACATGTTGTAGTACTAGTTCCCACCCACAGAGTTCTGAGAAACAAGTGTCTGGGGGAAGAATCCAGATGGCGCCTGTGGTGAAACAGGCACCAAGGTCACGAGTGTCATGTTGTTGAACGTGTTCTGCAACAGGAAATTGTGAGATCCCAGTATACACCCTCTGCCTATGCCCATTCATCCTAATTGATAATTGATGTAGAAGGCCGAACAGTGCTTACACGATAGCTGATATGACATGTCATTTCGCAGGTGGCTCTCCCTTTGATAGTATATGTTTTGCCAGTTACAGGGCTGTTATAGGTGGTGGTAGTCTTGCAGTGGGGATGGTCGCAGGGGGAGGAGCCATAGGGTGGGGAGATGGGTCAGGAGCAACATAGGGTCTTACAAGAATATTGTGGAGATTGGGAGGGCGACGGAAAGCTATTCAAGGTGTGGTGGTCAAAATTTCAGACAGGATGGATCTCACTTCAGGGCATGGCCCTGTCGAAGTAGCTGGTTAACACATTTCAGACCAGGATAATACTGAGTCATCAATAGTGTGCTCTGTGGAGGGATCAGCAGTACCAAGATTGGATGTGATGGCATGGGAAATCTGCTTTTTAATTAGGCTGGTGAGGCAATTATGTGTAATGAAGGCTGAGGTGAAAATGGTAGTGTATTGCTCTAAAGAGTCTGCATCTGAACAAATAAATTTGCTACAGATGCCAAGGCTGTATGGGAGGCAACGTTTGACACCCCAGCAGACAAAGGATCTACCACTGTAGTACTTGGCCAAAACAAGTATGTTAGTGAAGGTCTACGTCAGCTGTCTAACAGCTCTTCATGCATCATCTTCCACCAAGATCCCATCCCTGTGATTCAAACTGACCTGCTTTCCCTCCTTAAAACCTCAGGCCCTCACAAGAGCTAACACTGAAATCCATAGAACTTCTCACCACACCCAAACTACACGCCCCCACGTTACCTTCTTAAGATCCACAAACCCAATCATCCTGGTCGTCCCATAGTTCCTGGCATCAAAGCACCGACTGAATGTATAATCTGCCTCAGTTGATCAACACCTGCAACCCCTAGTACAAAGACTCCCCTTCTACATAAAGATACCAACCGTTTCTTAGATCATCTGAAATCCATACCCGTCCCACTCCCATCACGCACCTTGCTCGTCACAATTGATGCCACCTCCCAGTATACCAACATCCCCTACGTACATGGTCTGTCTGCTGCTGAACATTTCCTTAGTCAGTGCCCACCTGATTCCAAACCTATGACATCCTACCTACTCACCTTAATGAACTTTGTACTTACCAACAACTACTTCACCTTTGAGGGGCAGACACATAAGCAAATCAAGGGTATGGCCATGGGAACCAGGATGGCTTCTTCCCAAGCCAACCTTTTCATGGGTCACTTGGAGAAGGCTTTCCTGGCATCCGTAAGTCTTCAGCTCCTGGTTTTGTTTAGATACATTGATGACATCTTTACCATATGGACTCATGGTGAGACTGACCTGCTAAAATTCCTGGAATCTCTGAATACCTTCTCCCAATTAAATTTCTCATAGTCCTATTGTAAATCCCATGGCACTTTCCTTGATGTTGATCTCATCCTCACCAAAGGCCAGCTACACACTGTTGTCTACATTAAACCTACCAACAAACAACAGTACTTACATTTTGACAGTTGCCACCCTATCTAAGTCAAACGTTCCCTCCCATACAGCCTTGGCATCTGCGCCAAACATATTGCTTCAGATGCAGACTCTTTAGAGCAATACACTAGCATTTTCATCTCAGCCTTCACTGTACGCAAGTACCCCACCAGCCTAATTAAAAAGCTGATTTCCCAGGTCGTCACATCCAATCTTGGTATTGCTGATTCCTCCATAAAACGGCTTTGGAGCGCACCACTGGTGACTCAGTATTATCCTGGTCTGGAATGTGTTAATCAGCTACTCCAACAGGGCCATGACTTCCTAAAATCATGCCCTGGAATGAGATCCATTCTGTCTGAAATTTTGCCCACCACACCTTGAATAGCTTTTCATTGCCCTACCAGTCTCCACAATATTCTTGTCAGACCCTATGCTCTTTCTGCATCCATCTCCCTACCCTGTGGCTCCTAACCCCGTGACCGTCCCCGCTGCAACACTTGCCCTATGCACCCTCCTACCACCACCTATAACAGCCTTGTAACTGGCAAAACATATACTATCAAAGGGAGAGTCACCTGCAAAATGACACATCATGTACCGGCTATTATGTAAACACTGTTCAGCCTTCTACATCAATTATCAGTTAGGATGATTGGGCATAGGCAGAGGGTGTATACTGGCAACTTGCAATACCCTGTTGTAGAGCATTCTCTGAAACACGAAATTCGTGACCTCGGCACCTGTTTGACCACAGGCACCATCTGGATTCTTCCCCCAGACACCTGTTTCTTAGAACTCTGCAGGTGGGAACTAACACTACAACAAGTCCTTGGTTCTCTCCACCTACATGGCCTTAATTTATGTTAATTTCTTCCGTCTCAGCATTTCTTCACTGTTACTCTTCGCTTCACTTTTTTTAGTTTTCCCACA
Organism: Schistocerca gregaria; assembly: GCF_023897955.1. NCBI lineage: Eukaryota > Metazoa > Arthropoda > Insecta > Orthoptera > Acrididae > Schistocerca > Schistocerca gregaria. The sequence continues at coordinate 19,271,708 of NC_064931.1, forward strand.
TCTTTCATTCTTTCCCATCTATTTTTCACTGCTCCCCTCCCAATGCACTTAGTCTATCACTTATATTAACTTGTGCATGGTGTTTTAGTAGTAATCTCTGTCTTGCATATTACCTTATGTTCTCAGAATTTCAAATATCATCCAGTGCAGTCCCCAACAGTCAGTGTTTCCTTCTCATCCTGTACAGCATGTCTCCCCTGACCCGTGGTTCTGGGTGACTTTCCCGAAATCTTCCCCTTTTCCTAGACCTCTCCAGTCCTTCTCCTTCATCCTTCCTCCTTCCATTTCAACCCGTCTGCCTGAAGAAGGAGCCACTGGCTCCAAAAGCTTCCCAATTACAACAGTCTTTTATGCATGTGTTCTGCCACAGCTTGGTGAGTAGATTTTTTATCTATCCAATTAAATAAAAACTACATAAAAGGTTTACTTACCTTTCTGACTTGTCGAATAATGAAATCTACAACACAATAATGCCCTCAATGGCTGAGTGCAAATAATCATAGGTAAACTTCACGGTACACATCAAATGCAATTTACAACAACTGTCTGTTCACTTCTAAGAGTTCACTAAACAATGTTCCCTGTCTAAGCCAGACCCAGATGATGATCTATATCAAAGTGGGTGAGAGCTGCTCTTCTATCTTCCGAGTAGGCTTCTGTCTGTTGTCGTCCGGTTGATGGTGGACTGTACGCGGCCAGCAATTGGCCGAGGCGAAGTCGATATATTTATCCTCTGTGGCGCTGGTGGAACGTCTCTGTGACACTGGCACTGGCACCAGCTCATGTCTTTGTGCCTGTGGTGCTTTCGCCCTGGCTGTGTCTTGTTAGGATGACACAGCATATTTACCACTGGCTTTTCTGTAATTGAAAGCAGTCAGTGATTCAGACACTGGGCAAGCATATGAGAGGAGGGCTGTCCAAATCTCTGTCCAGCTATCCACATTTAGGTTTTCCATGTTTTCCCTAGATTGCTTAAGATAAATGCCAGGATGGTTGCTACCAAGTGACATTGCCAATTTGCTTTGTCAACCTGGCTTGTGCTTTGTACCTAATGAAATTTTCATCGACAGGTTATTAGGCCCTAACTTCCTTCCGCAGTCACTCTTATTTTCATGTTTTGCGCTATTTGTGATGGTACTGTTGATGCACTGTATTATGTAAAAAGCAAGTGAGAGAAGTCTGGACTAAATTTAAATCACATTTTGCACATTCTAGTATTTAAAAGTTAAACATCATGCTTTGAGATGGCTGTTGGAGTACAGATGTACTGAGTTTTCAGTAATATTTAAACCTGTTGTGTGTCTGTATCATATGTATAAGCATAAAGCTTTTTTCATTGGTTTTCTTGATTGTAAGCCATGCCAGTAGTTTTCTTGGTTATAGGAATATCTAACTTATTTTCATGTACAAAGAATAATGAGAAAATTGAAACAATCAAAGTGCAACTAGAATAGAATGGTATCACCATTCGTCACATCACTGTTTTTGAGTTAACGTTGTGTGAACCCAGCAGTTATTTCTGGTTTTCTTTATTCTTTGTGGATACTAGTGTAAATATATGATAATCTCCAAGCATAGGTGTTATATCTATTATTTTATCATAAATGTCAAACAATAGACAAAAAGTTAACATTAACTCTAATTTTTATTTCAGGGATTCCTGAATCTACAGTGGTCAAGGTGGAAACGAATCCTCTTCACAAGGACAATTGCCATTGTCCCAACATTCTTTGTAGCATTTTACAGTGAAATAAATGAACTATCTGGCATGAATGACTTGTTAAATGCTATAATGAGTCTACAATTACCATTTGCTACTATACCAACAATAGCATTTACGAGCAGTCAAAAAATTATGGGTGAATTTCAAAACGGAATGTAAGTATTAAAGCCAGTTGTATTAGATTATCGGTTAGTTGTAAAATGCATAATAGACAATGTCAAATAATTTTTCATGATTCCTTATATTTTGTATCCATAATTGCCTGTATAACTGGCTGTTTTTTTGCACTTCAAGGTTCCTGTTTCTGTTGTGACGATTTGCAGTAAGTGTTAAAAAATTACATTCTATGTGAAGGAATGAAATTGAATGTTTTGTTGTGCTGGTTGATTGTATGATAGTCCACATGAAACATATTCTATTTCATATGTTGTCCAAATCATTCATAGCGGATAAAGAAATATACAACCGCTGTGTGACAATACTAGGTAACTTTATGTAGTATGATGATTGTCTTCCAGTTTGTAACCCCAGTTTCAGAGCCCTGTGACCAGCAAATCCATTTTGGTTTGGCATAACTGCAAATCTATAATTAAAGAAAATGTTCCATTCTTTCCAGTTCAACTGTTGTATGCCTCAAAAACAGAGAAATGATATTATGTATGACAAGTTAGTAGCGATACCTCAGTCAGGCATTTTGACAGTTAAAATTCTGGAATTACTGTGACAAACTAACCAGTGCCTACTTATTGAAACCAAATAGATCGGTATGTTACTACTTGCATTATAAAATGTAGTAACTGAATGGTTAGGAGTGAGCAACTTGTGAAACAGATATCATAATGGAGTTGGGTGTTTGAGGACAGGCACTTGTGAACAGTTGCACTGACAGTAATGTAGTTCATAGTCTCTTGTACATGTAACATATTATTTATCCAAGTAGCATGTATTTGCAGCATTCTACTTGGAAATAAATTTTGTGAAACTGTACGGAATTTATTTTCTTGATCTTGTGAAATGAACAAAATCTCGCTATTGGTAAAATATGATATGCCTATTTCATCAACTGAGTCCTAAGCTCACTTTATTATTTTGTGCTTTGCCTCCTGTATTTTTGTTTATAACTCTGAGGAAAAACAATTATGAAACTTTGTGATAATTTTTAACAGCTTTCTCAACCCATTACTGTTCTACAGGTCCCTCACATCCCAGCAGTTTTGATTGTTCTACTTTGACTGTTTGTAATTGTTTGTATCCTTCCTACTCTCATACATTGTATTTAGCATTGTGACTGTTGTGTTTTGTTTGAATGATTGTTCATAAATTTTAGTACTGTTTCGTCAGTTTTATTCCTGAATATATTACAGTGAAAAGGATTTAACATGAAAACGCTTAACATGAAGATTGGTTAACGTGAAATACTGGTAATACTGTTGTCCCGGCAAAATACTAAGTATTTCATGCTTTTTCATCTAATATGAAACAAAAATCTAACATTAAAAGCTTTTGCTTCTCAGATGAACAAATAAATCTACTATGTGCAGCCCTGATGTCCATCAGATTTATTAACAAATTTATTTTCCTCCCCCCCCATTTCTTCTTCTTCTTCTTCTTCTTCTTCTTCTTTAGACTAAACAAAGTAAACCATGCTTCCATCTGTTGCTATATTGTTGCTTGTCTTTGGATTCTGCCAGTTTCCAAACACTTCAGTCAGTTTTCATATTTGGCACTGTGTTTTTTTTATATACAGGCACTGTAATTGTTTACATGCAATGGCAGAGGAAACTGTATGAAAATAGGCAGTTTTTAAGCTTCAAATAAGGATGGAATAGCTGAAAGCAGTTTAGGGAAAACTGAAATGACACAGGAACATTACTAGTCGAATGTATGATGAACAAATGAGCTTGGATAGTGGCCGCTGTGCTCACTGATTGGATTCTCAATTTAGAAAAGTGATTTTCATAAGAAAAACTGTTGATTGTTGATAATTGTGTGGCACATCCCAAAATTAAATTAACGCCATAAGTGTTTCAGAACCATGTGATGAAGGCATTATACAAAATGTGAAATTACATTTTCTAAGAAGCTGCTCCATAAATATCTACCAGCAATCAAAGCAAAAAACGATCTGTGTCTGATTATTGATGATGTGTTATACATCTAGTATTCTGTAAAGAATTTTATGGAACCATAAACAATTGAAAATTGATGTCACTCTATGGGATTCTCTAATGTGTCAGATTCTATGTCACCTCAAGTATCAGCAGATATTGAAACTGAAGTGACCAATAATTAAATGTTTGGAAAAGTTTCTACGATATCTCTGGTGAATTTGTTGCAGTTGAGAATGATGTATGTACAATGCCAAATATGACAGCCATTTTGGAGTGTGTTCAGATCGCAAAAGGTCACATCAATGTAGGTGGTGGTGGTGAATTTATATTTGACAATGAAACCCACATTTCAGGTCCAGTCCCCACTACACCAGAAATGCAGATCATCATGAAAAGTATGCACAGCTGTTGCGATGACATTCAAATGGTGAAATTAATCAAACAATGGACGATACTGAACAATTTGCCAAAAATTTTATGCTGAAATGGACACTGCAAAAGAAAAAAAATATGTAGTCACTAGAGAAAATTATAGCAGGAAATTGAGTTATTGTATTGTAATAAAATTTGACAAGAGGAAATTGTATGGCTCTTGTTTTCCTCAGGCACTGCTTAACAAAAAATTATTGTAATGGGAAAAATAATTTTTGCCATCTTAATTTCATGTTAAATGTTTTTCTGCTGTACATCACTTTTGTCTGCTAATGAGATTGTGGTGTCACTTTCAATAGAACTATGATACAATTATTTTGTTCTGTCCTACCTGAATGTTTAATCTGCTCTGTGAGGACAACAACCTCTGCTGTTGCCTCATTTGGGTACTATGGCTATTAATGCATCACCATCACTGGTATTTGTATCAGATTATGAGATTGTGTGGTTTGTAATAGAGGTATTGGTAAATAGATCTGCATTTTGTATGACATTACTGCACTAACCATTGCCACAAAACCAATGTTTCACCTGTCAGGTATATTCCATGCTATGGAAAGATCTGTGGATAAGAATATAGTGTGGGTTTTCCACAATTTATATTCCTTGTTCTGAGATATTCAAAATATTACACTTTTTGTTTTTTTCTGCTTGTATTTTTCACCTATGACCATTTTGTGGTGATCTTTGTGAAAGCTGACCTTTATCTTGTGCAAAAGCTATATCAGATGTGCACACCTAGGAGTTCTTAATGTTCTATAGATACTTTAATCACAGTGAAGCAACTGTTAGTCTGCCACATCTGGTTTGCTATAAACTGTAATACAATATGAGAACAAATATGAGATCTGTGAAAAGAAAATAACAACTAGTTAAAAGAAATTTGTGCTGTAAGGGGGGGAGTGGGGGGTAAAAAGGGAAATAAAAGATGTTGAAGGTTGTGGCCCAGCTTCATTTCAGAGCAGTAGCAAAACACTTCCATTTTATTAAACTTGTTTTGTATGTGTTCATATCAATTGATCTTCAGTTAATAATGATGACTAGTGGGAAACAGATGGTAACTATACTGTGTATTAGCAGATGTGTTCTGGCTGTAGAACAATGAAGAAATAGCATCTCTTCATGGAGTCAGTTCTAAATAACCACAAATATAAGTATATAATAGACTGTTACTCTCTGCAAAAAATGATAGAAGTTAGGAGCGTGCTTTTGTGTGAATCTAGAATTGATTCAGGTGTGTCAACACAAACATGCTACACTTCTCTTAAAGGATTTTTATGTTCATCAGAACTCCCTTTGCACATATTTGACAATTCCCAAAAGTACATCGAATATGCGTGAACAGTTCAGCTTTAATATTATTTAATGGAGTAACCAAAAGAAAACTTCAGTAAATCTTTTTTGGAAGAAAGATACTGTGTGACCTAGGCAGTGCTTGATTTGTGACAGTACGCACCAGTACACCGTACCAATACCTATGATGAGAAGAATTCAGAACTGCAGATTTTGAGGTGTGATACAATAGAACTTTTGCTGTGGTTGAAGTGATGTAAATCAAATGTTGTATTAACACTTTTAAAATGCTCATAAAAGCATAAAAATAAGGTTTTAAGAAGTCTATGTTTCAAAAACACTCCCTGGAAGATCATGGTACAAGAACCAATTTTCTTTTTTTACAAATGGAGCACTGGATTAGGTATTTTTGACACTAATGGTAATTGTATCAAAGGAAGCTTCAATCAAGAAAACAAATTAATTAAAGTTGAGGAAGGTTAGAAAGAAGGAGCAAGTCACTTAGATCCAAAGAGGAGAGAGATCGCCTGTAATGAAGACAAGTGTAGACATAGAAGGCCAGCAGTTCCTTCTTGTAATTGATTGGGCTGATGGTAGTGTCATTTGTAGACTGAATATGTGTAGAGCCAAAACAGTTTTTTAATGTAAATTTACAAAGAAATCGTGAATTTGCTTGGTGGTGGTGGTGGTGGTAGTAGTAGTAGTAGTAGTAGTAGTAGTAGTAGTAGTAATTTATTCATCCAGTCAGCATGAGAACTCATTTGTGCTCTGCCACTCACCCAAAGGTGGCTAGTGGAGTACACTATAGTAGACATGGAATGCTGGGAGATTGTGGGGGAGGGGGGGGGGAGAAAAAATTATCCATCTAACAAACCTTTGTTTCTGATTATTACAAAATAAGAAATCATCATCCAATATGTTCCATTTTATATTATGAGCTCTATGTGTTCTAAAATCAGAAGTCACAAAAAGAAAGGCTACATTGTGAGGGCCTTGCCAATCAGTTAAAGAAGAGAAAATGTGGAGTGGTGGTTGGGAATAGTCCTAAGACGCAGATCGATCTTTCTATCTGTTAGCACTCTTCCAGTGACATGAGAATTTTTATTTCCTGTTGGCCACAACATCCAAAAAAGTTATGTCTTCAATATCAGTATACATCATGCACAAATGTAGTGATAATATTACTATATTTACTAATCAACTGATGCGTTATTGCATCAGTTGTTACCATATATTCAATAATGCACCAAGAAGTTGATATGTTGTCTGAGGAAGACACAGCCTTGACTTTCCCCTTAAGGTTTATAAACTTAAGATTTTGGAAAGACAATCATTTATTACTCATTCTGTTGAAATGTGTAGTCTGCTTGTCTATATTTTCATGGCTTTCATTTCCTAAAGTATAGGTGTCCAATTAATTTCTATCTTTGCATTATTTAACAGCATGTGTAACATAAGGAATCCTCTCAACCTAAATGCACTTTTCCAGATTCTTGACAATAGATGAACAGATATTATATAAGGGACAATCAGATGAAAATGAGACAGATGGAAAAAAGTAAAATGTTTCTTATTTCAAAAGTAAACTTCATAAGTGTTAGTAAATTTATCCCATTGTCAGACGAGATGGTAAATGCCTCTGTGCAAAAATGTTTTTGGTTGCCTACAGAACCATGATTGTACTCAGGCATACACCTCTTCATCCGAAGCAAATCAGTGGCCAAAAATGTCTTTCTTCAGGGCTCCAAAAATATGGAAATTGTGGGGGGGGGGGGGGGGGGGGAGAGAGAGAAAGAGAGAGAGATTGGGATTGTATGGAGGATGTGTAAGGGCGTCCCAGCAGAAATTTTTGCAGCATACTCAAAACAACCTTGGCAAGAGCTGGACCGACCCACACATTTTGACTACACTACAGAAGTTTCACTGAGAAGCCCTTACACATCCTCCATATAGTGCCAATCTCCCTCCATGCGATTTTCATATTTTTGGAGCCACAAAGAAAGACATTCATGGCCATTGACTTGCTTTCTGACAAAGAGGTGCACACCTGGGTACAGTCGTGGTGCCATAAGCAAATGCAAACATTTTTCCATGAAGGCACTGACCATTTTGTCTCACAATGGCCAATTACTTTCTCCCCCCATCTAATTTTCATTTTATTGCCCCATAGAGTGAGACTGTGTTCATTGCTGTGATAGAATGAAAAAGCTTCAATGAGACACCTATGGAATTCTTTAAAATTACTAACTTCTGTGCTCCTTGTACCGGTTGTGTGTTTCTGACTAATGTTGTAGTGAGGGCTTGCTTTTTATTGTACATTACATCACACATACTTTTTATATTAATGTGTAAATGATTATTGTTTGTATAGCATATGATGAAGTTATAAAATAAACATACTATTTCCTTGAATTAGAACAGTATATTGGTGAGACAACATGCACTTGATTTTTATGGAGTTTGTGTATTTTTAATATTTGAATTTACATTTCAACACATTTTGGATGATAAATATATCAGGACACTATCTTCTTGTGTTTGATACAGTGTGTGAATTATTCTGACATTTCTGTTGCAGTAATATTTCCATTTTCTCTTTTTCATTTTCAGTGTAATGAATACAATATCCATTGCATTATCAGTTGTTGTTATCACTATAAACATTTACTTTGTTGTTCATACGACGACAGAATCTGTAACTGGCTGGTACTGGTACATGCTGATATGTATATATGCAGTATTTTACTTGGTCATGTGTGTATATTTAATTATGCACATGATGAACAGTATGGCTCCAGGCAAATTTGGTAACACAGTGAGTATTGGTGTGCTTTATAAATATCTACAAAGTTGTTCAACTTGCTTATGTGGTAATTTGAAATAATCCAAACTAATTTTTTTAAAAAAATGACTCATATGCTACTTAACTTTATATCATTTGATACCTCTCTGTGACAAGTGTTGTACTGTTTCCATTGAAATAACTGCTTTATGACATACTTTTGTATTCTTTAGTGTGACAAGCCTCCCGGTAGTGTCAAATAGGGTGAGGGAACACACAAGACACATTTAATGATTATTGGTCTCTCAGCTGGAATGGTAATCTCAAAAATGCACTTTGTTCCTTCTTAAAGGATCAGCTTACATGCCTTCAGTTTAACCTCTTTTTTTCTGTCATTATACTCCTTATTCCTTATCATAACCACATGAACACTCTACTCATGGAGTGATTTTGTAATATCTGTATCCACTTATTAAGAACTGTTTCCATTTATTAATATCCACATGCAGTTATATATAACTGTATGCATTAATTAATAACTGTATGCACTGATTAATAACTGTATGCACTTTTTATAATCATTTGCTCTTGTTTATACCTTTTAATAACCAGCAATGAAGAGTGAATTTTTGACAATGTCAGCCATTCAGTGAAACATCCAAAAGATCATTAAACAAGTGTCAACTAAAAATTACAAGATGAATGCCAGCATGCAATATGTTTTTAATAACTGTTTGCACTTTTTGCAGAGAGCTACCTTTCAGAAAGTGGTGTGGCAAATATAAATGTTTTATGCCAAGGTTGGAGCACATCCACTCTTTAGCTTGTTGGGAGATTTAGTTATTTTGGATTTGATAGTTTTTTAAAAACAGAGCATTTCTGAATTGGTCATTTTCTTGCAAAATTTGCAAAAGCTCCACAAATTTATTGCAGTGCTCGTTGATGGATTTTAGCAAGAGGACTGTCTTTGCTCTAAACATTTTTTGGGGGAGAGAGAGAGGGAGGGGGGGGGGGGGGGGGGTGAAGCTGTTGATACTAATTTTTCTCATCTGTACTCAGATTGCCTAACTGCCTTCCAAACAAACAGTTCCACAGATCGTCTGTCCCATTAGCTGAGTGGCCAGTGCATCTTACTGCCATGCAGCAGGCCCAGGTTCAATTCCTGGCCAGGTCTGAGATTTTATATGCTCTACGACTGTGTATTATTTTGTCCTCATCATCATTGACACGCATGTTGCCCAATGTGGCATCAACTGAAGAGACTTGCAACTCAGCAGCTCAATTTCCCCATGTGGGAACCCCCAGTCATCAATGCCGTACAGTCTTTTTTTTTTTTCACTGATACAACCAGCAGAAAAAAATGATCTAGGACTCCCTTATCCTACTATAAAATTAGAAGTAGCTGGGTGCTACATCATTTCAGAACCCCAGGAAATGAGGACACTGACACAGCAGCTAAGGGAACTTGTTAGAGATGTAAAGCAGAAACATGTTTTGCCCACTGAAAATCATTTCTTCATTGTTGAACCAGAAGGTATATTTTCTGATGAGGGTAGCTATAAATTTAAGGAAGGATCTGTCCTCTATTTTAGCAAACAGTGAGATTAGTGTGATAATTGTCTGTAATTTTGCCCAGACTCCAGCCTCAGTATTTAGGTTGGAGGTATTAATGTGTTTTTAATGGCAGATTTAACCATTTTAGTTCAATGATTAGCTAGTATCTACTGTATTATTTCAGTCTGTTCCGCAGCAGTACATGTATTTTTTTATTTCAGTTTTAAAAGCTTTTGTAGCCTAGGGGGCGGAGGGACTTAGTTATTTAATAACTGTAATGGAAAATTTTAAACTTTTATCATTTTAACCACATTGTCTCTAAATAATTTAGTATGAGAGCTGAATGTAAAGTGCACAGAAACATTCATGTATGTATGTATGTGTCTGTTTGTCTATTACATCTCTATATCCATCCATAGCAACACAAGCACTACAGTTTACTTAACATAAACTGATTATTATGTGTGGAAAGAGCAAGAAAGTACTTAAGTCCAGTATTTTCAAGACTGGGAGTATGAGAATCCCCACTTACTGAGCACTAGCCTGCATGAAATAATTATTTGTAGTTTGTCAGTTCTTCTTGCATATATAATGCCCTCTTAATGTAATTATAAAGTAGCGGAAAACCTATAGTGCACCCTGAAATTAATATTTTCTTCTTCTTTTCTCAGTTTATTGCTAGACTGACAGAAGGGCCAGTCCCGGGGGACTTTGGATTAAATGGTGATAAATCAAGGTAAGTCAGTAAATAAAATGTAAATATTATAGCAAATTGGACGTAATGTTTACAGTACATGAACAGAGTATGGTTGTGTAACACACATAGATGGAGAGCTACTTGACACAGTCCTGATTCATATGGAGTAAATATTGTGATGCCAACGGCGTTGCCACAGTGGTAACACCTGTTCTCGTCAGATTACCAAAGTTAAGGACTGTTGGGCTGGGCTAGCACTCAGATGGGTGACCATTTGATCTGCTGAGTGCTGTTGGCAAGCGGGGTGCACTCAGACGTTGTGAGGCAAACTGAGTAGCTACTCAGCTCCAGTCCTGTAAACTGACATACGGCCGGGAGAGCGGTGTGCTGACCACATGCTCCTCCGTATCTGCATCCAGTGACTCCTGTGGGCTGAGGATGACACAGCAGCTGGTCAATACCGTTGGGCCTTCCAAAGCCTGTTCGGATGGAGTTTTGTTTATATCTTGTGATATCAGGACAGTTTTTGTTGTAATGTAATGGCAGCAGTGTGTGAAACACCATGTTTAATGCAAAAGTTTTTTGAGAATGTTGTTTCACTATGACACTTTCTTTCTATGAAGAAACACAATGCAAGTAATATTCATCTTTTGGATCTGCAGCCCTTATCTTTCTATCTGTGTTTGCAGTTAAATTGGATGTAGGTTCCACCTTTTTGCAAACAAACTGTTTTTTCATTTTACCCAAACATGTTTCAGCACTGCTGTGGTGTCATTAGTGGGTTTTTGTTTATTGAAAACTGTAAAGAGTGAACATAATTTAGGTTGTAACTGATCTAACAAAGTGAGTCCTAAAAAAAGTTTTTGTTCATTCTGCTTCTTATTGTGATTTTACATTGTATGGTTTTGCAGGACCGACTTCAGATTGGTGACTACCTTATTTTAACAGGATATGTTGCTTTTATTTTTTTATCATCTTTATGTGGCAGTTGAAAAGTGGTAACCAGTAAATCAATATTTGCCTTAATGGCTGAGGGTGCTAAATGATGACAGCACAGTGGCACTCTCTTTGTAGAGGTTGCTGGAATGAATGTTTTCCTCCACAAGTTGACCACAAAAAAGAGAAAGGTAGTGCTAACAGGTCCCAATCACACAATTGTGCAGTAGTGTGTTGGATTAAATTCTCAAGCATTTGTAGTGAGTGAGTTGGCAGAGTAGTTAAAACACTGGTCTTGCATTTGAAGGGACAGAGGTTGAAAAGTCTGTCTGACCATCCAGATTTAGGTTTTTCATGGTTTTCGTAAATTGCTTAGAGAAATGCCATGCAAATGGTTTCTTTGAAAACAACTGGGTCATTTTCCTCCTCCATCCTTGTCTCAATCTTAGCTTCTGCTTCATATCTAATGAACCAATGATGAATGTTATGTTAATCCCTTAGCTTCCTTTCTGTTTCAAATCACTTTGGAGTGTCTAATACAGTGACATTATTTTAATTATGTGTTAAGTTCAGTAGTACTCTTGGTACTTTCTAAAGACATAGTCTGTTTCTAGAATCAGCTTTCTCTCTCTCCTTTCCTTTCATTTTACATTCATCCATTACCACTTACACATTATGCCAGACAAACAGTCAGCAGTGATCAGTGCTAAACAGTTAAAAATGTGACACAAACTACACAGATTGTATGCATGAAACACAATCTTTTGAAGTGTCATATAGTTGAAAGTCTTGCTTTAGGCTGTGAACCACAGGGTACTGTTGTAGAAAAGCAGTTCCACTTTCACAGATATGCATTTCACTAATCTTCGCTTCCAGAATTCAGGACAGTTGATAATATTTGTTAGTATCCATATGTGTGTATCATTACTATTTTTCATTGATGAAACATAGTATAAAATGCTTGAACACTATGTTCTGCTGCTTTTATCTTGTGCTTTCTGTGTGTAAGTAATGAAGTGAAGACCTGTGACAAGTATTTCTCAGTATGATCTGTTTTATGAGCTTGTTTATTCTTAAAAGACCTGTCAATAAGCATTTCTGTAGCTTCAAAAATATATCTAAATCATGTGGAGGGTGAAAATGTTTAATCTTTTTTCTACCTTTTTTCTTATTCTGTGAATTGTGTTTATAGCAGTTAAGTAAATAAAATTTATGATTACAGAAGAACAATGCTATAGATAATCAGTTCGATTTAATGTGCATGGCTTTTAATTAATACAGTGCAATGTGTCTCGTGTAAAACAGGGTCCAGTTGATGAACAGACAGAAAATTTCCTCTTGTAAAATTTAATAGCATAAATATTAATTTAAACACAAGTTTATGAGTATCTCAAAAAATTGCAAAAATGACTCATTTGGCCCCCTTCACATCTTGTGATTCTTTTATGTAGCTATTTTGTTCCTCAAATTTCTGTGTAACTGACTAAAAGGAGTACATAACTGGTGTAGGAATTGGGGATTCCTTGTAAAATTCTCTTCAGTACACCTGCTTACATGTTTTATGGCATACATTTTAAGCATTTTAATGTTAGCATGGAGGAAAGTTGCACACAAATTAATGAAAGTTTTATTTACATATACCTTGGATGCCTCATTAGTGTATAGACATAGCTGGGCAGTGTTAATCAAAGAGTTAACTTTGTTAATTATTAATCTGTCACTAAAATAGTGAACTTCGTTGAATGTTAAAGCATTGCATTACATGAGATTTGTTGGAAGTTAAATTTAATTGTTAATCATGAAGTCATAACAGAAAACTTTGTTGACTGTGTAGTGAAATGAACTAGTGAGGTGTAGTGAAATTAGCTGCTGAATAAAATGTGTTGCATTCGCTTAAATGACAATGTTTTGGTTGAGGAAGTTTAGGTAGGACATCAAAGATAAACAAACAGTTCAATCATTTAATCATGTAGTTTTATAATTACTTAATTATAAATGTTAAATTATGGGGGAGTGAAAGTACAGGGAAGTGTATAGTATCTGACATAAAATACATATTTCCCTTTATGAACATCAACATGTTAAAGTTTTCATCAGATAGTAAAACTTGTTTAGAAGCCAAAATGTTTTTGCCCATAGAAACAAGTCACTTGACTTTAGCTATCAAGGGTATAGAGGTATTACATGTAATAAACTATAGCTCGCATCACACAAGATGGCACTTCTGTGCAGAGGTGGAGCAGCAAAGGGATGAGAAGTGCACATGAGCAGCAGAGAGTGGGCAAACAAAGTCCATGTTGCTGAACTGCATTGTTGCGGACAACAGTCAGGCACATTTGCGTAGGTTACATCATACTATACATTCAAATCTATGATGGGAATAGTAAATATTAAAATCAATTTTGATCAATCATCATGAGAAAAATATTAATTCACGTCTTGACGACGTTGCATCCAATGCTCCAAAGATTTAATCCACATGAAATCGGGAGGCGAGAACAGATGACACAGCTTTGTGAAGGTGTGAATTTTTCTCAATGTGACAGTTGTCTCATGACAAGATCATTGAAACTGCTTGCAATAATCATCATTTATTGCGATTTGAGCTGTATTATAAGTAAAAATTTAATACACAACAAAATTAACATCAAACACAAACTGAAATCATTATATTTGCTTGACAATTGCTTCTACTCAACAGAATTTTTAAAAATGTTTATACGGTGTGTGTGTGTGTGTGTGTGTGTGTGTGTGTGTGTAAGTAAGTGTAAGTGTAAGTGTACGTGTTTGGCTGTAGTTAAGTGTAATCACTGTGCATAAAAAAGTATTAGTGGTGGGAAAAACTAATGAAAAGACTATCGTAAACATGGTCAGTTAGTTGTCATATTTTTCACTGTTAACGAGCATTATGAGTGTAAACTAACTCGTTCAGCATTACAGTGAGAGCCCGCATTTATAATCCATTTAACAAGCAAACAATGAACTATCACCCGTGAATAACTCAATGGAATGGTGATCAATAACATCGAAAATGATCGACATCGCAACAAGTAACAGTTCCTCTCATTTTAGGGCCTTATCCAATTTGTGCCTTGAAAATGGCAGGGGTTTACTTGTGAAAATATTGGACTTTTGACAAATTTATCCAGCTGCGTTCTTTCATGTCATTAGAGTACACAACATGATGGGAGAAGCTTAAATTTTCCTTGGGCAATATGTTGAACATTATAGCCTGCATAATTCAAAAGATAGAAAGTCCTAATCAAAAAGGCTGTGAAATTGTCATTCTTATGTATGCAGCTGATATGTTGACAAACACATTTTTTAAACTACAAGTCTTTAAAACTAAGAAATATTATTACTTTATTCCAAAGTCTACATCGCAACACCACCGTCACTTCTATTTGAATCTGTTTCTGAACAGCCTGATTGTAAATGTACGATGATAGGTTCAAGGCTTATATCCATCACCACTTCCCTGTCAAATTATTCTTTCTGAAGCCTTTCAGCATGACACACAGACAGTGCCCACACTACAGGTGGGATGTTGTCTATTGCCTCATTCACAAATGATTCAGTGAATGTTATCTTGAATGTTTTTTTTCTCTCACATAGCCTTATCCATTGCCCAAATTAATTCCGCAAGGCTACAGTGACAGTGACATGTGGGTAAACGCAAAACTGTGAGACCCCATTCACGTGCAAGGAAGTCAAGTTTGTATGTTCTGTCACGCGACTTGTATAAATTAATGAGCTGCAGGAGATCGGCACCAGTCTGGTTTATACTGTGCTTAATACTTTTATTTTTAAACCAGGGAAAAATATCTGCTTTTCTGGTGTTTATATTTGGTGTGTTCTCTGTAACATATGAATTATAACTGGCAATGGCCAACTTCGAAGCAAGGCATGACAAGAATTGTTAATCACGTCATGAAAGTGACAGCGTTCATTTCCAAATGGTAGTCACTATTTTTCTTACACGTAAATACATGTTTACTCTCAGAAACAAAACCAGATGAAGGGTCAGCATGCAGAATAATTATCCGAGAACCTATCCCTATGAAAACTTTAAAACTGCCAGTACCATCACTCATTTTCCAACAGATCTTCCTGGAATGGTTCTAATTGACCCATGTTTCATCAAGGTAATACACTGTTGAATTACCTCCTCCTCTTGTATCGTGAATCTTTATACGGGATGTAGTTCGTGCTGCGCCAATGTCACTTCTCTGAACTAAAAACTCTCTTCTTAACATATGAGGAATCAATGTCTTTTAAAATTCTTTGCATTGACAAAATGCTTACCATTGAAGCTAATTTTCTCCTGCATATCAGTAACACATTTTTGTGATGTCGGGCATTCAGCATTCATCATTCACATGGAGCACTTTGAAACATCGTACATAGGACAAGTATATTTCACTCATACATCTAACAAATTTCACCCTGCAAGTGTCATTTTCATGCAGTTCAATATTTATGATGTTGTACATGCTGAACTTGTGTTGTCAGAGACCTAATTTTGCAGGTAAATCCAAAGTTATATGTGGCGACTGTCTGTAAAGTGTATTGTGAATAGAGTTAGTAGTAAAGAAGTAGTAAGGAAATTAAGTCTTGCATTTTGCAGTAGTTTTTCACTCATATCAGTGTTTATGATATCATATATCCTGAACTATGTGACATACAATGATATATTTTCTAGGTACATTCAGTGACGTATGTGGATACTGTTTGAAAATGTGTTGTGTGTAGAGTTAGCAGCAATGAAGTAATAAATTCAAGTGTCTTGCATGATACAGTATTTTTAATGCATCTCACTTTGAGCCCTAATTGTTGACTTTTTAGGCAAGCACAGTTCACAATCAGAAAGTGTTTGTTCTCCCGATTTGGATACAAAATATACACAATCACTTAAATGTGGCCATGGATTTTCATCAGTTGTAGAGCTATAGAGTCCATGATTTAGTTTCTACAGTCAGTCCACTAACAAAAAGTAGTATTTAATGTGAACTCTGTAAACAAACAATAATAAACAGCCAACACCTAGTTATTCTCACATGTACTCAACTGTTTACATCAATTGCGTGCACCCTTGCCAGCATAGCCACACATCAATATGACCCGAACTTGCTCTAACATGACTTCCGTGGGTGGTGAAGCATCAGTTTTGTCATAAATAGTAGGTACCGAATTAATGATTAATGGACTCTGAGAAAGTTGATGGAAGTTAGTGTCCTTTAATGTTTTTTAAAATTAACTGAGAAGTTAATTCATTAATCCATTACTTGAGAAGTTAACTTTGTTAAATAACAACAGTCTTGTGCCCAGCTATGTATATAAATCACCAAGAGATGTGCAGCCACCATTGAAAAGTAGCATCATGTTTGGTCGTACAGAGAACTAAAAAAATCTGCAGGTGAATCAGAGTATATTATACAGGCTGATTCAGTAGGAGAACCCTTAGACTGGCTTCACATGACTGAAAGAGGGTGGTATATATCAGACCAGTTGCAAGTAAATTAGTGTTAATTGCAACACCCAAAAACAATACATCAAGTTCAGAAGCTATGTGTAACATAGCAGCAACAGTAAGGGAGTGAGATTCCACACGTGATGTTCAAAGCCAGCAACATGCTCCGTGTATGACCGGAAAAGTAACTGACACTTCCAGCTCAGTCAGTAACAAGCTATCAGACAATGTGGAAAGCTGAAAGCTAGTATGCATCATCATCATTATCATCATCATCATCATCGAAAAGGACAGCACCAGCATGTGTGTTTGAAGAGTGCAGAATGATAGGTCTCCAGGGAATGAACAACACACTTTGAGATTCTGTCTCGCACAGGGTGTGATTCTACAATAGTAGTGTGTGAGTGGAATCATTAGATAGAAGGTCACTATAACAGTGAGATATTTGTTGAGATTCAAATTTTACCACCATGTAATATCTTTGTTGCCTATACATGTGGCTATGCGCATGTTTTTGAGTCAGTTGTTAGTAGTTCTGTGCTATTATCAATACAGTGAATTAAGAATAAAGGTGTTCTGTAATTACATGTCATGCTTGTATTGTCAAACCACATTCCAACAGGTTATGGGCCCAAGTTAGGCGATCAGCAAAATTGGCATTTTTTGATTAGACAAAACATACTTCGGGAAGCTTGTAGGATCTGAAGTACTGCCCCTCATTCAGGCAACTCCCTGTGACATATTTTAGCAAGACAATGCCCTGTCATGTAACAAGGCAGTATCAAGCCTTCTTTGAAGAATGGCAGGTTCCACTGTTTCCACAGCCTAGAAATTTACCTGACATGTCACAAGTCGAACATGGCAGGGATACGGTTGTTGGCAACTTGTTTGCCATCATCTTCAATCAAAAATTATTGATGTTGTGTGAAATAATTTGTAAATTGTGTTGCAGGAGATTCACCAGGCAAATGTGTGGGCTCTGATTCAATATGATGATGATCAAAGCCTTGGTTGCACCTTACTGAATTCTAGAATATTACATGCAGTTGTGTATGTCGTACCTTCATGTGTTTTTACACATTTAATCTATGACTTAGGGCTCATTTTGGTTTCATGTATCCTTGGTATTAAGAGCTCTTCTTTTGTTTTATCATTTGTATGAATTTATTAGAACGGAAAAGACCGCAAAATTTTGGGCGTTGTTTCCAAAATAATGAAATCAAGCCTTAGAGTAATGAAATGGCTTGTCTTATTTAAATTGCAGCGAAACCAATATGCAGTTTTTTCTTCGGGTTGCTAAAGTCACAGAAGATATGGTGCCTTATGTTGGACAAAATTTCCAACCACCAAAGCAGATTTGGGAGAGCTATTCTCAAAACTTTGAATCGAACATGAAATCATCATGTTTGGCATAACAAATGTTACAGATTTGTACAACTACATATAATAGCTAGCTATTATCCCTAAGTGTTTAGAAATGGTGGTTACATATTCCCAGTAAATTCACAACAGACTTTTCATCAACAGCAAACCATTAAAGTTGTTACGAGTACTTGTGCATCTATAGACAGCCAGTAAAGCTCTCATGAATGGGCAGCATTATCATATTAGTAACATAAATTTACTGGATCACTTATTAGAAAATGTTAACTGTAATATACGAAGTTTGTTATGGACTTCTGACAATAAATTATGCCCACAATTTCAAGCTCCAGAGAAGAGTTTGAACTCAGATGTTCATCTCTTGAGCACTGATTAAGTGCAAATAGTTCATGTTAAGTCAAAAGCACAGTTGCAGCTGTGTGCTTATTTATTTTTAAAAGCATGACCCGTTTTGTAACTTTAGCTACATCATCAACTGAAGTCAGTTACATGATACTGGAGTATAATTGACATTAAACATCTCCCTCGAACCTATAATTTTGATTCACCCTAAAAATCATGTCACAGCCCACGATGCACTAATGCCAGTAGCTGGAAGTATGTACCAGTGGATCAGAAAAGTGGAGTGCAGGGCAGTGCCGTGGCTGACCACGAACTGAGTTTTGATATATTGATCTGATAGTTATTTATCTCTTTTGTCATGCTGATGATGTTGAAGTGAGTCTAGCTGCATGTGCACAAGATTCAGCAACCACCTGTAGTACGCAAACAAAGTGATTTGCCATCCACATGTGTCACATATCTGGCACTTCTATGAGTTTTCGAGTATCCTGCATCTGCATGACAGTGATTACGTGACAGTAATATTTATTATCAAAGGCTAACAAAGTTCACCTCAAAGATGACTATGGGAATGGAATTTGCCTGTGTTTTGGGAACTGTGGTTAAATGTCCACTTGTGCAATGATTGGAACCTGAGAATGTCTAGGATGTATTCATAGACTTGAACTGTGAACTCAATAAGTGCATAGTATTCAGGACAAACCAACAGCAGCCCGACATATGTTACATATAAATCTGCATAGATATTTCCAGCACACACAATATTTTTTTTAAATTCTTTTATTTTTATTTTTTTTTATCTTTTTTTTAGAATTTGACATTGGATGTATATACACTCCTGGAAATTGAAATAAGAACACCGTGAATTCATTGTCCCAGGAAGGGGAAACTTTATTGACACATTCCTGGGGTCAGATACATCACATGATCACACTGACAGAACCACAGGCAACAGAGCATGCACAATGTCGGCACTAGTACAGTGTATATCCACCTTTCTCAGCAATGCAGGTTGCTATTCTCCCATGGAGACGATCGTAGAGATGCTGGATGTAGTCCTGTGGAACGGCTTGCCATGCCATTTCCACCTGGCGCCTCAGTTGGACCAGCGTTCGTGCTGGATGTGCAGACCGCGTGAGACGACGCTTCATCCAGTCCCAAACATGCTCAATGGGGGACAGATCCGGAGATCTTGCTGGCCAGGGTAGTTGACTTACACCTTCTAGAGCACATTGGGTGGCACGGGATACATGCGAACGTGCATTGTCCTGTTGGAACAGCAAGTTCCTTTGCCGGTCTAGGAATGGTAGAACGATGGGTTCGATGACGGTTTGGGTGTACCGTGCACTATTCAGTGTCCCCTCGACGATCACCAGAGGTGTGCGGCCAGTGTAGAAGATCGCTCCCCACACCATGATGCCGGGTGTTGGCCCTGTGTGCCTCGGTCGTATGCAGTCCTGATTGTGGCGCTCACCTGCACGGCGCCAAACACGCATACGACCATCATTGGCACCAAGGCAGAAGCGACTCTCATCGCTGAAGACGACACGTCTCCATTCGTCCCTCCATTCACGCCTGTCGCGACACCACTGGAGGCGGGCTGCATGATGTTGGGGCGTGAGCGGAAGACGGCCTAACGGTGTGCGGGACCGTAGCCCAGCTTCATGGAGACGGTTGCGAATGGTCCTCGCCGATACCCGAGGAGCAACAGTGTACCTAATTTGCTGGGAAGTGGCGGTGCGGTCCCCTACGGCACTGCGTAGGATCCTACGGTCTTGGCGTGCATCCATGCGTTGCTGCGGTCCGGTCCCAGGTCGACGGGCACGTGCACCTTCCGCCGACCACTCGTGACAACATCGATGTACTGTGGAGACCTCACGCCCCACGTGTTGAGCAATTCGGCGGTACGTCCACCTGGCCTGCTGCATGCCCACTATACGCCCTCGCTCAAAGTCCGTCAACTGCACATACGGTTCACGTCCACGCTGTCGCGGCATGCTACCAGTGTTAAAGACTGCGATGGAGCTGTATGCCACGGCAAACTGGCTGACACTGACGGCGGCGGTGCACAAATGCTGCGCAGCTAGCGCCATTCGATGGCCAACACTGCGGTTCCTGGTGTGTCTGCTGTGCCGTGCGTGTGATCATTGCTTGTACAGCCCTCTCGCAGTGTCCGGAGCAAGTATGGTGGGTCTGACACACCGGTGTCAATGTGTTCTTTTTTCCATTTCCAGGAGTGTATGTTACAGTAGTTTATATTCCTGAAATTGGCATTCAACAATTAGGCCAAACAGCCATTTACTGTGTTTTATCATTATCAATATTACTCACTAAGTACACAAAAGGACAATATAAACACTGTACAATTTTTTTTTATTTACTTATTTTACCTGAATATGATAGTTAGTATTGAAATGATTTGAGTGTCTGAAAATTGCCGTGTCTTGAAACACATTCAAACCAGCAATCTCCATCTTACTGCGTTTGTTCGACCTCTACATCTACATATATACCCTAAAAACCATTGTGTAGTGCATAGCAGAGGGCACATCCCATTATGCAAGTTATTAGGATTTTCCCTGTTCCATTCAGGTACTGAGTTTGGGAAGATGATTTTTTAAATGCCTCTGTGTGTACTGTAATTAATCTTGTTCTCACAATCCTTATGTGAGTGATAAGTAGGAGGTTGTAGTATATTCCTAGAATCATAGTTTTGTAAGTAGGCTTTCTTGAGATATTTTGTCCATCTTCAAGAGTCTGCCAATTCAGGTTCTTTAGCATTTCTGTGACATTCTCCCACAAGTCAGACATTCATGTTGTGCTTTATAGAATCTCTTGTTAGTCCTGTGTGGTATGGATTTGACACATTTGAGCCAAATATTTCAGAATGGGTTGCATGAATGATTTGTAAGCAGTCTCCTTTGTAGACCAATGTCATTTCCCCAGTATTCAGCCAATAAACCAAAGTCTATCACCTGCTTTACCCATGTATGTGATCATTACATTTTGTATCCCTACAAAGTATTACATCTGGGTATTTGTAAGTGTCGGCCAATTCCAACGGTGACTCATTGATATTATGGTCCTGGGATACAACATTTCTTTCATTTTGTGAAGTGCACAGTTTTACATTCCTGAATATTTAATGCAAGTTGCCACTTTTTGCACCACTTTGCAATCTTATCAAGATCTGACTGAATACTTGTGCAGCGTCTGTGAGGCAGTGCTTCACTGTAGATAATGTCATCTTCAGACAGTCTTAGGTTACTATTAAAGTCTGCAAGGTCATTAATATACAACATGAACAGCAAGGGCCCAAACACATTTTCCTGTGGTACACCCAATGTTATGATCTACATCTGATGTTGACTCTCCATTTAAGATAAGACACTGTATTGTCCCCACCAAAAAATCCTCAGTCCAACCACATATTTCACTTTATACCCAGATGATTGTACTCTTGACAATAAGTGCAGATGTGATACACAGTGAAATGCATTTTGGAAATCAAGAAATACTGCATCTAACTAACTCCCTTGATCATGTCACGTGAGAAAAGTGTGAGTTGTGTTTCACTTGATCTATGTTTTTGGAATCCGTGGTGGCTGGCATTGAGGAGGTCATTCTGTTCAAGATACCTCATTATGTTTGAGCTCAGAATATGTTCTAAGACCCTACAACAAATTGATGTCACGGATATTGGTCAGTAGTTTGGTGGACCACTTGTACTACCCTTCTTGTAGACAGGTGTGACCTGAGGTTTTTCCCAAGAACTGGGCACAGTTTTTTGTTCAAGAGATGTATGGTAGATTATAGTTAGAAGAGGAGCTAATTCAGCCAAAAATTCAGCATAGAATCTTACAGGGGTTCCATTGGGCCCTGGAGCTTTGTTCAATTTTAACAATTTCACCTGTTTCTCAACACCACTGACACTAATACTTATTTCATTGATCTTTCCAGTGGTATGAGGATTAAATTGGGGAAATTCTCCTGGGTTTTCTTTTGTAAAGGAACAAGTGAATACAGAGTTAAGCATTTCAGCTTTTGCTTTGCTAACCCCAATTTCAGTTCCTGTCTCATTTGCTAGGGACTGAACTTATACATATGACCAGAATTTTTTTTTTTTTTTGGATTTTGTGAAATATCATTTGACAATATTCTGTTACAGTAGTAATTGAAGGCATCACATGTTGCTGTCTTGACGTCCCTAAATGTTTCATTCAGCATCTCTTTATCTATCGCCCTATGCTTTATTTTACACCTATTATGCAGTAATCCCTGTTTCTTTACAGTGACTTTATACTATGGAGGTTCCCTCCCATTGTGAACTGTTCTGCTGGATACGTACCTGTCCAGTGCATGGTAAACTATTTTTTTAAACTTGAGCCGTACATGCCCCTGCACTGTGCTGAAAGCTTAAAAGTTCCTCATTGAGATATGAAAATACTGCTTCTTTATGTAGTTTACTGAACATATATATATCTTTTCACTTGGTTTAGTTGTCCTTTGTACTTTATAGTCATTGTTGCCACAGCCGCATCATGGTCACAGATACCAGCTTCGATGTGGACATCTTCAAAGATTTTGGGTCTATTTGTTGCCATTAGATCTATTTCCGTCACGAATGGAGCTCCAAACTAACTGTTCTAGGTAATTTTCAGAGAATTCATTTAGTAATGTTTCACAGCAAGTCTTGTCATGTCCACCACTAAAAAAACTGTAATTTTCGCAGTTGATTGTTGGATGATAAGTCTCCACTGATGATTGAGGAACTTATGTGCAAGTGAACTGAGGTTTTCTTTTAAGTTTTCAATTACATAGGAAGAGGAGTCTGATGGGGGATAGAAGGATCCAGTTACAATTTTATGCCCATCCCTGACACTGAGCCTCCCCCAGTCGGTCTCACATGCAGCTGCAATTTCTCTCTCAGTGGATTTGTATTTCTTGTCTACAATGGCAAATATGCCGTCTCCATTTCCCATTAGCCTATCTTTTCAATAAAGACTTAACTTATTCCCAATAATGTCATTGCTATCAATTTCAGATTTCAACCAGTTATCTGTATTTACTATTATTTGAGCTTCACTATTTTTAGGAGTGCTTCAAACTCCGGCACTCTGTTGTGAATGCCTCGGCAGTTAACTACCCCGTAGGGGGCATTTTTGGACCTTACTCGTATACTACTGGGTAACCTACAGGTGATGTTATCTGGACTGGATGGAGAGTTGCCTAATCTACAACCTCCTGTTCCAGGTTGAACTAACAAACTTTTTCTGTCTATTTAGATATATATGTCTCAAAGAATCGTATCACGGACATATGCCTCATATAGGGGCTAACTGCTGGAATATGGGAACTTTACAGTTCAGCTGTCCATTATTGATTTAAAAATTTGAGCTTGTTTCTTAAGTACTAGTTCACAAATGTTTATTCAGTGATACACAGTTAAGGGCAGACCTAAAGAGCAAATGTTTTTGAATATGTCTTCCTTCAGCCTGACACAACTAGTTCTTCTTCTAATTGAAATATGTTTACTTCCTCCCCAGACATCAGTAAAGGAACAGCAAGCAGAAATTGCATAGTGAACAGTCGGCTGCCGTGGCTCACTGGGCACATTCAGTTTGAGACAAAGTAGTTGCTCTGATTGCAGAAGGCAGCTTTTCAGTTAGTGATTCTAGCAGGAGGTACGGTGTGCCACCTAGTACCACAGAGACATAGACATAGACTGAGAACACATCAGGAGGACAGAGAACTTCAGTGTAAGAGCCGACAGATTCACTGTCAAGTAGTATGGCAAGACACCAACTTTCTCAGTTGCAGTGACACAGTCCTCTGAAGACTAACAGCATGACATCACCTGCAGTGCCTCTCTTGGGTTTGTGACCTTACTAGTCGGACCCTAGATGACTGGAAAACTGTGGACTGGTCAGATGAGTCCCAATTGCAGTTGGTCAGAGCTGATGGTAGGGTTTGAGTGTGTTGCAGACCTCATGAAGCAGTGGGCCCAAGCTGTTAGCAAGTTACTGTGCAAGCTGGTGGTGGCTCCATTCTGATGTGGGCTGTGTTTAAGTGGAATGGACTGAGTCCTGTGGTCCAACTGAACCAATGGTTACATTCAGCTACCTGGAGACTATTGGCAGTCATACATTACTTCATGTTCCCAAACATTGACGGAATTTTTATGGATGGACAATACTCCATGTCACTGAGCCGCAATTGTTTGCAATTGGTTTGAAGAATATTCTGGACAATTTGAGCGAATGACTTGGCCACCCAGATTACCTCACAAGAATCCAATCAAATATTTATGGGACAGAATCAAGGGGTCAGTTTGTGCACAAAATCTTGCACTGGCAACACTTTCGCAGTTACAGATGGCTATAGAGGCAACACGGGTCAATATTTCTTCAGGGGAAAGGTCAGCCATTTTGTTACTCTGAGGCTCGATTTCATAATTTCGTTAAACAATGTCCAAAATTTTGCTGTCTTTTTCATTCTAGTGAATTCGTAAAAACAATAAAACAAAAGAAATGACATTCAGCTTACCACTCCAATATTCTAACTATTATGTCACAAGACACAGGCATAATGAAAGTCTCCTTGAATACTGTACTCAACACACTCATGGGAGGTAATTTTGTGGCCTTTACCTTCATTCTGAAACTGTGAAGTTATTTCAATTTGCTAAAGATGAACATGAGCAATTTTAGAAAGAGAAGTTTGTTAGTGAAACTCGTTCTTCATTCTTAAACACGAACAGTAGATAGTGATCCCTTGTAAGTGCATTCTTACACATTTTATAACCTCTGTGCCTCACATTTGTTGGTATCCAGATGCTGCTGTTGCAATTCAAACATTCAGTCAAGTTCATAATCTGCATCATAAAGTAAGTAATCCTTAGCACATGGGGCATAGGTCAATACAGAATGAGCATTGGATATCTCACATTTCATGAATCAATAACCCATTTTCTCTGTATGATGTCATGTCCTGCCCCAGTTTTTGTGCTGTTAGTGCCAAATGATACTATTTTTATGCCATTATGTCTACAGTAGCCCAGCTGTTGAGTGTACATGCGCCATACGTTGTTCTGTCTGACTTCAATCAGCATGTCAGTAACAAATATACTTATGTCATTAACAACAGCCGATGACCATATTACCATAAAGAGTCAGTCCTGAAACAATGATATTTTAACGTACACCTCTGGCATAATATAACATCAAATCTTTTAAATATGTGGATGTTAACAAATGGCAGATCTTGAGCGTACATTCTGTTAATCTCATATCATGTTTTTATCAGTACATTGTTTTATTCTTTGTAGATGCTCGGATATGGCACATGTCAAAACTACAATAGTCAAATAAGAACAGTAACATCTAAAAGCAGATATAATGTCATTAAAAAAATTATAACAGCTGTTTACCCATATAAAAAGAAATTAGCACTACTGCAGTAGTTTGCAGGTTTGTCACTACAGAAAGCTATTAACTAAGAACATCTGCTGTAAGTGAAACATTGGGAGTTGAGCTTTTTGGAAAGTGATTTGAATGATGAAATTATGCCAGATTTTTGCAAAATATATAGCATCTGATAACCACCATTCTATAACAGTGAAGATATCACTGGAAATGATTGCTGTGTTTTCACTCATAAAGTGAGTGTTAACCTATATTAATGACCTTCAAATGAGAAATTATGAATAGTAATTTCAAATGGACCAGTTTTGCCTGAGACACATGCTTAATATCTAAAACTGGCAGTTTTTATTGTAAATTCACGAAAATTTTATTTCATTTCATTATTAATAAGATCCATTTCTTACTAACTTTTACTTTATTCTTTCTTTTAGTACTGCTGAAGCATCTGAATAATTAAAATATTACGTTAACAACTTGTGGTGAACTGAAAGGTTATGCACAAGTCTGCAGCCCACATCAAATTTTCATCGTGTGCTGTCCACTCTTTCCAGTCTTCATCTCGTACAACTTTTTTAATATGTGATGTGGCCGTAAATGTAATGCAGTGTTTTCGTCTCACCAATGTAAGTTACGTTTGAAGAGAACAACTGATGAATATATACGTTTTTTCCCACATCTGTGTGTGTGTGTGTGTGTGTGTGTGTGTGTGTGTGTGTGTGTGTGTGTGATCATTTGGATAATTTGTCAGTCCTGTCTTTACTGGCCTGAGTGTAGATGTGTGATGCTGCAGAAAGGAAGCCAGGAAAATTATATTGGTTTTGACAATATCCAGAAGAGTACACAAATTGATCACAGAATTTTAGTACTCTCAGATGAATACAAAGGAAAACACTACAATAGTGGTATGGTCCAGAATAACACTTTCACTGTTTGTGTAGAGGCAATAAGAATGGGAAAGCCTAAGAAGCACATGTAAAAGATATAGTGCATATAAATGAAATACTAATTTATTAACTGTAACATAAGGAAAATGGACTCTAGAAAACTATTAAGTTGTGAGACGCTATTGCTGGACAGTACTTACCTCTGTTCCTGTTACACCTCTCCCCCCCCCCCCCCCCCTCCCCCGTCATGGCGTGGTTGCTGACACTCGTGTTCTGTGAATTCACATGACTGGAAAGATGAAACTGTGTTTCTTTTCTCATGTTGTTATGGAAAGAGTCTAACAAATGCAGACCCGTTATATGATATTGCAACTCCTCCTACTTAAATGTGCCTGTTGGGCCAGTTTATGTGTAGACTTCTTTGGGCTCTGAATAATTCCTCAGCAAATGTCGGCAATAAATTTTGGTGTGCAAACTGAAGGAATTCTTTGTCATTTTACCTTTGACACAGATCATAGGTGCATCAATTTTCATGGAATCTGTATTGTTGTCTTTGGTGCTAGTCCTTGATCCAGTTACTTGACTCAAAAATTTTGCGAGTTTCCTTAATTGATCTTGCTTTCACATATGCTTCCACAATTTCAATTCTTTCTTGCATCAAGAAAGGCATTGTGCTGACCACAAAGAGAAATGTCTAACTTCACTGATGAAATAAACTGAAATGCTGACAGAAGAATACTAACAATTGATTTCTGCATAAAACTGGCCATTGTCATAGCTGTTTCCTCTGTTTAAGAAGTCAAAATACTGAATTCACATTCAAAGGAGAGGTGGGCTACTTTTAACTGTGCCACCCATTAGATCCTGACCTAAAATTCACTGTCTGATATCTGCTCAGAGGGTAAGTTCCCCTCACTTAAAAATCTGTGATTTGTCGTCTTGACATATTTAGAAATGTAGACACTATTTTTGCCAAAATTCACAATTGTTTTGGACAAAATTTGCATCATATTTGGCAAAATTCACGTTTATTTTTGACAAAATTTGAATCATTTTTGGCAAAACTAACATCAAAACATTGTTCATTTGTAAATGATTAGACATACTACAAAATTAAATAGTTGTCACACTAAGTGACCTTGAGATGAAGCCTTAGTACTTTGAAATTGACTGTTAAAATAATGGTGATTGGGGAACTTTTTAATTGGAGTGTTTGCTTTTGTAAAAACTTTGTTTTTTCCGATATGGTCGTCACTTGTTTTCATTATTTGACTCTGCTTAAGCTTTTGGCGACTGATTTTTTCTGTTGAGAAGCATCAGCATTTTTCCACCTGTGAACAGAGTGCTTCTCTGATTTGCAGTGTTTCTCAACATTATTTTTATTTTCCGACATATTTGATAGTTACAAAATCTGCAGAATATTGATTGTGACCTCTCATAACCATGCAACCCCTACTTGATGGCTTCTAGCTTATGTATGTAGAAGTAGATGTAGATGATAATGGAGGTAGAACCAACAAGGTACTCTGCATAGAAGTAGAACTGAAAATAACTCTGTTCATGTGTTTAGCAGAGATTTGCAGCATGGTCAAAATACATTGACAGGTTTGATTTTCTGTTCTGTTCAGTGCAGAGTGCAGACACTACAGACTGGCAGTTGGCTGCAAGCATAAACAAACTAGAATTATTCATGACCACCAAAGGAGAGAGGAGCATTGTGGGTAAATGAGCCATGCCTCCCTCTTGCAGCACAATTGGAATACACGTGTGATGTGTGATCTGTGTTTCTGCAAAAAGCAGAACTGGCACATGGTTGTCGCTTTCCACGCCCGGGTTCCCGGATTCAATTCCCGGCGGGGTCCGGGATTTTCTCTGCCTCGTGATGGCTGGGTGTTGTGTGATGTCCTTAGGTTAGTTAGGTTTAAGTAGTTCTAAGTTCTAGGGGACTGATGACCATAGATGTT
Source organism: Schistocerca gregaria (assembly GCF_023897955.1). Classification (NCBI taxonomy): domain Eukaryota; kingdom Metazoa; phylum Arthropoda; class Insecta; order Orthoptera; family Acrididae; genus Schistocerca; species Schistocerca gregaria. The sequence goes on from NC_064931.1 coordinate 19,300,703, forward strand.
AAGTCCCATAGTGCTCAGAGCCATTTGAACAATTTTTGACACATGGTTGTAGGGATCGCTAATTGCTTCTGGTGCCGTGAGGGTCATAATCAAACACTATGTTGGTCAGTATTAGTTTCTTCACTCATTTCAAAATAAGAAAAGAACACAACACAGAGCATTCAGTAATGGCTACCTTGCAACTGCTTTGAGGTTGGTAGTGTTGCAAACAAGGTGTTTCAGACCAAACTGGTACCGGTATTTGATACAACCACAGTTCAAAACAACCTCCACCAAGATATCTCTGCATACACCCATTAGATATTTTTTATGGGAATGTGTTAACAGCCTCAAAACGCACCCAGAACAGACAGTTTTCAGCACTAGATGCTAGTACAACTGGTGCTTCTCTTAAAAACCTGTCATATGTCTGTCTACCTAAATAGCATTGTGAACATGTTGCACATTGTCAAGTGTTTGAACGGTCTATAATCTGCCAGTATGTCACTGATCCTGAATATTTCTGAGCTTGCATTCAGTAGGTAATATACATGCCAAGCAACTAACAGTACTGTGTCTGACAATGTTTCCTTCATACTCAGTTTTCAACTACTCTCATTCTCAAGACACAAGGAGGCTATATTTCTGTGGTTAAGCACGAGGAGAAGTTTGGCATTGCTTTGGCACAACAACATGTAATAACAGATTGTATTAAATTCAAATACAATTGGAAAAGGTGTTTATCTTCTTTGTGAAATCACAAAAGTTGTAAAAGACACAAGTGTTCCTAAAAAACAACAAAAAAGTATAAAAACTTTGATAAACCATTCTGTGCAAATTGTACTATCCACTCAAGCACTATTTTGTGTAAATAATAGGCATCACAGACATATTAATGTGTTTGAAACAACATGATTTCTTACTTTTACCAATGACTAGGAAAGGCAGCCGGTGACTAACAGCAGCATTAGTACCAGCTAAAGTAGTAATACAGTCTTTGCTTATTTTAGAAGCAGCTGCTGCTAATTCATGACAAAAAGCAAGAGCTTTTCTTGGCAGAGCTTTCGAATTGAGCCCCATTTCTTCAGCATTGTAAACATTTTTGGGAGCATAATCTTCTTCCCTCAGTAGATCCATTAGCTTGATTTTGAAGGGAGCAGTTGCCGAAGATTCAGTTGACAGTTTTTCACCGTGTTTGTGAAGCTAATTAACACTGTGTTCTGAGTTAGTGTTTTAACCAGTCTTTACTTTTGACTTAGTGTTTTAACCAGTCTTTACTTGCTTTAATATTTCATGACTCTCCAAGATTTTCATTAAATTGAATTGCCTTTCCACATAGAGTGGGACCAAAGATAGGTTCTCATTGTGATCTGTTTTGTGTAAATCACATGTAAACAGCATCATCTAGGTCTGTGTTCATGATGAACTTCATAGTTTTACGACTTGTCTATGCGGTGGACTGAAGCTTAGATATAAAATCTTTGATGCACATCTTTTATTTTTTTATATCCATAGTTGTCAATGTACCAACCTTGTGTTCAGTAGACAACTTAGTTGCAGATACACCTTCCTCTAACCTTTTATTAATCTCAAATTTATATCTCATAGAAAGGACAACACATTTACATTTAGGCATTTTATATTGCAAGTGTACTTTACATGGCAAAGTTGACACAAGTGAACATAACAGAGTGCAAATGGTTACCATTGTAGTGACTCAGCATGGGGGGAGGGGGAGGGGGAAAGGAAGGGCAAGATCATAGTGGCGGGCGGCACACTCAAGTGAGTAACATTTTGGGTATGTGTCATTTGCTTGACCGATGTTAGGATAATTGATGCTCTACTATATAACATGGAGTTAACACCCTCATTTGTGAGTAATTGGTCATCATTGTCAGAAATACCATTTAATACTTGCCTCCTGTTATGTTGGGGTTTATAAATGATAAACACCATTGCTGTTTTCAGTAACAAAGTTAATATTAAAGTCACCCAAAATTATGGTAGCTTTTGTTGTAGAGAAAGCACAAGTTAGAAGAGATGGTAATGGTCTTAAGAAATTTCACAATTTCCATGCAAAAGACCAGTGTTGTGAGCACTGTGATGGCTATATTTGCGTTTACTGCAACCCGAGGGACTTCAAAGTACAGTATTGCTGTGTGCAATGTGTGTGTAACTGCATTGATGTATGTTCTATATTATTTCCGGCATGCATTATAACATCGTCATCTACACCCACATGATTACTCTGCAATTCACAATTAAATGCTTGGCAGAGAGTTCATTGAACCACTTTCAAGCGATTTCCTTACCATTCTACTCTCAAACTGTGCATGGGAAAAATACAGTTAAATCTTTCCATGTGAACTCCGATTTCTCTTATTTTATTATGATGATTGTTTCTCCGTATGTAGGTGGGCACCAACAACATAATTTGTCATTCAGAGGAGAAAATTGGTGATTGAAATTTTATGAGAAGATCTTTCTGCAATGAGAAATGTCTTTGTTTTATTGATTGCCACCCCGACTCACATATCATATCCATGGCCCACTCTCCCCTATTTCATGATAATACAAAATGAGCTGCCCTTCATTGAACTTTGTCAATGCCCATATTGTGCTACAGTAGCCCAGAAGAAGATGGACAAGCATAGTGTAGGTAGTCCCTTTAGTAGACCCTGTTGTATTTTCTAAGTGTCGTGCCACTAATCAATCTTGTCTTCCCCACAACATTATCTATGTGACTATTCAAATTTAAGTTATTCACAATTGAAATCCCCAAGTATATACTTGAATTCAGAGCCTTTAGATTTGTATGATTTATTGTGTAACTGAAATTTAGTGGATTCCTTTTAATACTCAAGGGGGTGACTTTGCCTTTTCATTACGTACAGACATTTGCCTCTCTTTTGCACCCTACAGATATCTTGTCGAAATCATTTTGGAATTGGTTTTGATCATCTGATGACTTCGCAAGACAGTAAATGACAGCAGCATTTGCAAACGGTCTAAGAGGGCTGCCCAGATTGTCTCCTAAATTTACTGGATCCATTTTGACTGTTTGTCAATAAACCACGTTATTTGAGGAAATTCATAATATTTAAAAAGTTCTACTGGAAATCAACATTAGTGATATGGGCTGTAATTCAGTGGATTACTCCTGTTTACTTTCTTGGGCATTCGTGTGTTGTGTGCAACTTAGTTGTTTGGTACGGATCTTTCGTTGAGCGGCAATTGTACGTGATTTTTAAATGTGGAGCTATTGGATCAGAATACTCTGAAAGTAACCTCACTGATGTACAATCTGGGCAGAAAGTTTGTCCATACATTTTCTACTGTAATGCAATGTTAGACTGTAGCTGTGCAGTTTTAGAGAGTTTATTCATTTTTTCATATGGTGTTCTGTGAGACCAACTAAGAGACCACTTGTCACTAACATTTCTTGCCAGTTGATTTAATTTTCTTCTGAGGCTCTGAATTTTCTGGCAAAAAAATACAAATTAATTAACCTCCTCAGTGACATCACTACAACTGGTCACATCAGTTAACATTGGAACTTGGTAAGAGTCATCTTGTCCTTATTGCTCTTCTGTTTACTGGAACTATGAAATTCCTTGGGCTCATGCTTGATAGGAAATTTTCTTGGTCCTCCCACATGTCTTGCATGGCTGCCAGCTGTACGCAGCCCCTCAATGTTATAGGTGGTACTTCCTGGGGAGCAGATTGGACCTCCCTCCTCCATTTGTGCCGATCCCTTGCCCGTACGAAACTAGACTATGAGTGATTTGTTTATGCATCTGCACATCCATCCATCTTACGCTGTCTAAATACCATCCACTATTGTGGAGTCCGTTTGGACACTGGCACCTTTTCCACTAGTCCAGTTGAGAGTCTCTATGCAGAAGCTGCCAAATTACCTTTGTCATACTGGTGTTATGTTCTAATTGACTGATATGCATGCCATTTGTCTGCCATGCTTGGTCACCCATCCTATGCCTCTTTCTCCGATGACTTTGACTGCCGGTATGTGGCGCATCCCTCTTCTCTGTTATCTCCTGGAGTTTGCTTTCGGCTGTCATTCCAGCAGCTTAACTTCATTCTACCTGCCACTTTCCTGATGGGTGTGAACCCTTCGCCACCTTGGCGTCATGCAGCAGCCCGTGTTCACCTTGGACTTCATTTACTTCCTACTCCAGATTCGATCTATTGTTGTAAGTTTCTCATCATCTCTCACAGCTTGGCAGTAGTACCTTTGTGTATACTGATGGCTCTCAGGGTGACCATGGTGTCGGGTGTGCCTTTGTCATTGGTACTGATGATTTTCAGTATCGGCTTGCAGAACACTGCTCAGTATTTACAGCAGAGCTCTTCGTGCGGTCTCTAGCCATGCAATACATCCAGCAACACAGGCTTTCCAATTGTGTCATCTGCTCTGATTCTGTCAGAGCCTCTGTGTGCTGTACATGGTCCATCCCTTAGTTCAGTGTGTCCAAGAAAGCTTCCACTTGCTCACTCTGGAGGGAGCCGCTGTGATATATATGTGGGTTCCTGGACACATCGGTCTGGCGGGAAATGAGGCTGCTGACACTGCTGCCAAGGCTGCGGTCTTCCTATCTCAGCCCACTAGTTTTTCCATTCCTTCTGATGGTCTCTGGGTTTGCCATCTGTCAAGTTGTGTGTTGGCCAGTACCGTTTTAGCCATTGCCATTTGTTAAGTGGTGATCCCCCATTTGACCAGTTACGTTTTCATTTATGTTTGCCATGTGAGTTATTGGCTGTTCAATGAACAACATGTGGGCTGTCATGGCAATGTGGTGAAGGACATTTAATCTTTAGTTTGGAATCTTGTTGTCTCTACGGCACTTTTTATGGACCTTTCTTTAAGAGGAAGACCTTGCTCTTAGCTCTCTTTCCTTACATCAGCTGGGCTTAACATGTAATTGTTTTTAACTCCTCTTTCATATTAGTGTTCTAAGGTTCTGACAAGAGTGCACATGACAGTTGTTTTTCACTCTAAAACAAAGTGAAAGAAAACAAACAAAACAAAACTTGATAAGAGTTGGTGAACTTGCTTACCTACTGGTGTACTACTTTCCATTACTGATATGAAGCCTTAAAAATTTTTCTTTAAGTGAAGTAGCTTTATTTGCCCTCTGTCTCCTCATTAAACAGTGATGTGCTTCTGCTGCTATCATTGTTGGCGCTGCCGTTACTGCTCCTACAGCTGTTCATGGTGCTACTACTTTTGGTGGTGGTGGTGGTGGTGGTGCTGGTGCTGGTGTTAGTGCTACTACTGTTTCTGGTGCTCCATTCTTATTGGTATTATTTGTGCACCACTGATATTTGTTGTAAAGGTTGTGTTAATATGTTCATCCTTTCAGTTTGCTGTGTTGTTACTCCTATAATAGAACTATTTGTTTTGTGTTGTTACTCCTGTTGTAGAACTGTTTGCTTTATGAAATTCCTGCATTGCATTCATAGTGTTGTTCTATGCCTGCCTTCAGAAGAATATTCCACTGCAATGGCTGTCAGTGCCACACTGTCAGTTTGGTTGCTGATCATATACAACAATTCAGATTTTTTATTTTTTAATCTGGAATGTCTTGCCCCTTTAATTCAGATGCATGACATGTATAGCTGCATCTCTCAAGAAAATCTACACTAAAATAGCTTATATTTGGATGAGCTTTTGAAACCTTAAGGAACTGTGTGTTAAGTTTGTTACTTTTAATGTTTAAGGAGGGATGGGGTCATGCCTATGGTGTATTCTGATCACTATAATACTTTGTTTTTCAGCTGTGTTCAGAGCACTTTTAGGGATGTTGACATCATTATAGCTTATTCATTTCTGTACACATCACTCATATCTCCCAGTTAAAAAAAAAAAAAAAAAGTTATGTACTGCTCCCTGTTATAGTGCACTTAATGGTCATTCCAACCAACATCACGAACTTGAAATTTATTGTTGATGCTATACACAAACAGTACACGGCATTTTTTACAAACCACTTGTCAGAGATTGCATCTGCTTATTTGCAGGAAAAACTCCTGCTCCTACACAGTGAACTAATTTTGTACCAATAATCTTGGAGTCCATTACTGGTCTACCTCACTGACACTGGTTGGCGTACAAAGGAAATGTCGGCACACAAATAGACAAAAAGTACATAGAAGACCTCACAGTTTAATCGGAAAGCATTCTCACATAGGAAAACAGAAACGAAACAAGTGAGGTACACATTGGTCTGACAAGAGAGCTAGTCAGTAATCAAATCAAAAACATAAAAACACAGATGAAAGGAAACACAGGAAACCAAAACAATACAGATTCTATAACCCTGACAAAACTTAAAAAGGAACTATAGGAACACAACACCATCATCATAAGGGCAGGTAAAGGAAACAAAGTGGTTCTAATGGGTAAAGTGAACAATAAGACACAAGAGTTCATCTCAAAAAATAAAATTACAAAACTAAAATCATATCCACCTGACAGACTCCAAATGAAGTTGAGAATAACTCTAAAAGACATTGAAAATACACTAGACAACTATGAAAAAAGGATACTGCTGCAGACAAATCCTAGTGCACCATCCCACCTGCCAGAGTCATTGTGAATTATAGAAATGGTCTCACTTACCCACTTGAAGGTACATGTTGAAACTCTTATCAGAAAACTATAAATTACAAGAGGATAAACTCTAAGAAACATCACACAATTGATTCATTGCATAAAAGACATACAGGTTCCAAACACAGCAACCTCCTGTAATTCAATGTAGGGAATATGTATTCCAATATACCACTAACTGACACAATAAACATTAGAGAACAAAATCCTAAGACAGAGAGTACACTTCCACATGAATACACCAAAGAAACAGTGAGGTTGCTACAGCTAATAACAGAACAGAAATATTTCCAGTTCAGTAATTAATTCTGTTAAAAAAGTGAAGGATTCCTAATGGGATCCACAGTGTCTGGAACTATAGCAAACATATTTATGAACCATTTAGCATGGATTATATTTAACAAGATAGTGTCAAATAAGTACAATGTCGTACTCTGGATTAGATGTATGGATGACATCTCTTGCATTATATATGAACCAAGCAATAAAGTTCTCCAGTTGCACACAGACATAATTCTGTTCATGATAAGCTACATTTTTCAATAGACAAAGAGCAAAATAGGTAATTAAATTTCCAGGACCCCACAATAAAGATTCAAAACAACAAGCACACATTTGACATATACTGAAAACCGACAACAGATACAATTATGCAACATCACAACAGCCCAGTTCTCAAAAGCAAGACAGTACTTAGATTCACACTCCACAGACTAAACACAATAGCATTAGTTACAGACAATTACCAAAAAGAAATGAATATCTTAATGCAAATAGCCACAAACGATGGGTACAAAGAAAACTTTGTAAAAAAGCTGAATAGTAAAATAAAGAAACACAAAAGAACAAATGCCCATCTGTCACCAACACAAGGCCAGAATCACAAACAAACACAGAAAATACGAGAACATGAAATAACACAAAGTCAGGAAGAAACAGAAAATAAAAGATGGTACACTGTGACATACAACCACAAACATACACACAGAGTATCTAATATTTTCAAAAAACAAGGCATAAAAATAGCTCACCAAATCAACAGCACAAGTCAAAAATGCTTCCCAGAAACAATAGGAAAGACTAATCTATATCAGTCACCAGGAATATACCAACTGAAATGCAATACATGTGACAGACGATACATGTCAAACCAGGAGGACATCTGACACAGGATACAAAGAACCTTTAAGTGTATGGAGGTATAGCACTAATCATTCAACTTTTGCAGAATACTTACACCAACACTAACATAAAATTGCCACCAGAGACACTCTTCACTTTACAAGAAAACTACCACATTCAAAAAACCATAACAGAAAATAAACTCGTAAATGACCACACCATTCTGGCAAACCATGCACTCTTTAAACTAATTGACTACTTAACAGAACATTAAATATACACTAACCCCCTGCCAGTCTCCTTACACATCGCTGCTAAACATACAGGACATTTCACTAATTTACACTAGTGCATGTGCCCCCCCCCCCCCCCACACACACACACATGCACACGAATTAAATAATAAATAAATGTAGTTTCACAGGCTGGCTGTGCTCACAATCTACATGAAAACAAATGAACTCACATAAGGACTGTAATACTGTCGAGAGTGAGAAACACACGTAACTTCAGTTCGATTTTCAAATGCTACCATGTGTATATATATGAAATGAAGTCATTTGATATCAACTGCTGCTAACAAGTAGGGAAGAAGCAGTGGTTTGGAGAATATGTAAAGCAACACTGTAAGTAATTTGAACGTCAACTTTTTAAACAAAACACCATTTTTAACCTGAAACAACCAAAAATGTACAAACATATGTATCCAATTTGCAAAATAACCACAGAATATGCTTTATAAATAAAAGTGAAATGTGTCTGGTGTAATATTCTCTTTAATTAAATTGCAGTAAGCCTAAGATGGAAAAATCAACAGAAACTGATTTTTACAGCTGCTGCAAAAGATACAATGCGAACAAACATATTTCATAGATTTATTTTAGTAAGTATTTGCAAACACATTTCTATATGACACACAATTTGAAACTGTATTTTTGCTTTCAGAAGCCTCTCATCATTTTCCATCCAAGATGGTCAACAAGCAGTGAGCACAGTTGTTACTTCTAATATGTATAGTTAAATTATGGACTTCTGTTATTATATTAGATTTTACTGAAACTGTACATGTGTTTAATCTTTCTAGATATGTTTCCTTGTACATAATATCAGCAAAATATTTTTTTAAAGTACTTAAGAGGCACAGCAGAAAAGTAATGTAGCAGTCTTTATAAAAGCTATACATATTAATTATGTACCATTCAGAGTTATGTTACAATGTTTGGAAAATTTTCCTGCCCAGTAGTCATGCCAGAACTCTTTGCATTCTGTTCACATTCAACTGGTCTTATACATAGTACCAAAATAGTGACTGTAATAGTGAATGGTCAGTTTAAGGACGGAAAACATAATTATTTGCTCAGTCATATTTGTAAATTGAGTTTGAGAAAAAGGGGATGGGAGTGACTTGGGAAGGAGGAGAACCTATGAGTTGCACTGTGTATCCAAAATTAAGTTACAGAGTGCACTGTTTAACAACATATTTTGCATCACTCTAGTTAGTGCAGTTTTTTGCAACTTGTAATTAGCTAGCTCTATATTGAATATTTGAAGCACTTCATACTTCAAATATGTAAAGTTCTGTGAGGAATTTTTTATGTGGTGTACCAAAATTGTATCTACAAATCTGGGATAGTTGGGAAGTTGAAGACAGTTGTAAGGATGGCTGTCATAAAACAAGTGGGAGTTCCTTTTGTTTTTCATTTCCCCCCTTTTGCGAGTTCTTTTTATTTTCTTTTACTCCTCACATGGTAGACTGACTTGAAAACCAGTCCCTACTTATTCCCTGAGGTATGTCACTGTGCATTTTTATTGGTTTTTAATGTGCAAGATTTTCCAAAAACTGGTGACATATTAAGCAGTTTTATTGGCATTGGAAAAGGTATTTGTCCATCTCAGCTGTCATATTACGCGCAAAAATTTTATTACTCAGTGCCATTTGAAATTTTTTTTTCTTGTGCTGTTATAACACAGCATAATAAAGCACTTTTTAAAAACATTACGGAACCTCATTAATGTCAGAAAAGTAGTATGATTCACTCTGCAGCTCGGTGAAATCTTGGCAGCTAGTCTACTATTGTTCTTTTTCACATTTCTTATGTAAATGCATAACTCATTATATTTTTTACCAGTTTACCCACCATCAATTATTTTTACTGTCTCACTTTCTCTTGAAAATAATTTAGAAATTTCTTGGTTTTATTTTCTGTCAAATGGGTATTCGTGTTACACTTATCTATAAAACTTGTAACTGTAGGAATAGTGTATATTCTGAGAATCCACATCTACAGTTACTTTCCTGCTTGCTATCATCTGAAGTTGAACAGTATCTTAACAAAGATGCTGTACTAAATGTCACACTAAGAAGAACCACATTTGTTGTGAATTTTTCAACACTTAGCGTTAGACATGTTGCCAGAGCTTTTTTGTAGTCTGTTTCATTAAAGTATTTGCATTGCTTGAAGAAATACAGCAACCAACAAAGTATAGCTTTATTTTATGGAAGGATGCCTTTTTTGGCTTTCACCCAACTTCAACTAGTGTATTACATTTATATCTTCATCAACATAGTGTTTTTTTATCAACTGAATTTTAAATTTCTGCAGCTGCCTTGTGCAAAATAACAATTTGTTTAGCTACCACATTTCTTGAATTTTCTATTTAAAATTAATTGATAATTAGGTGTACTCATTTTTATTCTGTAATTTGTGCCTCATTTCTCCCCCTTCATGTGAATGGCACAACAAAATTGTCTGGTTGCTGTACTTCAAGTAGTGAAATCCACAGCCATGGAGCTCAGTTACTATTAACATGGATAAATGAGTATCTTCGAGCTTTCTTGAGTCTCTGATAGATAATTTTAGTTTCTTTAGAACACAATGATGTATTTCATTTTATGTAAACAAATTGCTGCATCTCTCCCCCCTCTCCCCCCCCCCCCCCCTCCGCTCTCTCTCTCTCTCTCTCTCTCTCTCTCTCTCTCTCTCTCTCTCTCTCTCTCTCTCTCTCTCGCTCTCGCTCTCGCTCTCGCTCTCCCCCTCCCTCCCTCCCTCCCTCCCTCCCTCCCTGCCTGCCTCCTTTTATCTGCACCCTGCTGCCCCCCTTTATATTGATTTATATTGTTTCAACAATATAAAAACACATTGCTAAGATCTGTTCATGGGTAGAAACCCCTAATAGATCTGAAGTTACGATTTTGGAAGACTTCCTCCATGCAACGAATGGAAGCTGCAGACAACTAACGTAACATTTTTCTTGTTTTTTATGTGAAACATTTGAGAATTTATTGTAATATGACGTCGTATTATTAGTTTTCCAAAATATGCTGTGTAGTTCACAGATAAAGAAAGACTATCCCACCACTAGGGTTGTAACAAAAAAATATATACATATTCCAGATCTGTTCATAGGTAGAAACCTCTAATAGATCTGATAAATACTGCTGTGCTGCAGATTCTTTATTTTTATAGTATACCGTTTGATATCTTCATAAATATATTGAGTCCTAAATAAATGAAAGATGTCTGTTGTTTATTGCCCATCTAGATGCTGGAACATTAGTGGGCAAATAGACAATTCATTGTGATTGCTTAGTAGAGACTGATATGTAATTGTATTCTGTCTAGTATGTTGTTTGTTAGTAGTATACATTTCATGTAGCCTGAGTGTTATTCACTCGCCTGCTTATAAAGTACTTCTTCACTCAATCAATGTTAATATAAGTTGTTGACTGTTGCTTTGTTCATAATTAAAGAACTATTAAAGATACAGAATGTAACATCTGTTTATACTGTTTTGTAATGTGACAGGTATGACATAGGTGGTTGTTCACTGTCTCTGTGATTTTTGACAACTGTGGCAAAAATCTTGCCAGAATATGAATTTTAACTGTAATTTTGGATAACCTGTTGGTACAGAAAAAATATTGACAAATAACCACCATGCTACAAATGACAGCACATCTGAAAAAAATACAGTGTTTATTATGCATACAATTTTATGTTAAATATCTGTAACTGATTTAAAAAAAATATATTTTCATTTTATTATTAGGAGTATTTTTACCACATTGTATACCTGCTATTTATTTAAAGACATTCCTGTAATTACTGTTTCAAAGAGTGGATGCATTTCAGTTTCTATGTTTGAATCTCAGGCTGCTGTGTTGGAGAAAGTGTGACAGTTACAGTTTAGCTAAAGATGGGATATGCAATATCAGCACATTTAACTGCAGCCAGACCATAGGTGCCAGATGTGGGTGGGGGGCTTCATCTCAGATGTCATGCAGATACTGGGCTTCTCATACACTACATTGCCAAGGGTACACCATGAGTTGTTACAATCAGAAAAAAACTGGAAAAAGAGAGAGAGAGAGGGGGGGGGGGGGGGGGAGAAAAAAATAATGCTGTCGGCAACAGTGCGTCAATGACAGGGATCACAGTTTGTAACACCAAACAGAATGGTCACGGGCAACAGATCACTCGCAAATTCACTTCTGGATGACAATTGGTGACCATATATACCATTCAGATTTACCTCCTTGCTGTATGGTACAGAAGTCTCTGCCCCATCCTTGTACCTAAACTAATGTTCGATGGTCATGTTGGTACATGCAAGTGGCAGAGGAAGAGCACATAAAGAAACAACTTGAGGAAATGCAACCAGCTTACCAACATGACACTCATCAGGCAGATTGTGGAAGTGTTTCAGTGTGGGAAATGTTTACATACGATGAAATGAAGCACCTGATATCTTATCCACTGTCTATCACTGGTGAATATTATTGGAGCTTACTGTCTGTCTGTCTGTCTGTCTGTCTGTCTGTGTACAGCACCCAACAGACAATTTGTAACTTCAGAAAGACCATCCACCACTTTATTGCTCCTTAACTTTGTCAAAATCAATTGATGAACACGCCACAAACATGAAGACTTATGAGGTCTCCCAGATCACATGATATATATTTATTTGTCCATATAAATATCGTTTTCAGTGCATATCTTGTACACAAGATATTGGACAAAAAATCTCTTTGCCAGTTGGTTTTACAACCTACATTTAAAGTTTTATAACAAATTGGATCCATATAATGAATAGTTACAAATTTCAGCATATCTTGTACATGAATTGCTTATTTCTATAATTAAAAGTATGAATTACACGTTTTCATACATTAGATACTGAGATATTGAATAGAAGCTAGATTGCAGTATGTATGATGATTTTTAAATGTATGTAGTTCTGAAAGATATTTTGTTTGTATAGTTTTTGTTCCTGCATGATATACATCTTTTTGGCACAATGTAGTGTTGCGGTGACTATAACATGTATGTCACTGTTTGAAATGGTACTATAATTGTGGGTAGTTTTGTTTTGAGTAAAAGAGTTTTCATTTCTCATACCTTTTTTGACATGCACTTACAATATGTAACTGCATGGAAGGGGTAATATTTTTAGATCATCTGCAGCTTGTTTCTTTTCTAATTATTAGTTGCCTGTCATTCCCTGAAAGCTGTTATGGTCTGCTGTGCATTTTCTCAGAAAATAATCATTCCTCAGCAATGAATGTACATGAGCAAAATATACAGTACTAATTGTTTCGACATTAGGGTTGTTGCAAAGATTTCTTACTACATACCTCATTTCTGCTGGCTTTGAATTTAGTGGTATGATATAAGAGCTCCATTTAAGGTTTTCTTGAATATGAATCCCAAGAAAATAATGTTTAGTGATAGGTGTAAAGTTTTGGTTATCCATACAGCAGATGCAGTGAGATCTTTGTTATTCCCTTCGATCATTGTTGTCTGCAAATAATACTGGCTCTGAATCCCTAACTTATAATAGGAAATCATTTGTGTGTTTGAAAAACCTGGTCAAAAAGTAGCCCAGTGGAACACCATGCCTTAGTACACATGGTTCTGAAGGGTGTATCTGGAATTCATATCTTTCTGTTACCTGAGAGTTATATTTCAAATACAATTTAATCCACTTGTTTGGGATGCCTTGCAGATAATATTGTTCAAGATTTTTCAGGAGCACAGAATAATTAGTTACATAAAATGCTCTTGTTAGGTCTAAGAAGAGATTTTTGTGTGTCCACTGTATTTAAGACATGGTTTATCAGGTTGAAAGTAGTAGTTAGAGTGCTGTGGCTTGAAGCATGTTGGCATCCAGAAATATTATTTTTGTCAAAGAATGCATTCACAGTCATAAAAGGAACATTTTTTTCAATATTTTTTTTTTTTTTCAAATACCCTGACAGTAGATACTTGCAAATGAAACCACACTGTGTGTAGTTTGTTACAAGGTGCTGCCTCTCTCAAGACAATTAACCTCTTTTTCACTTTTGCACAGTAGAAACTTGATTTCTTGATCTATAACTTCAAACTGCCAGAATGTTGCAAACTATTCTCTTAAAATTTGTATCAATATTTTTCCAATTGATGTGCTATGCCTTTGACTGGGTGCCAGGAATTTGACACAAGGGAGCATAGGGTATGGGAGATTAATGCTGACTTAATTCATATTGGCAGCCCACTGAAAAAGTCAGCTAAATAAGCCCTAAAAATGATTATGTATACCTCTTTTATGAGAAGTATTGAAACAGACAATTTTTTATTTTTGTGGTGTGGGACCCTAGGCTACAGAATTGCTACTGTACTTTTGGTAACACAACTGATAAGTTTTATCCCTAACGTAATTTTAAAAAAACTTTCACTCTCAGAAAATGAGTAACAAACTATCATTATTAGTTGTACCTCACTAGTAACCTACAAAGGAGAGCCACTAGTCTATGCTTAACTACCTCAAAAGTATTTCGTGCTGCTTAAAGTGGCAAATCGTGTCCACTGTATTTTGACTTTCAAAATTAATACACTGGAAACAAATAAGTGTTTTTACTTTATTTTCTGGGACATCCATGAAATATTCTCAAGCATATGATTTCCTCTGAATTGGAGGATGGACTATGAGGAGATCTGCAATAAATAGGGTCCACAGGAAGCTGAGTGGAGGCCGCACAGAACTGGAGCTGCTGGAGGCAGTTTGTAAGGTTGGTATATGATCCATGATGTTGAGGTCCATGATTGCAGTACGCACTACACATATTGAGTTTAATACAGCTCACTTCTACTCTCACGAAATGAATGATGACACTATTTCCTGTAAAAAAAAAAAAAAAAAAAAAAAAAGGGACCTGCCGCTGTATTCCCACCCCCCACCCCCACCCCGCAAATTATGATCTTAGTATTCAGAATCAGTTGGAGGAGTAATAACGGGCTCTTGCTCTATAGAACTGACAATATAGGCCCAGTGAACTTCCTACAGTGAGAGAAAAAAATTGTCTTCTGCTTTGGTGTCCACTGTTATTAAGAGGGCAACAACCATTTGTTTAATTATGGATTGAACCTCCATTTTAGTTAATGATTTGAATTTTAAAAGCAATGTGGTATCAATACTACTATAATTCCTAGAGTCACAGCAGCATTGTTATTCCCATTTATTTCTAATCAGTTACCCACATACAAATGACAGTGTCTTGTTTTAAAAGGCATTTAATGAAGTGATAATGCATCATCATCATCATTTAAGACTTTCAACGTTCAGTCTGGAGCATAGTCCCCCTTATACAATTCCTCTATGATCCCCTATTCAGTGCTAACATTGGTGCCTCTTCTGATGTTAAGCCTATTACTTCAAAATCATTCTTAACCGAATCCAGGTACCTTCTCCTTGGTCTGCCCTGACTCCTCCTACCCTCTACCGCTGAACCCATGAGTCTCTTGGGTAACCTTGCTTCTCCCATGCGTGTAACATAACCCTACCATCTAAGCCTGTTCACCCTGACTGCTACATCTATAGAGTTCATTCCCAGTTTTCTTTGATTTCCTCATTGTGGACACCCTCCTGCCATTGTTCCCATCTACTAGTACCTGCAATCATTCTAGCTATTTTCATATCCGTAATCTCAACCTTGTTGATAAGGTAACCTGAATCCACCCAGCTTTTGCTCCCATACAACGAAGTTGGTCGAAAGATTGAACAGTGCACAGATAGCTTAGTCTTGGTACTGACTTCCTTCTTGCAGAAGAGAGTAGATCATAGCTGAGTGCTCACTGCATTAGCTTTGCTACACCTCGCTTCCAGTTCTTTCACTATGTTGCCATCCTGTGAGAATATGCATCCTAAGTACTTGAAACCGTCACCTGTTCTAACTTTGTTCCTCCTATTTGGCATTCAATCCGTTTATATTTCTTTCCCACTGACATTACTTTCGTTTTGGAGATGCTAATCTTCATACCATAGTCCTTACATTTCTGATCTAGCTCTGAAATATTACTTTGCAAACTTTCAATCGAATCTGCCATCACAACTAAGTCATCGGCATATGCAAGACTGCTTATTTTGTGTTCACATATCTTAATCTCACCCAGCCAGTCTATTGTTTTCAACATATGATCCATAAATAATATGAACAACAGTGGAAACAGGTTGCAGCCTTGTCTTACCCCTGAAACTACTCAGAACCATGAACTCAATTTACCGTCAACTCCAACTGCTGCCTGACTATCCATGTAAAGACCTTTAATTGCTTGCAAAAGTTTGCCTCCTATTCCATAATCTCGTAGAACAGACAATAACTTCCTCCTAGGAACCCGGTCATATGCCTTTTCTAGATCTATAAAGCATAGATACAATTCCCTGTTCCACTCATAACACTTCTCCATTATTTGCCGCAAGCTAAAGATCTGGTCCTGACAACCTCTAAGAGGCGTAAAACCCACACTGATTTTCATCCAATTGGCCCTCAACTAATACTCACACTTTCCTTTCAACAATACCTGAGAAGATTTTACCCGCAACACTGATTAAAAAGATACCTCTGTAGTTATTACAATCTTTTCTGTTTCCATGTTTAAAGATTGGTGTGATTACTGATTTTGTCCAGTCTGATGGAACGTGTCCCAACTCCCAGGCCATTTCAATTATCCTGTGTAGCCATTTAAGACCTGAAATTCCACTGTATTTGATGAGTTCCGACTTAATTTCATCCACCCCAGCTGCTTTTATTGCACTGCAATCTATTGACCATTTTCTCCACTTCCTCAAATGTGATCCTATTTCCATCATCATTCCTATCCCATTCTACCTCGAAATCTGAAACATTACTGATCGTATTTTCACCTACATTGAGCAACTCTTCAAAATATTCCCTCAATCTGCCCAAAGCATCTACAGGATTCACCAGCAGTTTTCCTGACCTGTCCAAAATACTTGTCATTTCCTTCTTACCTCCCTTTCGAAGACTGCTAATTACACTCCAGAATGGTTTTCCAGCAGCTTGACCCAAAGTCTCCAACCTGTTTCCAAAGTCTTCCCAAGATTTCTTCTTGGATGCTGCAATTATCTGTTTGGATTTGTTTCTTTCTTCAAGATAACTTTCTCTGTCTACCTGAGTTCTAGTATGTAGCCATATTTGATACGCCTTCTTTTTCCTTTTACAGGCTGCCTTGATTGTGTCATTCCACCAAGCTGTTTGCTTCATCCTACTTTTACACACTACTGTTCCAAGACATTCTTTAGCCACTTCTAGTACTGTGTCCCTGCACCTTGTCCATTCCTTTTCCACTGACTGTAATTGACTACATTCAAGTAACTGGTACCTTTCTGAGATCGCTGTTATGTACTTTTGCCTGATTTCCTTATCCTGAAGTTTCTCCACTCTTATCCTCCTACATATGGACCTGACCTCCTGCACTTTCGGTCTCACAATCCCAATTTCACTGCAGATTAAATAATGATCAGTGTCATCAAAGAATCCCCCGAATACACGTGTGTCCTTCACAGCCTTCCTGAACTGTTATTATATAGTCAATGACAGATCTGGTTCCCCTGCCTTCCCAAGTATACCAGTGAATGTTCTTATGTTTAAAAAAGAAGTTTGTGGTTACTAAGCCCATACTGGCACAGAAATCCAAGAGTTGTTTCCCGTTCCTGTTGGCCTCCATATCCTCTCCAAATTTACCCATAACCTTTTCATACCCTTCTGTTCGATTTCCAATCCTGGCATTAAAATCACCCATGAGCAGAACACTGTCCTTGTCCTTCACTCTAACAACTACATCACTGAGTGCCTCATAAAAACTATCCATCTTATCTTAATCTGTCCCTTCCCAATGCGAATATACTGACACAATCCTAATTTTCTTGCTAGACACTGTCAAATCTATCCACATCAGTCGTTCATTTACATACCTTATTGCAACTATGCTGGGTTCCATTTCTTTCCTGATGTAAAGCCCTACACCCCATTGTGCTATTCCTGCTTTGACTCCTGACAGGTAGACCTTGTATTCTCCCACTTAATCTTCTTTCTCACCCCTTACCCGAATGTCACTAACAGCTAAAACGTCCAGCCCCATTTTACTTGCAGCCTCTGCCAGCTCTGCCTTCTTCCCAGAGTAGCCCCCATTGATATTGAGAGCTCCCCATCTCATTACCATTTGTTTGCCAAGTCATATCTTAGGAGTCCTTGGTTTGTCAGTTAGAGGTGGGACTCCGTCACCTCCAAAGGTCCGAGGCATTTTGCTCTGATTGTTGCCAGCATCATATTTAAAGTACCAGGGAAGCAGGTTGCTAGCCTTACTTGCCCCGAGTCCCGTTGAGATTTACCCCTAACGGTTGAGTGACTAACCGGTGGATTTGGTAGTCTTTGCTGTATGAGCACAAAGGTGACCACGACTCAGAATATGTCCGAGATGCCCAGCCTTATTCCAAAGTAACTGGTATCCCGACTGTCGGGACCACTTACTTGGCCACTCATACGTTGCCCATGGTTCATGAACTAGGACATGACTGCAGAACCCACACCATGAACCATAATGCCTATACCATTTTTTTTCTTTACCGAGAAGGGTGGTATTGTAGTTCTGGCATTGTACTCTTGTTCATGTGGAACAAAGATCAAGACCTGTTTCAACAACCCTGAAGTGGATTTTTCCCTAATAACAAAAGCAATCTTGTCCACTTCCATCTCTATATGCTGTCTTCTCACTGGCAAATATGGATCCACACTGAATTTCTTAGAACCTCCCAGATTCTCCACACCACTACCAGTAACTAGCTATAAATTGTCTCTGAAATAATGCTTATGTAAATAGTATCTGATGAGCCTGCAGTAGCACTGAAGTTGGAAGATACAATAAATCCATTTATACCAGTGTCTTTAAACTAGTGAAAATGAATATTGTTGAGATTTTTTCAGAACTGCCTCAATCCTACAGTGAGGACCGAAACGCACAATAACCCTCAGCTCGGTGTCGAGTGGCAGTGGGATGGGTGGACTGTTGTGGGGTTGTAAATCACTGAGGGCTTGGCGGGTCAAAGCCTCTCCATCATTTCTAGGTCCCTGGTTTAATACATACATACCAATGAAAGGGTTTCCATAGCATTTGGTGAAATTGCTTTCAGTGTACCAAAGTACAAAACAAGGTCTTCATAGTCTGTCACCTGATGATCACTTAATTGAACATATAGTGGAAATTTAAAACCTTTCTTTACAGAAACAGAGCCTTAAAGTAATAACAGCTGTAACAGCTCAATGAATAACATACATAAAATTATATCCCTGCAAATGGTTACAATGTTTAAAAATCACAGTTTCAGAGCATCGTCATTTTTATGGCTCTATTTTTGCACATGGTCAACAATTCTTGCTGTTCTTCCTGGGCAAAACATACCAATTTCCTGCCAACTGATGTATTTTTCTACTGACCCTTTTAGTTCTCACAAAATCCTTTAGATAATTATAAATAAGCCTGCAAAAAGGTGCTGACTGTATTAGTTTATTTGCACAATAGTCTCAAACACTTACATATTCAGTTCTCAAATCATAAGAAAAAAAAGAGACTCAACCAGTCAGTGCAGCAGCAGCCATGAGGTCCATAGTCCTTGGGACATTAATTGTGCGCAAAGCAAACCATGTAGCATCAATTCTGTATGCTGTGGTCCACTTTTTGTTTCAGTGTATCTCTGATAATGAATATCAGTTTTCTCAGTTGACATAGGCACCATTTCAGGACATTTAAATATTTAAGTTTTTTTACATTCACTGTACAGTGTCTGTGTAAAAAGTATTGGAAAAAATAAGATTTATTTTAGGTATTCCTACAATGTCTCAAAATTCTTCTAAGTTCAGCCCTTGACTTGTCAACATAATTTTGCCAGCAGCTTTTCCATGACTCAAAGGCTCCCTGGTAGGTGGATTCCAGAAGGTCCTTAAGGGTACATGAGTGAGCTGCTTTTGTGACCCTTAGGGTCCCATTGAGGTGTACTCTGAGTGAGGATTTCACTTTTGGGGATATGAAACAGTCAGCTGGTGCCAAGTCAGTGCTGTAAGGGGTCATGGGATGTTCACGGTGCCATTTATCATGTAATCAGTGGCCTTGGAGCAGGTGTAATTTCCAGTTACTGGTGATGGTTGGCTCACTCGCCTCTGCTTTTGGTCATGCAGCAAGGCCTTCGGGATGTGTTTAGCACAGATTTTTCACATCATTAAATCTTCAGTGATAATGGTGTGCATTGTCATCTTGTCAATGCCAGCTGAACTTGCAACCATGTGCACACTTCACCGATTGCCTGAATTCAGCACTTCATGCACACGTTGCACATTGTCATTGGTTCTTGGTGTCAATAGCTGTCCATTGTAGGCCCCGTCCTCCACACTATCTCAGCTATCTTTGAAGGGCTTGTGCTACATAAACATTTCTTTTCAGTGTGTAACATCCTTGAACATCTGGTAAATAACGACCAATGTCTCCGTACCCCATTTCCTCAGACTAACACAAAATTTGATTTTGTACCGCTATTCAACCGTTTGCCGCAGTTGCACTTGCACAGAGTGCCTTGACAGGATTCCAATAAAAATGTGATCTCGCCTGAACGATCTCGCACGTCGACTGCCACTTGGTACATGTTGAAGATAACAACCCACACTATCAAGCATGTGCAGTGGAAGCGCATTTGACATAGTCACTTCAGGAAAAAATTGTTCCCAATACTTTTTGTACACAATCTGTATGTACAGGTAAGTGGTATGAACTGGACCAGGCATATCTGTCTTATTGGATGGACAATGGCTGCTAAAAGAGC
The DNA here is from genome assembly GCF_023897955.1 of Schistocerca gregaria. Taxonomy (NCBI): domain Eukaryota; kingdom Metazoa; phylum Arthropoda; class Insecta; order Orthoptera; family Acrididae; genus Schistocerca; species Schistocerca gregaria. The sequence goes on from NC_064931.1 coordinate 19,321,581, forward strand.
TACATGAGGCTTTGTATGCACAAATGGTCTTAACTTTGAGTGATCCTCGTATAATGGTGGAAACAAAGCTCTACACCATATGATAAGCAGTTTATGTTTTTCATTAATGAAACTGTGACACCATAACGGACATTATTTTGTGACACACCTTAAACTGCAATAAGCCTTCCTTATATCATAGAATCAAATAAAAAAAGAGGCATTTTATATTTTCCTAAAGCATTATATTTGAGAAAATTTCAAAATAAGTGGACAATATTCTGTTTCTCTATTCTGGAGAACTCTAATGGATGTAAGATTACGGTTCATTATGCCATCGATGACAAGTTCATTAAGTGACAGCTGGAGGATACTGATGGATATATTGCAGTAAGACAACTGCACTTGTACCGAGCGAGGTGGTGCAGTGATTAGCACACTAGACTCGCATTTGGGAGGACGATGGTTCAAATCTGCGTCAGGCCATGCTGATTTAGGTTTTCGGTGATTTTCCTAAATTACTTTAGGCGATTGCCGAGATGGTTTCTTTGAAAGGGTGCAGCTGATTTCTCTCCCCACGCATCCTTCATCAGATGGGACTGATGACGTCGCTGTTTGGTCCCCTCTCCCCAAATCAACCAACCAACTGTACATATCTAATATGTGCTGTGCTTGTCAAGGTAGCTGTTACAATCCAGTAACAGATCATTGTCCTGTTAGGCTGTTAACTGTGAAGTCTCATGAAGGAATGACACGACTTCTAGACTTTACCCTCTGCAACTTTCCAGATATAGCAACTGCTATTGGACTGGAGATCAGGAACAGAGGTCAATGACAGAACGATCCACTAAAAGCGTCAAATATTTTCATGGCTGAAGTATTTACTAGAAGCTACTAATCAATAATAAATGCAGAAAGTCACATAGTACAGTGCAAACAACTGTTGTTTGTCTGTTGAGTAGTGGAAGGTTATGTGGAGTGATTAGCCAAAATACATGATGTGGCTTCAGATTAGCTTGTGTGTAACTCATACATGTCTGACAAACAGTATTTCACAACATGTGATGATACTGAAATTCAGTGAAGGTGGTGTGATGGTCCGAGACGCTTCTCCAATTTTGGGTTTTAAATATTAGCTCTGGTGAGTACAACTGAATTCAGGCATTTATGAAAACATTTTAGACAACGATCACTGTGGAAATAGGTTAGAATTTATGTTCTCTGTCTTAAGATGATAACTGTCCTGTCCTGAGATAAGAAACACCGCATTATGGTTCAAAGAAAATAAAGTGGATTTGATAGACAACCCCGCTAAAAGCTCCAGTCTGGTAATAACTAGTTCCCACAAGCCTGAAAGAATGCAAACCATGCAGCTCCAGTGTATTAAAACTCGTGGAACCCTTCCATACCAATTAAACTCTTATAAGACAAGGGAAAGGGAATCCTACACTATCAGTAGAGATTAAGAATACATTTGCCTCTGACAGCAAAAACGATCTTTTATTTATTTTTATTGAATCACAACAAACAGAATTCGCACAACATGCTGATCATAAACGAGGTACTGGTACTAAAAATTCACTGTTCCTTCCTTTGCTGCTATGATTTCAGTGACGTTGTACATGCCTAACTTGTATTACTCTTCTGGCATATCACTGTCACTAAGTTTCCTCAACACAACATCCAACCACATTATACTCAGTGTGTACACATTTTCACTGCCTCATTGGAGGGCGTCACAGACTGCACACGCTGTAACACTGTTCAGTTTCCATGGGCAAATGGTGTCCCATTTCATATTTTGGGACTGTGCTGTCTAAAGGATTTAATACAATTAAAAACAATTGAATACTGTATTTTTTGCTACATGAATATGTAGATAAAGGAAGACAGTGTGGGTATAGGGCTGTAGATTATTTTTTAATTTAAACATTATCATATTCTTTTCATGTTCAGAGTTAATTTTTCTTTTTTATTGAGGGTACCATGACATTTAAAAACTTACAATTGACCATAAGCAGAACAAAGAAGCGATATAAATATTTCATCAATTTAGTGACTGGAAGCTCTACTTCATAGCTTACAGTCAGTACTACTGATACATGCAGTTGGTTCATAGCAAACAGTCCCCCAAACACAAAATGCAATAAAAATTCTTGGAGTATTTGTACCACATCACTTGTTCTTCTGTGGTCTCCCAGCAATATTCTGAACTCTGTACTGGACTCTTCGTCCTAATAAGAAGCATCATAGTAAAATTGTAGTATCAGGGTGGAAGGCTAATACGGAAGGAAGGAAACTTAGAGTTTAATGTCCTGTCAAAGACAAGATCATTAAGAGAGGGAGCACAATCTCAAGATTAGGAAAGGATGAGGGAGGAAATCAGTCGTGCCTAACTGATATTATATAAGGCGAAAGTAGATGAAGACAACATGACAAAGCAGCAATGTTCAGAACTTGTAAGATGGTCTGAAAGCTTAGATAAATACCACTCTCAATAATGGTTACTTCATAAACACCTTTTCAGACAATAATGAATAATACGTACAACAGACTTTTGAATACTGTAGAGACTTAAAAAAGAAAAAAAGTAATATATTGAAAAATATTTCAGTTAAAAAATTATCAAAGCACAAAAATTATAAGTATTTGCATTTTCTGGTTATGCTTGTTGCTCACCAGTCAAGTAGCAATAACAGAGTAACATCAGATAATCTCTGCCATTTACCTAAATATATTATACATATGTGACAATGTATATAACATTAGTAGTATTTTCAGACCCCCAACAATACTTTCCACTTTTACCAATATCTGAAATACCACTCTAATTACCTGATTCTTAGCTGCAGATGCAGAAGGTGTAAACTGGAGAAACAGAAGTGACATAGAATACAAGGTGCATCCAGAAAGTAAGTTTCCCATTTTTTTAAAACAAGGACAACATAGTTACATGAAAAACATCATTGGCAACAGGTAGAGCAATGTTCGAGCTATTTTTACACACAGTCACCAAATGAATTGAAATAATTGTCATATCGTGGGATGAACTTTTGTTTCCTGTGTTGTAGAAGTCTGCTGCCTGTGATTGGAGCTAGCACGTGACAGTTGTCTTCGTCATAGTCAACATGCTGGCCAGAGGACAGGAATTTCTTGATGTGTAATAAAAGATGGAAAACACGGGGAGCAAGATCAGGATTGTATGCTGGATGATCAAAACAGCAGCTCCAAATCATTTCGTTTTGTGCTCGGGTGCCAGGTTTTGCTGCACCCACCTGGCACACAATTTCTTGAAGAGCAGGTGCTTAGCAACATTTTCATACAACAAGTCTCATGATAACTGCGGACAATGACTGCTGAGCTGTGTAATCATGAAATGACAGTTCTCTAGGATGCGCTGCTGCACCACCTTAACCAGGTGATCACTGATGATGGACAGTCGCCCACTGCACTCTTCATCATGAATCCTTTGACGACCTTCGGAAAAAAGCTTACACCACCGATACGCCATCTGTTTACTCATGACGTCTGCCCATAGACCTGACAACGAATTTCGATGGGCACTATGTTTTGTGCATTAAGGAACCTTGTCCATTATAATTATCCGGGCTGTTATGGCGTGGTCGGTTGATGAATTTTGTCTCAATTCCCAACGTTTCGTCTCCGACTGCGGGAGATATCTTCAAGGGGGTCCGTAGGTCGATAGAAGGTCCAACACACCCACTGGCTCGCTACTGACTGCCGCTAAATTCCGTCTCCGCGAGCTCCCGCGCCGCGGTGTGACGTCACGTGTTTTGAAAACGTCAGTGCAATTGGCCGCTGTCCGTCGCCGTCGATCGCCGTTGCCATCAGAAAGTAAGAAAGAAAGTTGCATCCAGAAAGTAAGTTACCCAATGTTGTTTCCTTTAAAGCAGATGTATTTATCCAGGAAAATTGCACATGCCCACACATCTATGACGTAACAATCAAATGCTGGCCAGACAGGTCCTGCCTGGTTTCCAGTACCATAGCAGTAGTGCCCCAAAATGGGGTCTTATTCGTTCTCCCAGTGCATGCAAGGTTCAGTCAGTGATAAGGTTCCTTAATACTAAAATGTTGACTTTCACGGCCGGAAATATCATGTCCATTATAATTATCCGGGCTGTTATACCGTGGTCGGTTGATGAATTTTGTCTCAATTCCCAACGTTTCGTCTCCGACTGCGGGAGACATCTTCAAGGGGGTCCGTAGGTCGATAGAAGGTCCAACACACCCACTGGCTCGCTACTGACTGCCGCTAAATTCCGTCTCCGCGAGCTCCCGCGCCACGGTGTGACATTACGTGTTTTGAAAACGTCAGTGCAATTGGCCGCTGTCCGTCGCCGTTGCCATCATCACCCAGTAGTGGACGGGTGGTACACGTCTTCTGTAACACCGGCATCCATATACCGTTTAATTTCACGCCCTCCTCCTTTCGGTTGAAATTATTTGGGTGTTTAGCGATTTCGATTGCCTCCCTGTAGAGCCTTTCGTAGTATCCGCTTGTGGCCGCTAGTACTTGCGTCTCCTCGAAACGAATATTGTGGTTCCCTGGCTGGAAAGCATGCTCCACAACAGCTGATCGTTCCGTTTCTCCTCTTCTACAGTTTCCCTTGTGCTGTTCCAAACGTTTAGAAACCGTTCTTTTAGTTGTACCCACATAAACATCACCACAGCTGCATGGGATCCTATACACTCCAGCTTTTTCCAAAGGTTTGCGAGCGTCCTTGGCAGGCTTAAGGTGTTCCTGTATCTTCCTGGTGGGCTTGTAAATTACGGTAATATTCCGCTTCGTCAAGATCCTCCCTGTTCTTTCCGTTACATGTTTAACAAACGGCAGGAATACCTTAGATTTTTGCAGTAGCCTGTACGTCAGTATGGTTTCTGCGTCGCTGCCACAACGCACGTTTTATTTCGGCGGACGAATATCCGTTCTTCATTAATGCATTGTGGAGATGTTCCATCTCAGCGTCGAGCAACTCAGGTTCACAAATATTTTTAGCTCTGTCCGCTAACGTCTTGATAACATCCCGCTTCTGTTGTGGGTGGTGGTTCGAATCCCGGTGCAAATAACGGTCTGTGTGCGTGGGTTTGCGGTATACTGAGTCGCCCAAACTACCATTTTCGTTTCTAAAAACAAGCACATCGAGGAAATGTAATTTGCCGTCTACCTCCTCCATTGTAAACTGAATTCTCGAGTTTATGCTGTTTAGATGTTCGTGAAACCGGCTTAGTTCCTCCCTACCATGTCTCACAAGCGTGTCATCCATACATTTGGTTTTTTGCTGGCAGTACCTAAGGCCTGTCCTTCGAATTTCTCCATAAAGAAGTTTGCAATTACGGGACTTAGAGGGCTTCCCATAGCCACGCCATCCGTTTGCTCATAAAAGTGTTCATTCCACTTGAAGTATGTGGTCGTCAAACAACACTTAAATAGTTCTAAAATATCGGCAGGAAAAATTCGATCCAGCTGTTCCAATACATCATTAAGTGGAACCATGGTAAACAGCGATACCACATCGAAGCTGACCAATATGTCCTCCGGCTGGACCACTATGCCATCCAATCTGCTGATGAAATGTGTCGAATTCTTTATATAAGAGTCCGAACGGCCCACATGTGGTTTCAACAGCGTAGTCAAAAACTTGGCTAACGAGTAGGTGGGCGAACCAGTGGCACCTAGTATCGGTCTTAATGGCACATTTTCTTTATGAAGTTTGGGCAATCCATAAAGCCTCGGTGGTAGCGCAACTGAATTGCACAGACCTTTCTGTACACTCTCTTCAATGGAGGACTTTTTTATTAACCGCGACACAGTTCTGAGAACGTTGTTAGTCGGGTCCTTATTCAGCTTCCTATATGCTTGCGGATCCAATAGATCAGTAATTTTACCCTGGTAGTCGGCCACATCAATAACCACCGTTGCGCTTCCTTTGTCAGCTGGGAGAACCAAAATACTATCGTCGTCATTCAGGAGTTTTAAAGCTCTTCTCTCACCCACAGTTATATTACTTTTCGGCGGTTTTGCATTGGATAATATTCTCACTGTTTCTATACGGATTTCTTCAGCTGTTCAGAATCCACACTGGGAATTCCTGCTTCTACACTGGCTATAATTTCTTCCGTGGGCACAAAACGCGGACTAACAGCAAAATTTCCTCCCTTGGCAATCACAGATGTCTCATCGTCAGATAACGAACGTTTGGACAAATTGATAACGGTCCGAGAAACGTCTAAATGCCGAACAGACTGATTAGGTAGCAAATTATCAAACTACTTCTTCTGTCTACTAGACGTGGTCAACATACGCTTCCCCATGGTATCATGCAGTAGTCTATCAATCTTATCCCAGTCACTGCTGCACAGTTTATTACTGATTGCAATATGTTGAGACATTAACTTACAGTTTGTGCTTGCCAAGTCCCGTCTCGCAAACCTTTGGAAAAAGCTGGAGTGTATAGGATCCCATGCAGCTGTGGTGATGTTTATGTGGGTACAACTAAAAGAACGGTTTCTAAACGTTTGGAACAGCACAAGGGAAACTGTAGAAGAGGAGAAACGGAACGATCAGCTGTTGTGGAGCATGCTTTCCAGTCAGGGAACCACAATATTCGTTTCGAGGAGACGCAAGTATTAGCGGCCACAAGCGGATACTACGAAAGGCTCTACAAGGAGGCAATCGAAATCGCTAAACACCCAAATAATTTCAACCGAAAGGAGGAGGGCGTGAAATTAAACGGTATATGGATGCCGGTGTTACAGAAGACGTGTACCACCCGTCCACTACTGGGTGATGGCAACGGCGACGGACAGCGGCCAATTGCACTGACGTTTTCAAAACACGTAACGTCACACCGTGGCGCGGGAGCTCGCGGAGACGGAATTTAGCGGCAGTCAGTAGCGAGCCAGTGGGTGTGTTGGACCTTCTATCGACCTACGGACCCCCTTGAAGATGTCTCCCGCAGTCGGAGACGAAACGTTGGGAATTGAGACAAAATTCATCAACCGACCACGGCATAACAGCCCGGATAATTATAATGGACATGATATTTCCGGCCGTGAAAGTCAACATTTTAGTATTAAGGAACCTTATCACTGACTGAACCTTGCATGCACTGGGAGAACGAATAAGACCCCATTTTGGGGCACTACTGCTATGGTACTGGAAACCAGGCAGGACCTGTCTGGCCAGCATTTGATTGTTACGTCATAGATGTGTGGGCATGTGCAATTTTCCTGGATAAATACATCTGCTTTAAAGGAAACAACATTGGGTAACTTACTTTCTGGATGTGCCTTGTATTACAGGTAAAACTACTGCTCCATGAGTGTATGCTCAATGCACAACCAAATTATGCCAACACCTCTGTAAACAAAGCAGCTAGCGCATGCCTGTGTGGCTCTTGTCTGAGGTAGCCATTTCGATCTTGGTGGCAGAAGAAATTTTCATCACTAGTATTTGGGTGTCAAGGGAGAGGCTAGGTGACAGTGTTAAGTTCCAGACTTTGCACCGATGTCTTGGATTACATTTCAAACATCTCCACAGCATCTCAAGTAGTAAGCCCATGTGACACTGTTTATGATAAAAAGTTTGTGGCACAAGGCCATTATGCTCAGCCGATCCCTTTGGTGCTATGCGATAGGATTTAGGCTGTATGCTGGCACTGGATTTAGCTCTCTCCCTTCTGTCATTATAATACAGCATAAATACAATATAAACATGCCCTCACACTGTATACACACCTATTACAGTTACATACATTAAACCCTTTAATGCTGGCAATGGCCTCTTCGTGTAGCCTCACAATGAACAAAATTGTTCACGTGAGTGAGTGGATCTGGACTTCGGACTACCACTGGCTATGTTAAAAGTATGTGTATCTGTGGCTTGTGTTTTCACTTACAAATGACTGCATATTATCAATTTTCACATAAAATGTAGAATAAATTTTGCATAATGAAAAGAAGTACATGTTACTAGTTCTCCACTTTGAAAAGTAACATGTAGGCTCCCTCAGCAATAAAAAAATCTTTTTCATGTTATGTGATCAGTGGTGTTGTCACTATTTTTCTTTTTTGTGTTGCTACAGGTTTTCAATTGTTTCTACACTTCTGTACAATCTATTGTAGCTATAACTTAATGAACAATAAACTGTCCAGCAACAAGAAAAAAATAACAAATGTTACTAGGACTGATTACTTCGATAAACATGTTTATATTACCTCACTCTAAACACATTGTAATAATAATAATAATAATAATAATAATAATAATAACAATATTATTATTATTATTATTAAATCTTTTACTAACTGGATCAAACTTCGTAATTCTTTGTGTACAACACTTGCAGTAGCATTTTTATTTGTCTCATTGTTGTTCCACTATATGATAGGTCTCATGCCTAAAATAGGTTTAGATACTACCAGGGTTTTAGTGATTACATAGTAACTATCAAGGATATTGTTTACAGTAAAAAGGTTCGAGATCTAGTAGATGTGAGACACCAAATCTACACCACCGGTGAGACCGCAACACCTGTCATACTAATGAATATATAGTGAGACGTGCAGTACCGTTTCAACATCTTCCAAGCTACAAATGGTGCCCGCTTTAAACTATACCAATGCATATATAATTTTTTGAGCTCCTATTTACAAATGTTGGACAAATAGTTATAAACCTTAATAGGTACTGAAATATAAACAAATATTTTTATATACCTCTAGCCTTGACTCCCAGTATGCGATAAACTACGCAGATGTGGTGAGATAATATACTTTGTACTGTTGCCTATAATAGTGTTACATGCAACTATGTATATGGCTGCAAGTCACTTCCAGACACTTATTTGTCAAGGAATATAAGTCAGGTGGCACCTAAATCACTTGTCAAACCTGATATGGGAGATAAAAGTGACAGGCACTTTGTGTTATTACTAATCAACATTTCATTTCATATACAACATTTTTTTCTGAAATAATAGATTTTTTTTAAATTCTGATGGCCTTACTCTCAAAATTTAAGGTTTTCATTTTGTAGACTATGTATAAATATCACAAGTACAGCAAAACTGCCAGTGTTTATTACTATGGAAGCTTGTAAAATGAGATGCTCCAGTGAAACTGGATATATTAAACACAGTATAGCAAAGAACAAGGCTAATAATACTGTTTGTCATATTTGGTCATCTGATCACAAATCACACAGAAATACCATGTTCAAATATTCACTTTCCAGCAGTAATTTTTCATGTAAGTAAAGAACTCTCATTAGTATATCAAAGCCCTAACAAGCAAAATTTAAGCTTTCTGCAAAAGTTAAAGTGCTGTAGTTATGCACCACAATTTATATTTACCAATCTATCTCTCTCAGCCTGCACAAATTTCAGTAGGAATAAAATGGATGGTCTCTCTCTCTCTCTCTCTCTCTCTCTCTCTCTCTCTCTCTCTCACACACACACACACACACACACACACACACACACACACACACGCACACACGCACACACACACACGAACATTGACTTTGAAGTCACTTGAAGGAGACAAAGAACAGATTTATCAAACAGAGAAGAGTAAGTGATGTAACAGGCAGAAGTACTTGTAAATTAACCTGGTGTAGTTTATAGAGCATACCTGCAAAACCTCTTGTACTGACCCAACAAATCCACCAGAAAGCACACAGCCTTCCTTCTTGAAGAATATCTTGCAAACTGTTTCCATAAGAGAGAAGACAGGTCACCCCAAAGCCTTATAGTTAACTTTAGTCGATCAATTTCCTTTCTGTGAGTAAGATGGGCATGGTTTTTCCATTTTTATCATCTTGACTGGTCATTCCCATGGGTTAACAGCATGAATCTATGCGATTCCTTGTTGATGTTATATTACAAAAATAATGGGGACCACTGTTTCCTTACATGGGTATCTTTATAACATGACATCACACCCATACAAACAGTAATTTCATTATCTGACCAACCTCACTTCCAAAGGAAATGTCTGATGTTACATTTGTTACTAAAGAAAGTATTATACCAAGTACCAAAGTATACCAAAAATATATGTAACGATCTACAAAAACCTGCACTAGTGAAACATGAAAACAAAGTAATTTGTTTAGATTTTTGAAGTACTTTTTATTGGGCTCCAAGATTTACAACAATCAAGAGCAGTTGAGCAGAGAGTGTAAATCACTTTTGTTTTACATTATGCACACAATTTTGAACGCAGATGACAGAATGACACGAACATTCAGAAAGGTTTGCTTAGAGGTTACCCTCCAAAGCATTTACAAACATTTATGCCTGAATCCTGTACTGTTTTTAAACATTTTACACTGATGTGAGGAAACTTTCTTTGCAACATTTCATATAACCATAATAATTTTTATCATTCATTCATTTCAATTTTCCAAATAAACACAATCCTTTGTCTTCTCAAATGCAGTAATAATTTCTCAGAGCAATATTTATATTGTGGTACAAAAATATTCTTAGCTGTTGCAAACAGGCAACTTTTTTTTTCCTTCCAGAAAACTGCAGAGAAAGATTTTTGAAATACCACATTCACACTTTTGAATGGTATAATTTGAAAAATCATCCCTCTTAATGTTCTGCCAATTAATAAACAAAAATAGACTTGTACTATTTATCTGGTTCATAAAATATCACTTATGTTTTTAACTAACAAAACATTTTATCTTGAGAACAATCAAATGAACAAGAATATCACCACCTGTTTTTATTCTGCTGTTAGAAGTGCTAGTCACTGCACACCTCACCTTCTGTCATTTGATGACAGTACTTCATAGTTTCGAACATCTGCACAAAATCTCTAGTTTCCAGCAAGTTGTTATGCCAATTCTTACAGGTAAAGCAGGAAACAGTTTCTCTACAACACAACACAAATCTGAATAGGAATTTACCACAGAAACACTACTAACGCCCAGTTAAAACATCAATATCAATGATCCACATACATATGTGCAAATTACAGAGAAATTCACATTTTCAGTGACGGGAATCATATTGTAAAACATCAAAATTCACATTAAATTACTTCAATTTTACATATAGCTACTATGACATCAAAACAACTTAGCAGATTTGCTTTAAGTACATACACAGTTTAACAGTAATGACTTCACATGATACTGTGTGAAGCTGTATCTTCTCAAATGTAATACACAACATCGATATGATTATTCAATAGCCATATATGCTCCACATTTAAAATATTTTAAACAAAATTTACAGTAGACTGATTTCTGTAGCCATAAGCAGATGCAACCAGTGTAATCTTATCAGACTTTTTAACAGAACGGGAATCACACTAATATTCTTTACCATTTCTTCCTGTTTTACAGTAAAAGGAACATCTGAAGCCACATTCTCATGTCGGTATGTTAAATAGTTTAAAAGTTTATTGTCACAGTTTTGGCACTGTTGCACAATGTCGGGATTACTGAAGATTTATTAAGGGAATCAGAAAATATTTAAATCACGGTTACATGGAACTCCGTATCAACTGTAGTTCCTAAAAATTACTGTAAAACGGCTGATGGCAAGTTAATACTCATTCGAAAGGCATTACATAATTTAGCGACACATCAATTGCTGCTGCTAAGGCTGCTACCTTTCACACATACAAAATATTCAAAATGTTATCAAAAGTTGTGCTTACAAAATAAGATGCCTCATTAAAAATATAACTAATGATCTGTATTATGCCAAAGCTTCCATTATACGGGGACCATACGCTGTCATGATTCAAACTGTGAGTACACAAGGTAAATTTGTCTCCATACAAAATATTTCCATTACTGCCAGCCTTTACCTGCACATAAATTTGGTTTTAAAGTGCTGCCGTGTGTGTGTGTGTGTGTGTGTGTGTGTGTGTGTGTGTGTGTGTGTGTGTGTGAGAGAGAGAGAGAGAGAGAGAGAGAGAGAGAGAGAGAGAGAGCACGCAAGGGGATCAAGGGGAGGTTGGGAGTAATAACTAGCATTTAAACCAAACATCTCGAAGGTTCTTTAAAGAATTTCCTCATTTCGTTTCTTGTAGCAATGAACTCAGTTACAATAATGGTTCTACAGCTTGAAATGTTGCTTTTTGTCCTTTCAAATGTTTTAGTGTATTAATCAGATCGTTTACCAGCATCCCCTCACCCATTTCTTAGGAATTAGTTACTGTACTGCATTTATATGAGAAACAGAGATGATGCAAGATAACTGACAAAAGGAAAGGAACACAGAGAACCTGCTGTTTACTGTCACTTCCTAGCATTTAGCACTTTTTTTTCCACCCATTATTTAGTAATCAATTGAAATGGAAGTCAAAAATAAATAATTTTTCTCCAGTGCCAGCCCCTCTTTTACAACAGTGCGTTTTCCAGCCACAGATTCCTCATACTGTCCAACCTTTCATTGTCCATTCTCTCAAACTCTCTCCACTTGATTTATTCCAGTTTTTACAGCACCATATGCAAAACATTTCACATGCCCAGTTATTTCCGTTAAACAAAATCTTGCATCTTTTTTCCTTCAAACCATTATTTCCATCTACTAATTCATTTAATAATTCAAATTTTTTCTGCACCCATAGCTCTCAGTTCCTTACAAAAAATAATTCAGTTTACAAACATTAACCAGAATTCCTGTTCTCTTTAATCTCCTCAACTTTATGATACTTTTAAAAAATCTTATGGTTCTTTTTAAATTAAGATAAGTCCACAAGATTTTAAACAAAATAATTCACTGAATATGAAAGTGTGTTATCTTCCAAAGCATTATTCTGTTCTTAAAAATCTGTGTTCAGGACACATTTTGCTTTGAAACAGAGGTCTCATAAATCTCAAACACACTTGTTTGTTTGTATCTGCACAGTTACCACACAAGAGATAGCAACTATTGCCCTATTTCATTAATGAAGCACCCAGAATACATGTAATTTAAGTTAACAGTCACCAAAATCCTAAACACTGTCAAAATTACCCACAAAATATATTAGCACTCTTTTTCTTCTTTTTTTTCAATGAAATTACAAATTAAAACAAATTTCTTTGCAACATCATTGTAACTGAAACATGAAAGATCTAATGGCAAAAGATTTACAGATGTGTTTTCACAGCATGGCATGGTTCAAAATAATTATTTATTGCACAAACTCCTACTTGGTTTCTGTCGAAGTAATCTTCCTATCACTACCAAAAGAAACACAACTCACAGACAAGGAAACATAAGAAACTCTTTCCAATTCCAAGGAAACTGAGCAACTATGCAGTGTGAGACCTTAGCTCTTTCAAACAACAATCAACACATACTGTTTTATTTACAAATACCAACTAAAAACATGTGGCAGCTTTCAACAACTGTACTTACTTGCTTAACTAGCTGGCAGGAAATTTTTAATGCACGGAAGAGGGCAGCCTGACGGCAGGAATCACAACAGAACAAGGGGTAACTTTGTTCATTTTCCTTAATCATCCGCTCACCCAACCACACAGTCATAGGAGGGATGCATTAGTTACCATATTTGCAATTCCAACATCTACATTGCAGATGTCCACTGAGATAACACACATTGTCTACAGTCATCAGTAGGCAATACTTAAAATTATTTTGAAATGAATTGTACCAGTAATTTTAAAATTGAATATAAGCAATCACAAATCAATCTTTAAACCTAAGCATAAATTAAAAGGTTTGTACTTCATTTAATAGTTCGGTGTTTTAAACTGAACCTATCAAACTGGTTTGCTGTACATACATATTCTGTAGCTCTTGAGGGGGAAAAGGGGTCTCCCTGATGAATAAAGATCAAAAAATCAGGCACAAGCGTGCACACACACACACACACACACACACACACACACACACACACACACACACACACACACACACGCGGCTGGGGGAAGAAGGCATATGTAGACAATGTGGAAAATTGAAAGAAAGAAAGGAAGTGGAAAATGTGGACTCATATGTCATTAATCTTCAAACAAACATTCCCAAAAAACAGTTTTACATACACAAGATGATTTGACATTACAACAGTATAAACTATAATTAAGTAATACTGAAACTAAAATGTCTCAATCTTTATGGCTGTTCAACAGCATAAACTGAGCATCAGGAGTGGCAAATACACAGCAAACTTATTTTGAAGTGTAGATCACTGAAACTAAAACTGTTTATAGTTTTTTCACATACAAAGTAAAATACTGATGAAAATATGTTCTGTACTTTTGTTTGTTATGGATATGCACATAATATGAATTTCATCACAATTATAAATACAGTATAATAGAGGTAGGAGCTGCAAAGTACCAACACAAATTTGAGAACAAAAACAAAATTAAGCTGTCATCTATTGAAATGAATTGGTTTGAAATAGATTTCTGGGATTACAATAAAGCTGTAATCTTGAGACTAAAAATACATATAAATATTCACACTGTATCTCTCATAGAGGATATTTAAAAGTATATATGATTAACTGTAGCTCTTTCTCATGTCTTAAATGTGATAGAGGAAAGTCAAATAATAATTTCTACATTAACGCGCACATCTCTCTAAATCCAGCTTGGCCTGAAATATTTTCAAGTCATCAGTATTAACAGCAAATTTACACAACATACACATGAGGTACTGATAATAAACAAGCAAAATTTCATCACATTACAATGAAGGTAATGAAAATTTGATGAGATTGAACCCAAAGAAGTAATACACAACTTAAAGTGCAGGCATTTTTTGATATGTGTTTGTTTAGAAACACATGCAAATAAAATTTCAATGCACACAAAAATCATTACCAGGTTGCACAACATGAATAAAGCATTGTGAGAATTGCAGTTTGTCAAAAGTAAATCATTTATGTTACACTAAGATACTGCATTTGAGGAATTTGTTGCCAACAACACCTATACTTAAGTAAACACAAACCAGTTTGAGTATCTGAGCTAGTTTTCAATATTAATCACTGATCTTATTTGAAACCAGCAGATTAAAACAGAGTGTCGGATTGAGACTGAAACATGGAACCTTGCCTTACAAAAGCAATGCTTTCCCTGAATGAGTTATTCAAGTCTGACACACAATCTGTCCTCACAGGGTACACTCTCCTGCTGGATGAAAGATTCACTCACTCACTCTTGTTTGTGTTTAACAAAAAGTCAGTTTACATTACACACTCAATGGCACTTGGGAACACAATAATGTAGCAAACACACAACTAGGAGAGCATATTTATATTTAACATTTTAGACTAGCTGCAATTCAAAAAAAAAAAAAAAAAAAAAAAAAAAAAAAAAAAAAAAAAAAAAAAAAAAATACTGTGAATATCTATTACACCATTTTTTCAACTTTATGAGATACACTTCAGCAATTTATGATTAACAGTTTTCAATATTTGATCTTCATGTGGTTGCACTAATGTCGGTTACCAGTAAGGGTGATGTTCTGTTCCATTTAATTACTATAGTATCTACTTGCTATTACATTGGTGACAGTATTGCCGTACTTGCACCTGAGCTGGAAATCGGTTTTACACATTTTTCCTTCATTTATTCTGGGCTTCACAATGTTATATGCTGATTTATTTTTCCACTATCATCCATCATTACCATTTATGCTTCTGTTGTCATTGTTAATATTATTTTTATGTTTCTATCACATCAGTTCTTTTAGTTTATACAGGTCTAGTCTTACCTGATGAAAATACTTTTTGACATCAAGACACATTTCTCACCAATGCAGATCACACAAGGAGTGGAGGGGAGGGGAGGGGAGGGGAGGGGAGGAGAGGAGGGGAGGGGAGGAGAGGGGAGGGTGACAGTGGAATACCCACAATGACATGCATGATCTCTATGCTATATCTGCAGACGCTATAATTCAATGAATTCAACTGGACAGTTTAAGAGATATAACAACAGTAAAAAATACATTCAGATGTTATGTACACAAAAAACCACAATGCCCAAGCACAATAATGAGGAAGTATGAGACATGCACAAAGATTTCATAGCTTGTATAAGTCAACAGTCACTTCAGACACTGCTCTGCTGATGAACTATGCCGCCTTCTACCCACCTCTAGGAAAGATGTTTCCCTCTCAATGGATGTCTTTACACATAAATCTCTACACATATATAACACGGATGGGTTCAAAATCGCCAGAAAAAATTATGGCACAAATAACTTTTGCAAGATTACCTGCAGGCAAAATTACATGTACCCCTCCCCAACCTGCATAAAACGAACAAAGAATAGCTTATTGCCTTTTCTTTCCATAAAAAAATGGACAACTCTGAAAAACAGTTTTCATTTCCCTGTTGGACAACAAAGGTCTGTTGCATTACATCTGATACCAAGAACAGCTTTTCAGAAAAGTTTTCAATTAAAATTAAGCAAAAATGCAGATTTCTGGAGCAGTTTCAGATAATTTTTGAATCATATCGAATCTACCAGAATTTACAGATTGTTCTGCATCTCATTCCATCATGAAAAAATTATCATCATTTTGAAACATCTATAATGTAACGAGAGCAAGAACATATATATATGTACATGGATGATTTTAACTTACACTATATTTGTTTGAGGATCATGCTTAATATTGAGGGGGGATGTGTGAGGAAAAAGGGGGAGGAAGTGAGAGGGTGGGGAGGGAGTGAAGGAGAGAGTGGGGGGAAGCAGAGAGTGGGGGGAGGCAGAGCGCAGGGGGAGGGCGGGGGATTACACAAAAAGCTCATTAGTATTATTTGACTTTCCTCTACAGTATATTGACAAAAAATACCTGAAAATTACAACAGTCTTAACTTCAAGTGGCAATAAAGTCACAAGACAAACAGGGAACAATTATAATACATAAAATACTATACTAAAATGTCAGTCATTGTAGATCCATTGCATTTCAACATTTTTATCATATAAACTTTTGAACATAAAACTAAGCTTCCTGAACAGGTCATATAACACAGAAATGTCAGGCAGGAGGTACAACATTTACTAGATCTATGTATAACTTTTATCACAAAAGACATCAAAGTTGTACTCACAACAAGGAACAGCACTGATATAGCTACTTCCTCAACATATAATACTCAACACATTCTTCCCATAATTAGTTCTTTACAAATTTAAATCATTTTCAAACACACACTCACAAATATCTGTACAAAATCTCAAAATCTAGTCTATTAATTCAAAGATATAAACAAGCACATAAAATTAACACCCTTCATGTAATACTGAAATTGGACATTGTTTCAGTCTGTTGTAAAAAGTTGTACAAAATCAGAAACAAATGTAGATAACATAGCAAAAAAAAAAATACACATTAAGTACAATAATACAATTTACAAAGAAAATGTGATAGAAAAGAAGGATAAAACAATAAAAACAATATATGGCAGTCTAAAAGAGATTTACAGCACAAGAAAACACCTTTTCTACAGAAAACCATGTGTGGCATAACAGTTTCATTACTGCTCCAACACACAGTTTCATATAAGAAACCAAGTGAAGTGGCAGTAGCCACAAGCAATAAGTTTGAGTAGTCCAGATCTGATTATTCTTATAGACACGACAGACTGCAGTTACGTGCTCAGCAGCACTCTTTTAAACAACATCAAATAGACATTTAACATACAATCTAAAACAATCTCTTTTTTCCACAATCCAACATTTTATCTACGTACCATTTCACTTGGATCCAATTCTGTGTCTGCTAAAGTGCGGAACCTAACAAACCCATTCTCTGCCACTAACATTGAAGGGGATATTCTCTCTCTTGCTGATGACAATGTTTGTGACACATTCCTATGCTGATGTACAGGAGTTCGCCTTTCAGAGTTTAAAGACACAAGTGTACCCGATTTTTTCACTGAACGACGGACATCAGAACTCACTGGCGCACCACAATATTGTGACTCAATAATCCCTGAAGTTTTGTGCGCCTGTCCATCATTTGACGAGCTACATTTAAATGATGGTTCTGGTCGTCTCACATTCTGTCTCGCAAGAGTCCCACTACCCTTCAATGATCGCCTAACTTCAACGGTTGAGAAAGGAATATCAAACTCCGCTCTTTCTCCTGTAAATACTGGACCTTTCTTGACAGATCTCCTCTCAGAAGATCCCACTTCTGTAACTGGAAACGGAGCCTCATGTGGAACATAGCCTGACTTTCTCAAAAGCCTACGTTCTGAGGTAGAGACAGAAAAACCAGATTCTGAAGCAGAAAAACTGGTGTGAAGATTGTTTAATGGGAATGAATCATCATAAACTTTCTTCCCTGTACGAACAGTATAGTCATGAATAGCTTGATTTGTTACACATACAGCCGGATAAATGTCATCAGCTGTTTCATTACTCTGGGTCGTATTAGTGCACTGACGACAACGAAATAGTGCAAGGCCTGAATTTTGCTGCCCTTTTGCAGCTTCAGCACGATCCTGGCGCATAGGCTGAACACCAGCACTCAGCAGTAAGAAGCAAATTGCAATCTCTATTACCCGAACTGAAAACTGATGACCCCATCGCAGCCAAGGAAGAGACTTACCCTCCCACTCTAAATTGTCATCAACACCAAATATCCCATACAAATGGGCAGCTGACAGCAGCAAACTTAATAGTGCTGCAGCTAATGTCAAACGTATTGCTATAGATAGCGTTGGGTGATGAATATTTGTGAAATTGTTTCCAAATGAGCTATCCATTTTACGAGTTGCAGACCTGACTAACATCCTGTATGAGTACAAATATGCCAGGCCAACACATACACATATAAGGACAAACAAACACTGACAAATCAGAGATAGAAAAGATTCTGGAGAAAAGCCAGATGCAAGGTCCAAACTAACACACAAAACAATATGTACAATTATAAAAATTGCAATAACTGTAGGTTTCTGCAAATAAACACCAAATACATAGACCTTTGTAGTTAGGAGGAGGAAGAGAAAAAGTACTAAAAATGCAGATGTGATGCAAGGTGAAACAATGTGAAACATCAAAAGTGAAACTGGTTCTGGAAAAGACTTATTCACATTGTACCCATCATAAAACAAATATACACTACGCAATATACCAACTACAAACAGTAATGCATGCAATGACACAAAATAGCCATATGAAAGCAGTCGTCTACACGAATTTGCACGTGCAATGTTGATGAATGAGCAAATACTAAGCACTGTAAAGAGGCTTCCAGTAAGATACACATGAACATCCCATGCAACACCCCATTTGCCACGAAGATCTTTGTGGGCTGGTGTACTTGGAGAAATAGCCACATGAATCCCACGATCATCAGATTTAGGAGGCTGCTGTTGATCATCTGGTAACTCTTCATCACGTCTTGTACTACGCTCATCCACAGCTATGTCAGCGTCTGCTGGTACAGTATCCTGTACTCCAGAAATTCCTGTCTGTTTCTCTTTAGTATCTGTGAAATCTGATTTGGAAAATAGTGAATGATTAGAGCTGGGCTTTAGCGCAATATTTTCTGAGCCTTGTTGTACATCAACAGAACTTGTTTCTGTTCTTGGATATATACCTGGTAACTGAGGGGCTTTGGATTCTGTATTTGGCTTTATAATAATTCCTGGGTTACTTGGTTTTCGGCCACTGCTTCCAGACAATATACGTGAAACACTTGGAGAATGTAAACTGGGAACAGTTTCGTATTCCGATTCATTATTGTGTCGTACATTGAAATTGCTGTTGCTTACTTCAGAGAAAGGGGTTTCTGGGGGTCGGTTGAAACTTGGTGTATTCAGAGGCTTCTTTTTGTCTCGGGGAGATGACCTAAAATAAAAGAAACATCTAATATCTTATAAATGTCTAACAGTGTAGCATATATTTACTAATGACACATTACATAACTAATCATTTAAGAGTTGAATATCCTTACAGCACATCAGTATCTTATGTCCTACTGATACAACTGAACATAAAAACATGTTTTGAAACACTCAAGTTTACTTTTCCTGGTAATGCTTGAATATGGATGAGGGACTCCAAGTATGACAATGAAATATCCATACATAAAACTATTCCTGTATTGAGAAAATATTATGAGAGTACTTACCTCTCCTTCTCCAATGGAACAAGGTCTGGAGGTCTATCTGGAATTCGTTCTCTGTTTGAAGGGGGTCGCGGAGGTGGTGGAATTGGACGTCTGTTTGATGAACCTGAATCAGAATAACTGCCTCGCAAAGTTGGTTTGTCAGCAAATGGATTTGAATATTCTGGAGGAAGTGGAGGTGTAAAGAATTTTCTCATATGAGGCAAGAGAGAAGGTACTTCATGTGTGTTTGGAGTAGTGTATGGTGAAGGAGTAGATTGAACACCACTGTTGTACCTACTAACAGACCTCACCAGTATTCCTGAGTGACTCCTGTTAATAGAATGGAAAAAACGTGATGTATGTGGTGTGCTTGTTTTTAATGACAAATCAGGAGTAAAAATGCTAGTTAATGGTTGGGAAGAAGCAGTTGTTGCGTCAGGTATGACATAATATTTGGAAGATGCACTTCTTCTTGATTTGACAGCTCTTCCTGAGCTGTCCTTGTTTGAAACATCAGAAAATTTCTGCTCAGCCAATGTTAATGTGCGTTCATAATTAAAAATATCAGTTCCACTTGCAAAAGCTGACAGGTATAACAGTGCAAGACAGAATAATGCCATATTTTTATGTCCGGCTTTGCACAAGTGACAACCAAGGTAATTTCCTCGTTTGTTGAACTACATCTTCAAAACTGTCTTCATACGGCTGCGGCAGGGTTTCTGCGAACAAAATAAAAATTAAATAGTTTTATTAGTTCTTTAAAAACACCAATTTATTATTTACATGGGAAATTTTAGTTTCTGAAGCCTGACAAATCACTGTAATATATCAACAGACGCTTGGTGCAGTCTGATATGGAATCAATTACTTTTACAGTGTCACCTGTTTATTACAAATATATTTCATGGTTACAGTTATCATTTACAGGTATTTCACTGACTACTTATATCTATTCTTGTATTTATGTTTGGTATAGGAGTTGTCATGGAGAAACAACTTTAATCGTCACTTAAAGGCACAGCTCCTCTTTTTCAGACATTTTTATTTGCATAGGGTTAACTTACAAAGTGTTTTATAGCTATGTATTTCACTCTTTACTGTGCCCAAGTTTTAATTAATAGAGAATGTGCATCATTTTTACTTCTAGTATCGTATCTGTGAATATCACTAGTAGTTTTGGACTCCATCACCAACAAATATTATCAGTAAATAAAAGTACTGTGAGGTTACTGTTAACACTGTCAATGCTTAAGCAGATGTCCACCGAAATAATAAAAATATTGGTGCAAGTTTCAAAAAATGGTTGAAATGTCTCTGAGCACTATGGGACATCTGAGGTCATCAGTCCCCTAGAACTTAGAACTACTTAAACCTAACAAACCTAAAGACATCACACACATCCATGCCCGAGGCAGGATTTGAACCTGCTACCGTAGCGGACGCGCGGTTCCAGACTGAAGCACCTAGAACATCTCGGCCGCAGCGGCCGGCGCAAGTTTTAATATGCATCCTGAAGCAATCTGAAGGGTGTCCCAAAAACCTCGGTAGTCATAAGTATATAGACTGCATACGATGTTAGACTGATCACTTTGACATGAGGAACTAATGGCCAATGTGGATTATTTAGCTTCTGCCGATATATACACACTGATGGACCGCCATTGCAAACACTTTTTGACACCAGAAGTTAGCAGAAATCTGGTTCACCTAAATTATCATCAGAACTAGGATCACAAAATGCTGGACTTGTGGCCATAATAGAAACAATACTTTTCTGCTTGAGGGTGAAAACGGATTTTTTATTTTACACTCAATGTCTCACTACATGATCTAATAACTTTGAAAAACTTTTATAGCCAGAAAAAGCAAATTCTATTGCATACAGGTTAACTGACATGCTGATATAAATGTGAGAAGGAGGCAATCTGCTATCTTCAGGTGGTTAAAACTACACAGTGGAATTATTCATAGTGAAATTGTTTTACCACCTATCCAAAGACGTAGCTGTGGCAGAATACACTACTTGTACTGAAGCCCCACAAACGATTACAGGTATGTTCAAGTTACAAGCATTACAGGACACTGTTCCTCTACTTCTCACAGGTTGATAACGCATCAGTTTTGCGTAGCCAACGATAAGATACTTTCATGTAACCAATGAGAAGCAAGAAAAGAAGCAAAGTATTTATAGCACAGAAATTGAGATCATTCTCTTGTTTATTGTTTATTCATAGTTTTTATTCAATTTTTACTGTTCTAGATATGGCTGCAAATTCTATTAAGTGGTCTGGTGATCCATGGTGACATAGTACAGTGGTATATGTTGCACGGTTCAGTTGTGGAAGAATGGAAATTTATTAAATGCGGCGAAGAAATAGCTCTGAAAAAATCTAAGGTTATTATTTATGGCACAGTGTGGGAGTGCAGGAAGGCTGCCAATTTTCCAAGTGTTCCATTTGGAAGAAGTCCTAGTTTTCTACAAGCAAATTAAAAATTGACACAATTCGCAGTTCACATATTTGTGGGCTTGTAAGTGCAGCTCTGACACTTTCTCTCATGAACTGAACAGGGCTATGCAAACTACTGTTCAGTGGAGAAAATTTTGTATAGACATTTGTGTAGAGGTGCGCCTCACACAAAATGAGAAACTTGGTGGTGAAGGAGTAATTGTTGAGACTGACAAGTCTCAGTTTGGCAAAAGTAAGTTTGGGAGGTGACAAGGCGAGAGGTAGATTGTGTGTGGGGAGGCATACAAAGAGTATCATACTACTCTCCCCCTCCCACACCCTTCTGTGTTCTACCTATATTACTGAAAGTTTATCTGCTGGAAATTATCATCTGGAACATTTTGCCAGACAACAGCTGCTTCAGGCTGTTTTTATGTGTAAGAGCCTGAAAGATGAGGGTTTCCAGCATCTCACTGTCAACCACAAACTGGCCTTTAAGAAAGCTACGACAGGTGCCATACCGAAAACATAGAGACCACATGGGTTGCTATGAAATATTTGCTGCATCGCTCAAGACAGTGCAAGACAATTTTTGATAACTACTTATTCACATGTGGAGAAAGCAGAAGCAAAACAAGTCAGATTTATTTTTAAGTTTTGCAATTAGCATGAAAAAAATTTCTTCCTGTTTCATTTTTGCTTTTCCTTTTCAATCATAATTGTTATTCCTACCATGAGTAGCAATTCTATTAATGTAATTGGTTGCCACACATGTGACTTTTTGCTCATTTTGTCACTAATTATGAGAATATGGTTAGGCTGGAATGTGACAGTTCAGATGACAGTTAGCAAAGCCAATTTATGTAAAAGCTAAAAATACCTACTTGTGATAACAGAATGATCAGTAGCTTGGCCAATGTCCAGGTTAGGTTTGAATGTAAAAGTTTGTTAACGAGTATGTGAAGTTGATGACGTGAAAGTTAAAAATCCTACATTGATCTGTCACCTAGCCTGAGGCCTAGGTTAGGTCAGGATATGACAGTTTGACTCACAAAAATTACATTAATAATCCTTGTTGTCACAAATATTTCACTATTATTTCTGGACATGTTGCAAATTATGGGGTTCTGGTTAGTTTTGGACTTAACAGCACAGTGTACATTGCTGGGAGAGAAATGAGCAACAATTATATTTATAATTTTGTTTGTCATAAATATTTCACTTTTCCTTCTTACTAAAATTACAATTTTTCAGATTGTAGTAAACTGACATGATAATGTGATAATATTCCTTTGTCTCTTGCTTCCAAACATGTCCTCTGTCTGCTGCTCTCTCAATGGCTGTGTACAACCAGCAACTGAAACATCCCCTTTTCATTCCCATCATACCTCACAATGATTGTTGACAATATTGCTGCACAAAACACATTAAGTACAGCACTGGCCCTAGACTAGACATTTACCAAATGATAAGGAAAATTGGATCGGACAAGAGACAAATCCAAGACTAAGCATTACTTTACTTTATGGTTTCTCAACATACAATGGATGAAGAAGATTCCATCTGAAGACCACACAGTCCATAATTGGTATGCCAATCAGGCGAAATTGCCATGTGCATTGAGGCAATCATCCCAAAGAAGCACTAAGCTGAAAATACTTGTTTGGTAAAACACCGTGTCCTGATGCAAGAAGAAGCTTGTAATTACCTGCTCCATATCCTTGTCTGACAGGAATCATCATACCCTTCAAAAACTTTTACCAAATGTATGATGATAAAATTGGGAGAGATCAGGACTGTAGGGTGGGGAAGGAAGAGGGCGCCTCGAGTGTCTTCCACTTGAAATGGTGTAACTTCTACATTACAATATTTGCAAAATGGGGAGGTATGTTACCATGAAGAAGCAACATCCAGAACTTAGTGTACGATTCCACAATGTTAGTTTTCAACAGACATGCTGCCCCATACACATTCTTCATTCTCCACTGGATGTCTACCGCTGTTTATCCTTCGGCCGCATTTGGTAACAATGCAACCATAGTTCACATTTCCGCATTTACTCCACATATGTCAGAAAGCTTCCCCCATGAACCATGGACCTTGCCGTTGGTGGGGAGGCTTGCGTGCCTCAGCGATACAGATAGCCGTACCGTAGGTGCAACCACAACGGAGGGGTATCTGTTGAGAGGCCAGACAAAAGTGTGATTCCTGAAGAGGGGCAGCAGCCTTTTCAGTAGTTGCAGGGGCAACAGTCTGGATGATTGACTGATCTGGCCTTGTAACAATAACCAAAACGGCCTTGCTGTGCTGGTACTGCGAACGGCTGAAAGCAAGGGGAAACTACGGCCATAATTTTTCCCGAGTGCAAGCAGCATTACTGTATGATTAAATGATGATGGCGTCCTCTTGGGTAAAATATTTCAGAGGTAAAATAGTCCCCCATTCGGATCTCCGGGCGGGGACTTCTCAAGAGGATGTCGTTATCAGGAGAAAGAAAACTGGCGTTCTACAGATCGGAGCGTGGAATGTCAGTCCCTTAATCGGGCAGGTAGGTTACAAAATTTAAAAAGGGAAATGGATAGGTTAAAGTTAGATATAGTGGGAATTAGTGAAGTTCGGTGGCAGGGGGAACAAGACTTCTGGTCAGGTGACTACAGGGTTATAAACACAAAATCAAATAGGGGTAATGCAGGAGTAGGTTTCATAATGAATAGGAAAATAGGAATGCGGGTAAGCTACTACAAACAGCATAGCGAACGCATTATTGTGGCAAAGATAGATACGAAGCCCACACCTACTACAGTAGTACAAGTTTATATGCCAACTAGCTCTGCAGATGACGAAGAAATGTATGATCAAATAAAAGAAATTATTCAGATAGTGAAGGGAGATGAAAATTTAATATTCATGGGTGACTGGAATTCGATAGTAGGAAAAGGGAGAGAAGGAAACGTAGTAGGTCAATATGGACTGGGGTAAAGAAATGAAAGCCGCCTGGTAGAATTTTGCACAGAGCACAACTTAATCATAGGTAATACTCGGTTCAAGAATCATAAAAGAAGGCTGTATACATGGAAGAAGCCTGGAGATACTAAAAGGTATCACATAGATTATATAATGGTAAGACAGAGATTTAGGAACCAGGTTTTAATTTGTAAGACATTTCCAGGGGCAGATGTGGACTCTGACCACAATATATTGGTTATGACCTGTAGATTAAAAGTGAAGAAACTGCAAAAAGGTGGAAATTGAAGGAGATGGGACATGGATAAACCAAAAGAACCAGAGGTTGTACAGAGTTTCAGGGAGAGCATAAGTGAGCAATTGACAGGAATGGGGGAAAGAAATACAGTAGAAGAAGAATGGGTAGCTTTGAGGGATGAAGTAGTGAAGGCAGCAGAGGATCAAGTAGGTAAAAAGACAAGGGCTAGCAGAAATCCTAGGGTAACAGAAGAAATATTGAATTTAATTGATGAAAGGAGAAAATATAAAAATTCAGTAAATGTAGCAGGCAAAAAGGAATACAGACGTCTCAAAAATGAGATCGACAGGAAGTGCAAAATGGCTAAGCAAGGATGGCTAGAGGGCAAATGTAAGGATGTAGAGGCTTATCTTACTAGGGGTAAGATAGATACTGCCTACAGGAAAATTAAAGAGACCTTTGGACATAACAGAACCACTTGTATGAACATCAAGAGCTCAGATGGAAACCCAGTTCTAAGCAAAGAAGAGAAAGCAAAAAGGTGGAAGGAGTATATAGAGGGTCTATACAAGGGTGATGTACTTGAGGACAATATTATGGAAATGGAAGAGGATGTAGATGAAGATGAAATGGGAGATATGATACTGCGTGAAGAGTTTGACAGAGCGCTGAAAGACCTGAGTCGAAACAAGGCCCCCAGAGTAGACAACATTCCATTGGAACTACTGACGGCCTTGGGAGAGCCAGTCCTGACAAAACTGTACCATCTGGTGAGCAAGATGTATGAAACAGCCGAAATACCCTCAGACTTCAAGAACAATATAATAATTCCAATCCCAAAGAAAGCAGGTGTTGACACATGTGAAAATTACCGAACAATCTGTTTAATAAGCCACAGCTGCAAAATACTAACACGAATTCTTTATAGACGAATGGAAAAACTAGTAGACGCCGACCTCGGGGAAGATCAGTTTGGCTTCCGTAGAAATGTTGGAACACGTGAGGCAATCAACATGCAAGTACTATGAAATGAAATACTTTGATCATTATTCTAAAAATAAAAGCCCTTTTGTCAATCTCATCCCAGGAAAATCATTGTGTCCAACTTGTTATTCTGAGATATTTGTAATTCACAAGAGAAAGAATAGTGAAACATCAGATACAGAATTTTGTGACTTATCAGTAAACATTAAAAAAGTAGATACAGCTTGTAAAATTAGAAAACTAAGATAAAAGACCAATAGCCTTGAATACAAAAATTGAGAAAGTGGCAGTTATAGCCAAAAAGAATTTGGATACGATTTGTACTAAAACAGATGGAAGTTCTAAAACTTCACCAACCAAATATATTGATTTGATAGAAAAACTAAAAACTAAATACAGTCCTTCAAACAAAGAGGATAAAATTATCAGTTTACTGCCGAATTCTTGGAGTCGAGCAAAAGTGACAGAATGTCTTGTTAAGTTAACAAGGCAGTTAGTAAGAGAACAGGGAATTTTACCAGCACTACAAAAGAAAAGTGCATCTAATTTGGTAGGTGAAAACACACTCAATAAAGTTACTAAGTATTATGACAATGACAGCTGTTTGATGTCTGGCAAAAAAAGACTGTTTCTGTGAAAGAAAATGGTTCTAAGATTCAAAGTCAAAAAAGGTTAATATTGGGTAATTTAACCGAACTATTCACTGAATTTAAAAAAAGAAAATCCTGACATTAAAATTGGAAGATCAAAGTTTTGTAAGTTGAGACCAAGATGGTGTATTGTTGAAGGGGCATCTGGTACCCATAAGGTTTGTGTTTGTTAGTATCATCAAAACGTAAAGTTGATGATAGATGAGGCCAATCTTAGAGTTGACTATAAAGACCTTTTGGGAGTTATAGTATGCAATATTGACAGTTAGAATTGTATGATCGAGGGAAAATGAGAAGATTGTCCAGGCAAACAAGACTTACTTGACATGTTTGAAGAATCCGAAGACGACGATTTGATGCCTGACAATATAAAATACAAACAAGGGGTGACACAACTCAGAACTGAAATGGTGACAGTCATAAAAATCACGAGAAGAGTTTTTTGAAGTGTTGGTGGCTAACCTTGAAAATATGAAAATGCATCATTTTATTGCAAAGCTCAAAGTAAATTTTTGAATCACAAAAAGCAAATTGACTTTTCAGAAAATTGTTCCTTTATTGTTCACATTGTTCACGATGAAGTACAAGGGCACCACTGGGTAAACAAACAGGCCACAGTTCATCCATTTGTATTCTATTATAAAGATGAAGATAAACTAATGAATGTCTGAAGATGGTCTTGTAAGCTGAAAACCAGCAAAAAAAAAAAAAAAAAAAAAAAAAAAAAAAAAAAAAAAAAAAAAAACCCAAAAGGGTGCTTTTCATTTATAATAAGCCACAGCTTTTGTGTCATAAGTGACTACCTTGAACACAACACTACGGCAGCGCACATTTTTTCAACAAACTACATTAAACAGCACAACCCTTCCATAAAAAAAAAAAAACTGATTTACTTTTCGGATGGGGCAACAAGTCAATATAAAAACAAAAAAATTATTAACATCTCCTTTCATAAAGAAGATTTTGGGTTTGATGTAGAATGGCACTTTTCCACTTCATGCCATGGGAACAATGCTTGTGATGGTGTCGGCAGTACAACAATGCGATCTGTCACAAAAGAAAGTCTGCAGTAGACCAATTACAATCATATCATAACTATACAGTGTAATAGCAGAAAAAATATTAAAGCTGAGAAATTAATATTTCTTTGGAAAATTACTGTTCAAAAACTGAGTTTTTTTAAATTTTTGGCTAATAACGTTGAACTCTTAAAAATATATTATAGAATACGTTCAGCTAAGTGATAATGATGTTAATTTGTAGCCAGAAGGTGTTTAACTAAATGCATTTTATCTGAAAGGCTTAGGACAATCCACTACTGAGCAATTGTAAAAAATGTAGATGCTTGCAAATACAAAGAAACGCATGCGGCCTGGAAGAAATATGGCTGCCATTTCAAAATAATAAACAATATTTTTCAAAATATTTTTATGACTACTAAACATTGGGGAATTCACCCAGCAAATAGAAAAATTTTCTGAGATGGTCAAGCAACCAGTGCTGGACAACTTGGTATGGACTTACCCACGTGCCATGTCAATCCCAATCTCAGTTAAGGCACAAAGCTTTGACACGACATACTCCTTATCCTACTCACATGAAGGACTCAAGAGAGGTGCCAGGAAATGCTCAGATGAAGGAACTCCAAAACACACCCTCTTCCAATGAGAATTGTTTAACACATTTAGATAGAACACTCCACTTGCAATTGACCTAGACACTTCTGCAAGATACCCCGAAAAATACTATATAATTAACAACCTAGTAAACAAAATATCCATGAAATTGCTAACAGAATATAAGAAATTCAATCACTGGGGACTTACTAG
Source organism: Schistocerca gregaria (assembly GCF_023897955.1). Taxonomy (NCBI): domain Eukaryota; kingdom Metazoa; phylum Arthropoda; class Insecta; order Orthoptera; family Acrididae; genus Schistocerca; species Schistocerca gregaria. The sequence continues at coordinate 19,350,760 of NC_064931.1, forward strand.
CGTGCTCCAGGTTCAAAATATGGAGTAGGATCCTACAGTGCGTGCAAGTGGGGGAGGGGGGGAGATTGCCAAACAGTGAACATAAAGTGTTCAGTGACAACATTTATGCATATGGAGTTCACATTTCCACCATTACCTGTCCACATCCTAAGCAAGCATTCACAATTGCAACACTGTGCAAACAACAGGGAAAAAAGTGCTGTCCCCACATCTTGCACAAAATAAGCATACCACGCAAAAAATGGTAATGTCACGTAACACATCTCAAACTTTTATAATGGCCTCAATCTGGTGAGGAACTACCTCAACAACTATTTTAGTTTATGCCATAGCCAGTTGCAGCCAATCATTATAACAATAATGGATAGTCCTGGACGAAAAAATATGTAAAATAAGGGAAGGGCAACAAGTTACTTACAGAGGACTGATGTGTGGTGCACAGATGCGCATAACAGAAAATAGTTAACACTAGCTCTGACGATCCTCCTCTTTTTCTGATAAGAATACACACATTTACACACAAAACCATGTGGGCACCAATGAACACACTCATGCCTGTGGACGCACATTTGGTGTCTGTGTGGTTGTGTGTGATTATGTATTCTTATTGGGAAAAGAGCAAGGGCTTGAAAGCTAGTGTTAACCATTTTCTATTATATGCAGTAGTACAAGTTTATATGCCAACTAGCTCTGCAGATGATGAAGAAATTGAAGAAATGTACGATGAAATAAAAGAAATTGTTCAGATAGTGAAGGGAGATGAAAATTTAATAGTAATGGGTGACTGGAATTTGGCAGTAGGAAAAGGGAGAGAAGGAAACATAGTAGGTGAATATGGATTGGGGCTAAGAAATGAAAGAGGAAGCCGCCTAGTAGAATTTTGCACAGAGCACAACTTAATCATAGCTAACACTTGGTTTAAGAATCATGAAAGAAGGTTGTATACGTGGAAGAACCCTGGAGATACTAAAAGGTATCAAATAGATTACATAATGGTAAGACAGAGATTTAGGAACCAGGTTTTAAGTTGTAAGACATTTCCAGGGGCAGATGTGGACTCGGACCACAGTCTATTGGTTATGACCTGTAGATTAAAACTGAAGAAACTGCAAAAATGTGGGAAATTAAGGAGATGGGACCTGGATAAACTGAAAGAACCAGAGGTTGTACAGAGTTTCAGGGAGAGCATAAGGGGACAATTGACAGGAATAGGGGAAAGAAATACCGTAGAAGAAGAATGGGTAGCTTTGAGGGATGAAGTAGTGAAGGCAGCAGAGGATAAAGTAGGTAAAAAGACGAGGGCTGCTAGAAATCCTTGGGTAACAGAAGAAATATTGAATTTAATTGAAGAAAGGAGAAAATATAAAAATGCAGTAAATGAAGCAGGCAAAAAGGAATACAGACGTCTAAAAAATGAGATCGACAGGAAGTGGAAAATGGCTAAACAGGGATGGCTAGAGGACAAATGTAAGGATGTAGAAGCTTATCTCACTAGGGGTAAGATAGATACTGCCTACAGGAAAATTAAAGAGACCTTTGGAGAGAAGAGAACCACGTGTATGAATATCAAGAGTTCAGATGGCAACCCAGTTCTAAGCAAAGAAGGGAAGGCAGAAAGGTGGAAGGAGTATATAGAAGGTTTATACAAGGGTGATGTACTTGAGGACAATATTATGGAAATGGAAGAGGATGTAGATAAAGACGAAATGGGAGATACGATACTGCGTGAAGAGTTTGACAGAGCACTGAAAGACCTGAGTCGAAACAACGCCCCCGGAGTAGACAACATTCCGTTAGAACTACTGACGGCCTTGGGAGAGCCAGTCATGACAAAACTCTACCAGCTGGTGAGCAAGATGTATGAGACAGGCGAAATACCCTCAGACTTCAAGAAGAATATAATAATTCCAATCCCAAAGAAAGCAGGTGCTGACAGATGGGAAAATTACCAAACTATCAGTTTAATAAGTCACAGCTGCAAAATACTAACGCGAATTCTGTACAGACGAATGGAAAAACTGGTAGATGCGGACCTCGGGGAGGATCAGTTTGGATTCCGTCGAAATGTTGGAACACGTGAGGCAATACTGACCTTACGACTTATCTTAGAAGAAAGTTTAAGAAAAGGCAAACCTACATTTCTAGCATTTGTAGACTTAGAGAAATCTTTTGACAATGTTGACTGGAATACTCTTTTTCAAATTCTAAAGGTGGCAGGGGTAAAATACAGGGAGCGAAAGGCTATTTACAATTTGTACAGAAACCACATGGCAGTCATAAAAGTCGAGGGGGCATGAAAGGGAAGCAGTGGTTGGGAAAGGAGTGAGACAGGGTTGTAGCCTCTCCCCGATGTTATTCAATCTGTATATTGAGCAAGCAGTAAAGGAAACAAAAGAAAAATTTGGAGTACGTATTAAAATTAATGGAGACGAAGTAAAAACTTTGAGGTTCGCCGATGACATTGTAATTCTGTCAGAGACGGCAAAGGACTTGGAAGAGCAGTTGAACGGAATGGACAGTGTCTTGAAAGGAGGATATAAGATGAACATCAACAAAAGCAAAACGAGGATAGTGGAATGCAGTCAAATTAAATCTTGTGATGCTGAGGGAATTATATTAGGAAATGAGACCAAGTAGTAAAGGAGTTTTGCTATTTAGGAAGTAAAATAACTGATGATGGTCGAAGTAGAGAGGATATAAAATGTAGACTGGCAATGGCAAGGAAAGCATTTCTGAAGAAGAAAAATTTGTTAACATCGAATATAGATTTATGTATCAGGAAGTCGTTTCTGAAAGTATTTGTTTGGAGTGTAGCCATGTATGGAAGTGAAACATGGACAATAACTAGTTTGGACAAGAAGAGAATAGAAGCTTTCGAAATGTGGTGCTACAGAAGAATACTGAAGATAAGGTGGATAGATCACGTAACTAATGAGGAGGTATTGAATAGGATTGGGGAGAAGAGAAGTTTGTGGCACAACTTAACTAGACGAAGGGATCGGTTGGTAGGACATGTTTTGAGGCAACAAGGGATCACAAATTTAGCGTTGGAGGGCAGCGTGGAGGGTAAAAATCGTAGAGGGAGACCGAGAGGTAAGTACACTAAGCAGATTCAGAAGGATGTAGGTTGCAGTAGGTACTGGGAGATGAAGCAGCTTGCACAGGATAGAGTAGCATGGAGAGCTGCATCAAACCAGTCTCAGGACTGAAGACAACAACAACAACAACAACAACAATTATATGCTTCTGTGTGCTGTGCACCAGTCTTGTATAAGTAAGTGGTTACCTTTCCCTTACTATAAATATGAAGCCACTCACTGATGATTAGATTCTATAAAACTATTAAAATGTGGGGATACCAATTGTTATGTTTCACCTGCTGTACCAAACAGAGCCAGACATTGTCTACACAATTACAACTGAGTGCTTTAAACGGCCAGTCGATGTGTGACAGGGTGCCCGAGAGTTCGTTGGACCGAGAACATACACATCTTAACTTGTGAGCATATCTTGGGAGATGGGAGTGTCCAAAGCATACTCATCCCAAGGATGAGTAAGAAAGGGCAACACTTGGTCATGATAATGTTGAAATAAAGAGTCTGGCTCACATTCAAGACACAAATAGGTGGACCGACATCACGGTACGTAAAACATTCCCAAAACTGCACAGACCCACTTCCAGTCCTAGCTGCATACCCTCCACACACTATGGTACAAAAATGTGTCATCGGACCATTGGTACACTTGACATACTGCATTGTTTGAAAGCAGGTAAAATGGCAAATTATCAGACCACATGACGTGCCTCCAATCTGCTACTGTCCAGTTTCTCTGTTGTTTCTTACATTGAAAGCACATAGTTTTATGTTCTGTTGTGAGCAATGGCCTTTCACTATGTGCCAGACTAAGTGTCCACAGTATGTAGTTCCCTTCGCAATGTTCATTTAGGAACTGATTGACATGGACCTACATTCAGCAGCAAATTCTTCCTGTTTTGAAATGGACTGTCTCTGTCAATGCATGACACTTGTTTGTCTCAAGATTCTGCAGGTTATGATCTTTTTACACCACGTTTCATGGCCATGTGTGGTATACCATTCCTTGCAGACACATCAGACTATCTGTGCTGATACACCAAAAACCAGCTTCATTCATGATATAGCCATGGGTATGTCCAAACACAACAGCTCCTTTCTCTCACTGCGTCACAACTCCATGTCGACCTACCTTACTATGCTGATTGCATACAACAAACTGGCACATTCAAATCACTTTAATGAAACCATTTATGTCAGCATGGTAGGTCACATGATCACATAACAACAGTTCCATACCATCTACACCATTCCATAGCAACCCATGTACTCATTTAAGGCACATGATGTTTTCCAATGAGGTTCCAGTTGTAACTTTGCACTGTACTGTAATGTTCCTTAGTACTAACAATGGCTTTTTAAGGGGAGCTAAGGCTCTCGATCTATAAAGCTGGAGCCACACCTGACTATATGGAAGAGGAAATATGTTGTAATAGAATATATGCACGTGGATAAAGGAAATATGCTTGATATATATTAAAAGGCCACCACCAAACCCCTCCCCCCTCTAGGCAGCTGTGATGGGGACCTAATCATCTCTCTTCCTATTTTTCTATTATTAACTGTGGTCTTTCAAACTATTATTGTACTTTCAAACAATGTTGTATATAGGAATTGTGACTGAGTGCCACAGTTGTGTATGATATTATTATTAGGATACAACTGTTGGTTTTGGAATTAATGAAATGTATGACCTATCACAGCATATACATCATGGACCATACAGATCTTAACAGCAAAATAAATAAATAAATCTTGTAGAGAAGAGGTGGTCAACAACTTTTTCTCTGGGTGTCCCAGATTGAATGAAATTACACCTGTCTTCTTGCATAAACTTGTTAAGCTTAGTCATCCAAAGCCACTGTGACAGTTATGCTGGCAATGTAGGATCCCACAACTAACAACACACATTTCTGATAAACTGTTTTTCAGCAGACACCCACATCTAACATCAACACAATGCAGTCACAACACAATTTAATAGTAACATTCTGTAACATTAATATATTATCTGTACGAGAGCAGGCTATGAGTCAATAAATAAAACAGAATAAAAACAGGCTGTGTATGTACAGTCGTGGACAAAACAAGCAAGACCCCTCGCCTTTTCGTTATCCTGATCCGCACAGCTTTAAAGTCTGCTACACAGCATAGTAGGCAAGGCGACAAAGTGCTACCAACATACTATGCACAGGCGTGAAATTGAGAAACTACCCGAACTTTGTCACACTGTTTTCAATCATGTGTAAGAATATATTAATGCTGAATAGTGTATTAAAAGCAACATGTAAATGTAAGATATAAATGAAAGAAGAAACGCTAATTAGTATGAACTGTACTAATAAAAATGAATTTCTGCTTATCAAGATAACACAACTGTTCTAGTAAGACAAAGTACCCCAGATCGTTACGAATTAGCAAAATATTATGCGCATTCGGCCGCGAAACATTTTGTCAACTTTCAGACCAGTCATAGTGGATTACTGTTGCTGGCCTACCACAAAAGTGTGCAAATTTTACAATCCGTGAAGATTCATAACGAAATTCAGTTAAGAATCATTCAGTGCCACACGTAAGTCAATTCAATTATTGACAGAATCAGAAAAAGGAAGGCAGTAACAAGTATAAAATTCTACAAGAGTTTCATATCGACATCCACAGGGCACCAGTACAGAATAAATGTAGCAATAAAACGTATTGGGGGCGCGAGAATTTCTTAAAATTGCTTTACTGATAGTCTATCTGCCTCCATCGAGATTAGAACCGAAAACAAACCAGATCTCCCTTGCAGTAGCAAACACCTTTCACTAAGCTAGAAAACAACCCAGGCAAACAGCCGTCTATTATTACCCCAGACATGAATGAGCCGGCAATTTCGCAATGAAAATGGCAAAATGATCTGCAGTTTCTGTTGCATAGAGCTTTCAGGACTCTAAAACATGGATTTTCTACCTTTATGTGACTATCATTCGGAATGTTTATCAAAATATCAAAATACTGTTATTAGTGAGTAATGGCAACGGGTTCTACACAACGCTGGTGATTACTTTCAAGGACAGTAACAGGTACAAACATGTCACTTTTTTGTATCGGTTGTGAATAAATAGTTGCCACTATTTAAGTTCCAACCCTTGTATAGTCTTACATATGACTGAAAACAGTCTGACAAAGTTCGGATAGTTCGTCAATTTCACGGATGTACCTAGTATGTTGGTAGCACTTCGTCGCCTTGCCTGTTATACTGTGTAGCAGACTTTAAAACTGTGCGGATCAGCATAATGAAAAGATGAAGGGTCTCACTCGTTTTGTCCACGACTGTACCTCATTCTACATTGTTTCTTTTATGCAAAGAGTACCTTACTCTTACATGGAAGTTACTCAAAATATCCAGAACAATATCAATGAATGAAAACACACAAAATAAATTAACCTGCTAATTTATATGTGCCCTAGGACTGATTATTCTAATGGGAAAAGTGACTGAATCTAAATGCATTGTTAGGTCGACTATGAGGCCAAGGAAAGGAAATTGAAGGGACAGAGAGGACATTGATATTGTTGAAATTTTGTTTCTGTTTGTTGTACATGTTACGCGATAACATAATTCAAGTGCCAATTTGGACAATGAACTAGTTTTGTTCACATTGCCTTTTCAGGTGGTCATGTTGAGTATGTTTCATTCAAATGGTTACTCTGGTATAATAAGTCATCATAAAATGATGTATTTTTGACAGTTTATCAGCACAGGCACCCAAAAAATCGCTACAGGTTTATAAGAAGTCCCCTACACATTTCAACAACAAACAGACTGGTAGCTGAATTCCAACACACCATATTTTTCTTGAAGTTTATCTGTGTGAAGGACATCCCAAAACCAATCGTATATGAAAATGTCAAGAAAGTGTCAAGAAAGTGCAAATACAGTATTGTAGAGGCAGCAATCAAAAGCATATGAAACAGCTGTGCCAAAGGCACACCAGAAAAAAATTACAGTAAATTCTGCACGAAGAATTAACTACAAGAAAGCTTTGCACAAACTGTTCATTGCATTTGTTTAAGCTGACCAAAGCCAAATTTGAAAATCAATGGCAGCAATGTTTTAACTGTTTTACAATGAATCCTGGTGATATGTGCATTGATTTGCTTCTGTGTGTAAAATGGGAGTCCACCACTCCAAGCCAGGAACTTGAGAAATTAAAGAAGTGAGTAGAAACCAGTAAACTACCACCAAAAAATGTTAAGTAATTCTCCTCCTCCTCCTTCACTACCGCCGCCGCCAAAACTATTGAAAATATGGAATAAAACAATACTAAGCAATTGTGGAGCAATTTAAATCACAATGATTCTCAGTCTAGTTTGTTATTGACCACAACTTGTAAATAATTTTTGAAATTACCGCATAATGGAAGCAACACTGAAATTCATGAAACATGCAATTTACTAAATTTCGTATTAAAAAAGTAATTTCCTTTTCAAAAAAATTTATCTCACTAGAAAGAAAAGGTGATAGAGAATCCAGAAACAATCCCTCTTGTTGTGAAACTTCCTGCACTGAGGATTTATTGAAACAAGTAATAATTAAATTCCATTGTAATGCACATATTCAAAGCACAACTGACTTTCATCAATGTTAACATCAAAATTCTATTTATATTTTTACACTGTTAAAATAATTGTATTTATACACTGTACTGGAGAGTCTTGTGAGATCCATTTGGTCTTAAGACTCAATGAAAGGAAAATCCTGATGTCACCTCCATGTGACAGAGAAAAAGTAACATTAATCTCATACACGACTAATGACGTAAGGACCAAATGTCCCCTGGGATATGGAGACCCATTCGACCAAGTGCCAACAGCCTCCTTGGAGGATGGATGAGCAAATAGAAGGCAAGGTACTCTCTTGGCCTCAGAGTGGGAAACCACAACCACAGGTAGATGGGCCCAACAAGACTAACAGCGTAAGTTACAGAAGGAAAGGGGAAATCACCATGTTAAAGACCCATATGGTATCCCTAGCTCCACTGGACTGTGCTCTGAAGTACGGTTGTTCCTGAGAAGAAATATTCCGGAATAAGTCCACAAACTGGTCTTCAAGTGGGAACTTACACAGGAGAACTAAGCACAACATTAAAACAGGAATAGGAAAAGAGAGAGACCTTTATTGAGAACTGCTGCACGAAATATTATTAAGGTGAATAAGAAATAAATATTAGAAAATGTGAAGACAGAAATGGAGGGACATAATATAATTGTTTTAGGGCTAAGTGATGTTCGACTGGAGGGAGAAGGAGACTCTGACTCTGGGGATGGTTGGTTGGTTAGTTTGTTTAAAAGAGGGGGAAAGGGACCAAACTACGAGGTCATCAGTCCCTTGTTCCTAATAAAACAATACCACAAGTGTGAGAATAAAATGGATGAGACATATAACACAAAATGGAAAGAAAGGAAAAATCACAAGAATGAAGGCAAGGCAACGAACACTAAAAGGAACAAAAGAGGACAAGAAAACAACAGAGAGATGCAAGAAACAGTTAGAAGAGAGTAAAACAAGAAAACAGATTACAGTGGCTGGCCGACCACAAAAATAAAAAGGAAAAGCCAGCCACCCTGCAACACATTAATACCTCCACCCTAAAAGCACTAGGGTGGAGAACACAGAGGGACAAAGGACATGCACTAAAACTCAGATTGAATGATAAAACCCACCCTCATGGATTAAACGTAAAACCACATCAGTCAATGAAGCATTGTTTGATAAAAATCAATGATAACGAGTTAAGCAACCTAAGATGAAGTCGCAGCGCAGCCAAAGGAGGACAGAGCAGAAGCATATGGGCCACCGTCAACCAGGCGCCGCACCGACACTGAGGTGAGTCTTCACGGTGCAAGAGGTAACCATGGGTCGCCCAAGTGTGGCCAATGCAAAGCCGGCAGAGGACAACCGATTCCCTGCGAGAGGCCTGCATGGAAGACTTCCACACATTCATAGTCTACTTAATGACATGGAGTTTGTTGTGTGTGCTGTTATGACATTCCGTCTCCCAAAGCTGAAAAAACCTGCAGCATAAGGCAGAACGCATGTCAGTTGCAGAGATGCCCATCTCCAGAAGTGGTTTCCGTGTAGCCTGTTTGGCCAGCCTGTCAGCAAGTTCATTTGCTGGGATTCCGGTGTGACCAGAGGTCCAGACGAACACCACTGAACAACTGAACCGTTCCAGGGCATAGATGGACTCCTGGATGGACACTACCAAAGGATAACGAGGGTAGTATTTGTCGATAGTTTTCAGGCTGCTCAAGGAGTCAGTACAAAACAGAAAAGACTCCCCAGAGCATGCACGGAGATACTGAAGTGCACGAGAAATGGCCACCACCTCTGCAGTGAATACACTGCAGCCATCGTGTAAGGAATTCTGTTCAATACTGCTGCTGTGAACGTAGGCAAAGCCAATGCGACCGTCAGCCATCGGTGTAAACCACTTCAGCACTCCGGAACAAGTCAAGAATAGAGAGGAAGTGACAGCGGATAGCCACAGGGTTTAGGGTCACGTGAAAGGTCCAGATGAAGCTGCGGTGAGGCGTACACCATGGAGGCATGTGTGAACGGACTGCAGGTAGAAATGGTGAAGGGAAGGAGTCTCGTTCGGAGAGAAGGGACTGCACGCGAACAGCAATCGTTAGCCCCGATCTAGGCTGCCTATGCGAGAGATGGAGACAGTAATTTGGATGCTCAGGAGAACTACGAATGTGTGCTGCGTAACTGGCGAGCAGTTGTGCACATCTGATCTGTAGTGGAGGGACCCCCCGCCTCCACCAGTACACTGGTCACCCGACTCGTCCCAATAGCTCCTGTCGCTAGTCGAACCCCGCAGTGGTGCACAGGGTTGAGTATATGCAATGCTGAGGGCGCTGCTGAACCATAAACTACACTACTATAGTCAATTCGGGATTGGACAAGGGCTCTGTCGAGCTGCAGCAGCGTATAGCGATCTGCACCCCACTGGTGTTGCTCAGGCAACGGAGGGCATTGAGGTGCTACCAGAACTTCTGGTAAAGCTGATGAAGATGAGGAAGTCAAGTCAATCGAGCATCGAAAACCAGTCCTAACAATTGATATGTCCCCACTACAGTGAGTGGATCATCATGAAGGTAAAGTTCTGGCTACGGATGAACGGCACAACACTGACAGAAGTGCATGACACATGACTCTGCGGCAGGAAACTGGAAGCTGTGGGCTAGAGCCCATGACTGCACCTTGTGGATGGCTCCCTGTAGGCGACGCTCAGCAACACCAGTATTGGAGCAGCAGTACGAAATGCAGAAGTCATCTGCATACAGAGAAGGTGACACTGAGGGCCCCGACAGCTGCTGCTACACCGTTAATGGCCAATAAAAAGAGACACACACTCAATACAGAGCCCTACAGGACTCCATTATCCTGGATATGGATGGAACTAAGGGAGGCACACCAACATGGACACAGAAAATACCGAGTGACAGGAAGTGTTCAATAAAAATCAGGAGGGGGCCCCAGAGATCCAACTCATACAATGTGGCAAGGATATGATGTTCCCAGGTCATGCCGTATGCTTTACATAAGTCAAAAAAGACGGCACCCAGGTGTTGGCATCTGGAAAAGGCTGTTTGGATGGCAGACTCGAGGGACACAAGATTATCAGTGGTAGAGTGACCCTGGTGGAAGCCTTCCTGACATGGAGCCCGTAGGCTACGTGACTCCAGGACCCGACCCAACCGCTGACACACCATACGTTCCTGCAGCTTACAAATAACATTGGTGAGGCTGATGTGCCGATAGCTATCCACATCAAGAAGGTTTTTACTGGGTTTGAGCAACGGAATGATGGTGCTCTCCCACCACTGCGATGGAAAGATGCCATCACACCAGATCTGGTTAAGACGAGGAGGAGATGTCGCTTGTAATCAGATGAAACATGTTTAATCATCTGGCTGTGGATCTGATCAGGCCCAGGAGCTGTGTTGGGGTAATGTGCAAGGGCACTGAGGAGCTTTCACTCAGTAAATGGTGTGTTATAGGATTCACTGTGGCATGTAGTAAATGAGAGGACTTTCCCTTCCAGCTGCATATTGAGAGTGTGAAAGGCTGGGGGGTAATTCTCCATCGAGGAGTGCTCGGCAATCGCGTTTGCACTGGTAGACAACATGCCATTTATAACAACACCAGGAACACCGGTTTGGGTCTGGGGCTGTTGCTCCCGAAGCAAAGTAGGTGGAGCGCTAGCAACAGGGAGGGAAATGCCACCCCCCCCCCCCCCCCACCATCAAGGGGGCAGGTGTAGCCTTCCGGCTCTGAGAGGTGACTGGGGAAGGCAGAGCTGATGGTGCCAGAATTAAAACAATTTCATTCGTAAAGGATGCAGGCGTTCAAATTTTCTCTTAGCTCAGTGTAGGTCACTTGGTCCAGGGTCTTGTACTCAATGATTTTCCTTTCTTTCTAGAGAATCCTGCAGTCTGCAGAGCAAGGCGAATGGTGCTCTCTGCAGTTGACACAGATGGGAGGTGGGGCACATGGAGTATTGGGATGTGATGGGCATCCACAATCTCGACATGTGACGCTGGAAGTACAGAAGGAAGACATATGGCCAAAGTTCCAGCACTTAAAGAACCGCATCGGGCAAGGGATATAGGGCTTTACATCACAGCGGTAGACCATCAACTTGACCTTCTCGTGCAATGTATCACCCTCGAAGGCCAAGATGAAGGCACCGGTGGCAACCTGTGGACATGCCAGATGAAATGTACACTTTGCTTCACTAAACTGGTGCGAAGCTCATCGTCAGACTGCAAAAGAAGGTCCCTGTGAAATATGATACCCTGGACAATATTTAAGCTCTTATACGGTGTGATGATTACAGAAACATCCCTCAGCTTGTCACAAGTGACTGGGCAGAGGATGCTGTTTTGCTGAAGACTGACCCAGATCTCATTTTGGACAATCCCTCCACCTCCCCATACTTGTCCTCTAAATGCTCAACAAAAAAACTGAGGTTTCATCACCATGAAAGATTCTCCATCAGCTCTCTAACATACAAGGTACCGGGGCAAATAAGATCCACAGCCATCCTTAGCCCACCATTCCTCCCATGGTGTGGCCAGGGAGGGGAACGATTTGGGGTCGTACTTCTGTGCATTGAATTGAGCTCATGAACGCTTAGAGACTGCTGGTTTTTCACCACCAGCAAGAGATGATGGACTACGCTTCATTGCATGTCAATCGTCCTGATGCCACCCACTCTAACCAGGGGCTCTCCCCACAGGCAGCTAGGCCACCTGGCAGCAAGCGACACTGCACAGTGCATGGCGGAAAATGCACCCAGGAAAGTGTCCTTGCCCAAGAGATGGAGAATGAACGGGCCTGAAATGCAACAACGAGAAAGGGGGCTAAAGATCTCAATGCATGACGCACCATGCAAAGCGTCCTTCCCCAAACGGCTCGCTCTTTGGGAAATTTTTGAAGAATGGAGGTCAAACTGTACAGGGGACCATCACATAAAGGCTGAAACGTGTGAAACTCTTTTTAGTTACCTCTTACGACAGGCAGGAATACCTCTGGCCTATTTTTACCCCCGGACCTGCAGTAGGGGCATTCCATCTGGCAATGGAGCTTTGTTCAATTTTAACAATTTCACCTGTTTCTCAACACCGACAGTATTACCTATTTCGTTCATCTTTTAAGAGATACGAGGTTTAAATTGGGGCATTTGTCCTGAGTTTTCCTTTGTAAAGGAACATTTGAACATCAAGTTAAACATTCCATCTTTTGCTTTGCTACCTTCAATTTCAGATCCTGTCTATACACTGGGGACTGGTGATTAACTTTGGTGCCACAAGCAGTCCAGAATTTTTCTGGGTTCTGTGAAATATCATTTGACAATATTCTGCTATGATGGTCATCAAAGGCACCGTGCATTGCTCTCTTGACAGCCAAATGTGTTTCATAGAGCAATTCTATATCTATAGCCCTACGCTTTATTTTCACCTATTATGCAGTAATCTCTGTTAGTTTACAGTGACTGCACAGATGTTTAAACTCTCCTTTGTACGTTGGTAATCATTTCTGCCACAACTGTGTCATGCTTACTGATACCAGTTTCAATATGGACACCCGCAAAGAGGTCAGGTTTATTTGCTGCCTTTAGATCCAATATAGTTCCACCATGAGTAGGGCTCCTATCTATCTGTTCTAGATAGTTTTCACATAAGACATTTAGTAATGCTTCATAGCGTATTTTTATCATGTCCACCATTAACAAAACAGTAATTTTCCCAATTAATTGTTGGATGACTAAAGTCTCCATTGATGATTACAGTATGATTGGGGAACTGACGTAGAAGTGAACTGAAGTTTCCTCTGAAGTTTTCAGTTACATCAGGAGATGAGTCTGGTGGGCGAGAGAAGGATCCAACTATCATTTTATGCCCACCCCTGATACTGAATCTTGCCCAAACAATTTCAGATGCAGCTTCAATTTCTATCTTAGTGGATTTGAGTTTCTTGTCAACTGCGACAAATACACCACCTCTAATTCCCACTCACCTATCCTTTCAATATACACTTAAATTTTCCCCAAAAATCCCACTGCTATCAATTTCAGTTTTCAACCAGCTCCCTGTAGCTAGTATTCACTGCTTTGCACAAGTATTTGCATGAGCATTTCACACTCTGGCAGTTTGTTGCGAATGCTTTGGCAGTTAACCATTATAATAGGAATACTCTCATCTGTGGGAGGCATTTCGATCTTACACTGATACGTCTGGGTTTCCTACAGCTATCATTATGTAGACTGGATGGAAAGTCACCTAATCAAAAAACCTTGTGTGCACCCCAACATAGTCAGCTACCTGTGTAGCAGCCTCTGTTGTGTAGTGCGCACCTGAGCCATTTAGGGGGATGCTGCAGTTCTCAATCCTATGGTGCAAGTCCAAGAAGTCACAGCTTAGCTTTCACAAAACCTTCAAAGCCTCTTGTTCAGTCCTTCCACTCCACTCAGAACCAAAGGGCCACAATCAGTTCTGGGGCCAATGCTACAAATTGTGACCTTAGTTGGAACTCCATGCACATGACTGGTCTCCTCAACCACCTCTACTAGTCGCCAGAATGACCAAAGTATGACCTCAGAGTCCAGACAACAGGCATCATTTGTTCGAACACGTGTCACAATCTGCAGTTGGCTGCATCTTGTTCCCTGAATAGCTGGTGGAATAGCCTCTTCAACATGTTAAATGAGACCTCCAGGCATAGGCACTGAGTGCACATGGTGTCCTTTCCTGTCCCTTGTTGTCATTTCCCTAATGAGTACCATTATTCACAATATGTTTGAACTACTGACAATTAATGGACCACTACCCTCTTGTGTTTGCCTCCTCTTGACACCAGAACAAATCAGGTTTCCCAAAAACAAGTTAAGTGAGTCCCTGTGGCTCAGTTTCTGTGAAAGACAGTACCTCAAACTTGTTGGTTAGGGGGATCGGTACAACACCTCGAGTTCTCCCTGGTTACCATCCACCCTGTACAGGATGCCTAGATCTACCATTGACATGCTATTCACAGTCAAGTAATGACAGATCCTGTACTTTCTGCAGAGGAGACAAGATACACATGAAAAAAAAGTACTTGAGGTACCTCTGGTACCGGTATCACAGATACACGACTCTCGGGAGCTCTTCCAACACACAGATTCATACCAGCTGTCAATCATTTGACTGTAGTCAGGATGATTTCCAGCTACTTACGAATGTCAATCAACTCGTCCTGTGTTCGAAGACAGCATTCACAGTGTGGTTGCATTTTGGTTGGCGCAATGTATTACGAAACAGTGAACCAATAATTTTTAATGAAGCCCACTGATTATATTTTGATGTGTTGAGCTAAAAAGTTGTAAATTCCCTATAAGAATTAAAGCATATACACAAAACATGATCTCCATTAAAGCAACACAAAAACCTGTAGTAAAAATTACTAGTTTCCTAAAGCATTTTGAGGTTAATTACAGTTGTTAGTGAACTTGAAAACAGAGTTAATTGATGGTATATGCAAGTAATATGTACAGCTATCCCTCTTCAAGGGAATTGTTTCAATTTCAATGATAAAAATTCACTGACTCTTCTCTTCTCTATCACTGTTTACATATAAGTATAGCCCCACTGGCTACACAAAAAAGGGGCATTGCCAACCTATTAGCATTAGAGAAACACCACTGCGACTGATGCTGGCCCTGACCTAAACTTTAGCCTAGCGCTTCACATAGATCTATGATTCACACTGAAAAAATATTTGATGTTGTTGCAGTTACTAACGTTGCAGTAGGAACTACAACTTCTTAAGGCATTATCAACAACCTAAAATAAATTAATTCATTAATTAAACTGGAGGAGGGAAAAAAAGAGAGAAGTACAACATAAAACTGTCTAGGAAAAAGCCACATTTCAGTAGGGTACAAAATAAAGACCTAATGAAAACGTACCAAGGATTATGAAAGAAAGAATATTGCCTCTTCACACAGTTTAAAATTACTTACGCAGCAGATAGGAAATCCTTCATATTCTTTTTTTTATATCATCTTTACCGGTCTCGAATTTAAGTTCACTCAAGAACTTCAAATCACAGGATTTATCTGCCGAAGTTCCAGTCTCTGGTACTGCCAATGGAAATAAATTTAAAAAATACTGTAATTTTGTGTGGCAAGAAACACACACACACACACACACACACACACACACACACACACACACACACACAAAATAGACAATAAACAGCAGAAATGACAATGATAACTGCATACTTAAAAACCAATGTAGGTTACACAATTGGTGAATCAAAAATCTATTACATTAATCAAGAACGTGAGAGAAAGATATCATGTATGATGACTTTCAGTGTAACAACTGTTGCACACACTAGCACACCTGCATGGTGGCAAAAATAAACAAAACTGGCATAATAGAACTACAATCCCATGATCTGTGATCAATAATTTTCACAAAACAGTCAACTAGTAACAATAAAAAAAAAGAGTAAAGCCATTAAGGAGCCTATTGCCACTACAGCATAAAGACTAAGTATGGAGAATTATTTAGTATTTTTACAAAAAGTTTGCAGTGAATTATAATTTAAGCTATCAGGCATCATCCAACTGGGAACTAATTACATGTGGGGGTCCCACAAGGTTCCATTTTAGGGCCCCCAATTTTTCTTGTGTATATCAATGACCTTTCATCAGCAACATTACCAGACGCCAAGTTCGTTTTGTTTGCCGATGATACAAACATTGCAATAGATAGCAAATCAAGTGTAGTTTTGTGGACATTAATCACTGGTTCCTAGCCAAGTCTTTGTCACTAAACTTTGAAAAAACACATTACACGCAGTTCAGAACTTTTAAGGGGTGTCCCACGAGCATATGCTTAACATACGATGACAAGCAGATAGAAGAAGGGGACAGTGTTGAATTCTTGGGATTACAGCTTGATAATAAATTCAACTGGGAAGAGCACACCACAGAACTGTTGAAGTGTCTTAATAAATCTCTATTTGCAATGTGAATTGTGTCAGACACGGGGGATATAAAAATGAAAAAGCTGGCATACTAGGCTTACTTTCATTCCATAATGTCACATGGGATTATTTTTGGGGTTATTCATCAAGTCAAGCTAATGTTTTCCGGGCACAAAAATGTGCTGTAAGAGTTATATGTGGTGGGACCTCAAGAACATCCTGCAGAAGCCTGTTTAGGGAATTAGGGATACTAACTACTGTTTCCCAATATATTTATTCCTTAATGAAACTTGTCACAAATTACTCTGGTACAAAAATGTGTGCATTATTCAGGAACACACATTTTCAATAACTTGCCAGCTGCCATAAAAAGCTTAACAACCAATGAAACTCAGTTTAACAGAAGCCTAAAGGATTTATTGGTGGCCAACTTCTTCTACTCCATTCATAAATTTCTCAGTAGAACCAACTGGTGTGTGTGTGTGTGTATAATCTAACTTCTGCACCATTTCAGTGCAGTAATGTGCTTCATTGTAAGTAAGTATTATAGCAGTTCTATTACATGTTTATTACCCTACAAATAAAAATAAAAACTTTTTTTAAAAAAATTCAGTGCATTAAGGTTTGTAAAATGGTTCTTTCATATAGAGTTCATTAAAAAAAATGATGATCATTCCACCTGGTACCTGTGAAATGGTACATTAGCTTATTTGTTTGAGTTGTAAATAATTGTCATGTATTATTGTTTTTCTGACATCATCTACATCCTGTAGAACCTCCTCACTATGAATCGACTGGAATAAAAGTAAATCTAATCTGATCTTCAATATCTTTTCATGATATTGTGGCAGAAATAATGTCACCATTTACCAGGCTACCATAATGTCACAAATAAATAGCATCCAAACTTTATATTCTCAAGTGAGAACATACACCATCATAAAAAGATGACAGATTTTAATCAACTGGAAGTGAAGTAATTACCAGATTGGCAAAGCTAATCACAGTATTATGGGGAAAACCTACCTTTAAAAAGGGATTAAGAGCCATCTCACCAAAAGGAAAAGCAAACTAATTTTAATAATCCATATAAGTAAAATTGTTGCAGCAAAGTTCAAGTTGCCTATACAATATAAAATACATATTGGATCAAAGTAATTCCTTTGCAACTGCATATGTAATACTTAGGTATCTGCTAGTAAGAAAGGGAGCTCTTGAAAAATGGTTTAGAAAAGCATTTTCTGTGGTAAGTTGAAATTAATTTTCTCTATTTTTATAAAATAAATTATTTAGTACTTCTGTTACTAATATATTTAAATTAATTGTTATGCCTTAATGTAAACATGCCTTTTAATGAAATAAAACACTGTATTTCTTACTGTCTCATTCTGTCACAGTAGAACAAGCAGCTTAAATAATACAAAAAATTCTAATGGTATTTTCAATGCAAGTATGTTTCACAAGTTAAGAAGTTCCAGGAAAATCATATAATTTGCAAATAATAAACATTGAAATTCATTTTTTTATAACTTGTCGCATTTAGTCACAGATTAAGAGAGTAGTTTGAAGACACCCTGGAAATCCAGATTTAGTTTTTTATCTTAACTAACATTTGATATTTATTGCAGTGTGTGTTTTCATTAATATTTATTCAATTAGCAATAGGCCTAGTGTGACTAAAGTGATAAAGTCTATATAGTCTTCACATAATACAGCATGACAGTAAGTTTACTGGAAAAGCAGTGTTGATGGGAAAAAAGATGAAATAAATAATGGTGACTTTTGTTCTAGGGGTCAAGTTGAACAGGTTAGGTCTCTACTGGATGCAATTCATGATATCTATGTTATACCTCACACACTCCGCACACAGTTTATTTCAGATGAAAATGAAACAAACATTCCTGAGCACACACTAAATAATGAAGTCAATTGGCAATTGACGGATATTTATGTGGGTTCCTCTGTTGATGTTAAGCTGAAAGCCAGAAAGTCAATTAAGTTCTAACAGTAGATGACAATACACAAGACATGATCTCCTTCAGAAAAAAGCAGAGGGGACAACACATTGGATCACCAGATCCTACTCATATCAGATATCAGCTTCATCCCGCAATGTAATGATGATGCTGCATGTGATATCATGTGTGCAAACAGGAAACAGAACTTTTTTTGTGTTCATATTAGTTTTTGGAATATAGGGTGTTGTGAACTGATTTGTAGCATACTGTAAGGATATATCACAAGGTAAAAAGTTTCGTTGTGAGTTTGTGAGCTCAGTGAATGTGAATACAATACACTGAGATGACAACAGTCATGGGATAGCAATATGCACATATACAAATGGCAGTAGTATCACATACACAGGGTATAAAAGGCCATTGCATTGGTGGAGCTTTCATTTGTACTCAGGTGATTCATGTGGAAAGGTTTCCAATGTGACTACAGCCACATGAAAGGAATTAACAGACCATCAACATGGAATGGTAGTTGGAGCTAGACGTATGGGACGTTGCATTTCAGAAATTGTTGGGGAATTCAATATTCCAAGATCCACAGTGTCAAGAGTGTGATGAGAATACCAAATTTCAGGCATCACCTCTCACCAGGGGCCACGCAGTGGCCGATAGCCTTTAACTAACGGCCGAGAGCAGCGTTCATGTAGAGTTTTCAGGGCTGACAGACAAGCAACAGTGCATGAAATAAATGTAGAAATCAATGTGGGATGTATGACAAACATATCCATTAGAACAGTGCAGCGATGCGTGGCGTTAACAGCTATTACGGAAGACGACCCAAGAGTGGCTCTGCTAACAGCACGCCATCGCCTACAGAGTCTCTTATGGCTAGTGACCATACTGGTTGGATCCTGGATGATGGGTCAGATGAGTCCCAAACTCAGTTGGTAAGAGCTGATGGTAGGGCTTGAGTGTGGTGCAGACCCCACAAAGCCAAGGACCCGAGCTGTCAACAAGGCACTGGTAAGCTGGTGGTGGCTCAATGATGATGATGGTCTGTGTTTACATGGAATGGAGTGGGTCCTCTGATTCAAGTGAACCAGTCATTGGCTGGAAATCATTATGCTCAGCTACTTGGAAACAATTTGCAGCCAATGACTGATTTTATGTTCCCAAACAACTATGTCATGTCACCAGGCCACAACTGTTCACAACTGGTTTGACGAACATTCTGAACAATTTGTGCACACAATTTGGACACCCAGATCACCCGAAGTAAATCCCATCTAACACTTATGGTACATTATTGAGAGGTCAGTTCGTGCACGGCATCCTGCGCCAGCAACATTTGCGCAGTTATGGATGGATATAGAGTCAGCATGGCTTCATATTTCTGCATGGGACTTCCAACAACTCGTTGAGCCCTTGTGACATCAAGATGATGCACTATGCTGGGAAAAACGAAGTCCGACACAATATCAGAAGGTATCCCATGACTTTTGGTCACCTCAGTGTATCTTAAATGAAGTGACATATTGAAGCACCGTGTAGCCAGAGATCTACCTTACGGTGACAGGTGACAGTTTGGTTACGAGTTGCGAAGTTGCACTAAATGCTTCAGTTGACCCGCAAATTTAAATTAAAAGCTGATAATACTTCATGGGTACCTAGGTCTTATATTTTTCAGATTTTTGATATGGTGGACACTGACCACTGACAAAGGTTTTTCATTCCTTGGCTTAGACATCAGTGATGTTTCACAGGCTGGTGTATTTTATATCAGACAGGAGTCCCATTCCATCACACAACTATTTTTACTTATTTACAAAATACCAATTAACATTTCTATAATTTTACTTTGTTAAAATTATATTTAGGCCTACACCATTTTATGTCCATAGAAGAAGAGTTGCTGTTTCAATTGAAATTTAATTTTGAAGCAAGATACAGGTTAAAATATTATGCAAATGTCCCATTCCATCACATGGACTGGGTCACAGAAATTATAAATAAAAAGGTGTCACTATAAAGTCACAATTAGAGAGTGCTGTCTATCAGAGTGTCAGATCATCAAAAGAGGAAAATGAGGACAGCATAGGAGTCTATTATCAGATTGTAAAGCTGCACGATGAGGTGACTTCAACACGTTCTTTTCTGAGTGCTCAGCCTAATTACAATGGAGGCAAGCAGCATGGCAACTGTTTTACAAAGAATCTGCTTTGAAAGCTATTCAGCAGCTTATTATTAAATACTCATGTTCCCTTCAAGACTGGTGCATGGACTTACTCTCATGGATGATTATAGCATTCAAATGTGCATGATGTGTGGTTGCTTTTATAGAAAAAGTGTGTGTGTGTGGGGGGTGGGGGCGCACCTGTCTGCAACTCAATGTGTCATCTTTATGGTGAGTAGCAATCTATCATTTTCATAATACTGTTATTGGCAAAGGTGAGTCATGTAAATATGAAACAGGTTGCCGATATTCTCATTATTCAAGATGTTGTAAATGTTGCTCGCATTATTCTCCTTCCATTAACAATACGCAGTTGTAAAGTTGTCTCGTAATGTTAGTAGTAAGTCGCTGATGTATAAAACGAGAGGAAAGTTCAAGGGAGTGGGGGGAGGTGAGCAGAAGCAACAAAGTTGCTTATTGTATAAATAAAAAGTGAAACCAACTCTACGACATTCTCCCAATTAAAAAGGCTATGATGTCTTTTGTATACCATGCTTTGCATTAGCCCTATCAGGAGGCAGCTTGGTGAGCATGGCAACTTTAGATCTCTTGTGGCACTGGAAATGAATACACCTACTTGTGATACAGTAGGCAGGCAAGTTGCTGTATGACATGCTCCACTTTCTAACCCTTTCCATCTCCACTTCATTCCCTAGTCATGGGGAGTCAGCTGCTGGCTTGGCACTGTAACATTAATGACAGTCAGCTCTTGTGCAGCTCTGTGAAGAAGACTGGCCTGCACAGTCAAAAGCTTTTGCTGGGTCATAAAATATGCCCATTGGCTGTACCCATATATTTAAGTTATTACTTTCAGTCTTTTATGAGTTGTGGTAACTGAAATAAGGAACTACACTATTATACATTGGGATGAAATTATTTTTAGAACACATGTAATGATGATGTTCAAAAGTCTTCGGTGCAACATACATAATTTAATGGGTAAAGGTAGCAACTCACTGAATACTTGAGGCACTAGGTCATCAGTAGGCACATAAATAAGGCTGACTGAGGCAAATCAGCACGCAGCTGTTCACTGAGTTTTTACTTTTGAAGAGTAAACTATTAATGTTATTGGTATGTAATTTTAAGCTTCTACTGTTTTGCTTTTCTTGTGTGAATTTCACTACTGTTTATCTGCCTGGGAACATATATGCACGAAACTGATAACAACGACAATCTCATTCAAATAAAATCCTGTTGGTAGTACTGGGCCATACCATTTTGAGACTATAACCTCTATTGGTTTAAAAACAATGAAATGCCCAAAAGGATTTTATTCGAACTGATATGTCTATCATGGAAGCCTTTAACACTTTTAACATTCTGATCTGTTCACATGCAATTGACAAGAATAATTGACTGGTGAAACTGATAAGAGCTAGAGACTATATAGACACTAAATTACACATCTGAACAATATCATCTCGAATCATACAGGTCAAGAGTGAATATGTCACATTATTATTTCAAAGGTTTCAGAAAAAAAAATGTGTGTCAAAAGTCCAGAAGACTCCTCTGAAAAACTAAAATACTTTGATTTTCTGATAATATGTTGAAACCTTTAGACGTCTGTAAATGGGATTATTTGTGAACATGTAATGAAAGGGAAAATAAAAAACGGATTAAAAGTTACATGCCATAGAGTTATGAAGTTATTTTTTAAATGTAAACATTATTCACAATACTCTCAGAGATGACTAACACATACACACTTCTCAGCCTCTTTTCCATCTGTAATTTGGAAAAATAAACTACAAAAATATGTAATTTTTAACAATTTCAAAATTATGTTTTGAAAACATGAATAGTCACAGGAGGATAACTTCATGAATAATGATACAGTGGAAAGACCGCTAACTGTCAGCTATGCCATTAAAGCTTGAAATTCATGAACTATTAAAATATTTCTATGTAAAGATGAGAGAACCTGAATTTTTTTATTCTTAATTATTTTCTCTACAACCCCCATCCTAAATAGTCTGCAAATTGCATGGTATGTCAGTTGGTCATTGTACTTATGGAAGGTACAATCAATCAAGAAGGGCAATATTTTGTGAGGCAAAACTTGAGAAATTTTTATGTCAGACCTAGTTACTCTCAAGGTAAAAAAAAAATCATTGACATTTAAAAATTTAAACTGACTGCTGATGTTGAGCAAATGTAATGCGAAACTGGCATATCTTAGTCAAAATAATTACTTAACAGCCTTATAAAAAGTGGGAAAACAACTGTTCATTTTGTTCAAACATTTTATAAAAAAATTAAGTACAGAAAATAGCATTGTATACATATTTTTCTGTTTCTGATAGTATCACAAATTTTTGTCTTCTGTCATGATTTTACTTCTTTATGACATTCCATGAATTAAAATCGCCTACACTGTAAGAGTCAACATTTCACTGTTCAAAAGAGATAACTTTTTTCTCTTTTTCCAATGGCTCCTCACTGAATTTGTATGGCCAAGATGAGTTTGCAAAAGGACAAGGATGCTGCAACAAGAGCAGCACTTTGGAAAAAGGGTCTGCACAATGATCTGTTGACGATGGCCAGGTGAAAGAATTCGCCAGACCATAAGGTGATGGTTACGTCTTGCACCTCATGAGAGAGACTAATTATTTGTCCCCCCTCCCCAAATCATTGTCATGCACATAATTTATAGCTGCTCACAACAAAGTCTTCTAAAGTATACTGAAGTTGCTGCATTTCACACACAGTAACAGGCTGCATTTCATGGAGAACTGTTCTTGCAACATATATTCCACACCGGAATGCAACCCGGCAATGACACGATTGAATTCCTGCCACTGACTTCATAGCAGACTATTCATGTCTCTTTTTAAACTGAATTCCCCTGATTTACAATCATTTAGAAGAGTTTTGTAGTAATTTTGATATGGTCTGTACAGGTCTAATAGCATTTCTAATAGCATCAACAGCTTCATGTTGGAAATTTAGTCGTGTTGCAAAATGTTTACAGAGATCACCTACCCTATCACATGCAGTTTTTCCACGGCTGGTTGCTGAAAACATCAAAATTTTGGCCTTAATTCTTGTACAGTGTTTTCCAATTTCATAAAACTCAAGAAGTTTTGAAAATGTGATGCTGCACCATTAGCCACCTACAGACATTAAGAAAATGTATGGTTTTTAGATGCTATGTCATCAATTATCATGCTGACCGCACTGCATGCATGTGCAATGTCATGAATGAGATAGACACTGACAGCAAAACAGTGTGATGTTCGAAGGAAGTGAGCAACACGTGTGAATATTGACATGTGTGATGCATGCCAGTGGTGACTCTGAACTTCATTCTGCAAAGCAAAAGACCAATTTTCAGCAAACTGAAAATGAAGAACTATTGTGTGTGTTTTCTGAGAGGTGGCTGATTTTACTTCTGCTATTGCCTGTCTCTGAAACCTGCAGATATGATGATGAACTACTCCTTTATGACCCAATGCCTATCCTCTGCAACATACTTCCCTGGCTCCACTGTCTTCTTCACCAACTCTCCTCCCCCCCCCCCCCCCCCCCCGCCACACACACACAATGCATAGGTTACATCACAGTAGTATCCTGAAGGTGTAATGCTTCACTCGTCATCCCTTCAGCACCAGGACACACTGCACACTCCTGCAACCAACATTTATCTTGGGGCTCTTGACATAGGTCCATAGCACCAGGTCTGTCTCAGTGTACTTCTTCCCTGTGACACTACTCATGGAAAAAGTTTCAAACATGTCCATACTTCCTTCACTGGCCTCCATTTTATCCATTTTCACTATAAGGAGTAGAATTTTCTGAGACTAATTTTTAAATTTGGGTTCCCTTTTTCATTAGGAGATATGCTTCTCTTACTGATCTTATCATGTATCTTTTTGTCTTTTTAACTTTTTCACCATTTTCACAAACAGAGATAAGAGTCTGATTAGGACTTTGCCTGCTTCAATCTTTGTCATCACTTAGGTAGTATTCCAGAGCAACATTAAGAGTATCATCTTGCAATGGATGCATACAGTAGGAACCTGGGCATGCCTAAATACTTTTCTCATTATTTTATGAGCTTTTGAAATTAAATAATGTGAGGAAGCAGGTATGTATTGCTGTATCTGCTGCTTGGAGTAGCTATCTGGTATCAGTGTCAGTAATTGTACCTTCTAAGTACAGGTAGATGCCAAGACAGTGTTTAGAGTATGAATCCACACATCAAAAATGGCTCTAAGCACTATGGGCCTTAACATCCGAGGTCATCAATCCCAATCCACACATCAAATCCAGAGAATCTGCATCTATATTATACACTTCAAAAAGTTTTGAAGATGATACTTGTGTTAAACTTGTTTCAAGTTCTTCCACTTTTATTTGTACTTTCCACTTGTGTTCTTGTGCTTCTTATCTTGCCTGGGCATTTAAAGAGGGATATTTGGGGCTACAATAAAAATGCTAACATTCAATGTGACAACAACATCACACACAGAAATATAAACATCTGCACTGTCTTCTCCAGTATCACATTCTGGTGATGGTAATCATTCAGGCAGGTTATCACTAAATTTCTTGTTGCAGCGAATACAGCAATTCCTGTGCAATGAATGTGACGGTAACACAGTTACTCAAAGAAAAAGATATTTCTGCAATACCTCTGACAGACTTCCAACAATCGTGAAGTATATTTAACTTTTATTAAACGCCATTTTCTATGAGGCTGTTGTCAGTGCCAATAACATTCTACCAGGCTGTTGACCGCATGGTCAATATATAAAATTGTCCAACGTTGCAATTGCGGCCAAAACATCAGACGATGTTATATATTGACAATGTGGTCAACAGCCCAGAAGAATTTTATTGACACCATCTTTTTATGTCTTTTTCATAGCCCACACACCTCACCCATTCACTACTATATTTTCTCACTGACATTGTATCTAAAAGAAAAGATAAAACCAAACAAAAAAACTCTATGCAGAAGGAGTCATGAGCAAGTTCTTGCCAATTTGTTACAAACAGGAGAGAGCTTGAAACAGTGTTGCCAACATGTATATTTTACACTAGAAATTCAATTATGTGAAATATGCAGAATGTTGAAAAATTTCTAACACTTTACAGAGAAACATATTGTCCATTTTGATTGCAGTAACTGCTAACAAACACATTAGCCAAACATACCTGTAAAATGACCTCTTAATAAAAAGTGTTCATATTTTTCATTTCCTATCCTATGACAACAGTGCATTATTGCGCATTGTTGTCTGTATCCTCACTAAATTAAAATTTGCTTTTCATCTGTCTTACCTTTCCTACGACTCACTGAGCCACTGGCTTTTAGTTAACAGTTTTTGAATTGTTCCTATTTTTAATATGTCCCTTTAGTGCTATTGTTGCTAGCTATTAATTGGTATAGGAGTTTTTGACAGTGGACTTTTAGGTTTTGCTACCTTTTTTTTGTGAGATGCTTTTCAATAGGAACAGCACATGTGTATGTTCTTTTAAGTCATGACGTGTCACATTATTCCATGTCACCATTAAACTAGCATGCCACTCATGGAAAATGGAATTGTTTTAAAATGTGTTTTAAGGTTTTTACACAAACTTTATGTCGCCGGCTTCTACATCTACATCCATACTCCGCAAGCCACCTGACTGTGTGTGGCGGAGGGTACCCTGAGTACCTCTATCGGTTCTCCCTTCCATTCCAGTCTCGTATTGTACGTGGAAAGAAGGATTGTCGGTATGCCTCTGTGTGGGCTCTAATCTCTCTGATTTTATCCTCATGGTCTCTTCGCGAGATATACGAAGGAGGGAGCAATATACTGCTTGACTCTTCGGTGAAGGTATGTTCTCGAAACTTTAACAAAAGCTTGTACCGAGCTACTGAGCGTCTCTCCTGCAGAGTCTTCCACTGGAGTTTATCTATCATCTCCGTAACGCTTTCGCAATTACTAAATAATCCTGTAACGAAGCGCGCTGCTCTCCGTTGGATCTTCTCTATCTCTTCTATCAACCCTACCTACAGTTCTGTACCACCCTGTTCAATATGTTCCTTTACTGCTCATAATATACTCTGTATGCTTTTCATGTAACTTTCTTGTAATGATTCTTTTTCCGTCTTGAATGAAAATCAATACTTCAAATTGTGAACGGCCAGACTAGGTGGTCCCCGCATTGTTCATCCTGTTAACAGATGGGAGTACTTTTGCCACTCTGGTTTACCAGTTTGCTTCCCTCTCCATGTACACTACTCCATGCTCTGCACTTGTTGGTGGCACACTGAGTTCTATACTTGTTCAGGGGACAACACAAAGTGTAAGTGTCCTGGTTTTCAATGCATATTTCTTTACCCAGGCAGTCGTACTTAGTATTCTCTGGTGTTGCTTTGCCATTGACTTAGGTTTTTCTGCACCTCTCCCAACAGCTGTTTTCTAATGTGTTATATGGATCTGTTATTTTCCCCATATATAAAACTTTGTGTAAAAAATTATTAGCTTTCTTGTTATTTTCAGTATCACACCTGATGATGGGCATGTAAGGGCCCAAAACTGATTGTGCTTTAAAAGCTGAAAAATAAAAAGTACCTTACAACTGAAACAGATCTTAAATCTCTACCAGAAGTCTCAGTTGCAGATGTCCCTCCAGCAGAACTGTCTAGTGATTTAGTTTGAGTTCGTAGGAACATTATTGCAATACTGATCTAACAAACTGTGCACAGCAACCACAATGCATGAAATATCACAGTCATCCCCATAAATGAAGAGCCAATGTTGATACACGTCGTGCATGTCGCAAGTTACGAGAACTTGGTAGCAGTGGTGAGGGATGGGGCTGGGTAAGAAAGTTGTTGCAAATGTAAATATGGAGTAATGAGAAGGCATCAAATCTTGCTTTAAAATGGAAGAAACTGTGACACATTTCCTAAACACTAAATGGTATTCACAGATATATTTCTAATGATAATGGATTCTCCGTGTTGGCCAAGATGAGACTAAGGACAATTTCAGGAAGACCGACTTACACTACAGCTTTATCAAACAAATTAATCAAATGCTGACTTAAAATATTACACTTCATTAACAGTACAAATAGGCTAAGTGTACATCTGTAAGAATGTACTATGAAAGTTGTATTTAAAACATTGTTTAACACCATCACCATCATAACTTGTATGATGTGGTTATTCGTGATACCAACTCAAAACGAAAACTTTCTGCATAGGTTTAGAGAAGACTGACAATGGTGGACAAAGCGCTTTAAGATATGACTTTTCTGTATGGTCCGATTATAAATGGAGTAAATAAGATGCCTGAAACTCACAACTGTGATGGCATATACACTGTATTCACGAGCCATAGAAGCAGTTACTTTCTTGGTTCCAACAGTGACATAAAACTTTAAAGGTTTTCACATTCAAAAGTCTGCAATGAGTTGCATTTAACACTTACTGCTGGCCTTGCAAACCTCGACATTTCTTACAAAGCCAACCATTTTTATGGATATTTAACACTTTTTACTAAGAAAGCTACTCAACATTTAACAGTGATAAAACCTTTTGTGAAAGCCTAAAACCTCTTCTCCTGTATTACATATTTACAGATACTTTGTATGTTTGATCTTTTCCCTTATATTTTAAGGAATGTTAGGTTTTGCAAAAAACATAAAAGTTCAGCACAGCCAATATTTTAAATAACCATTCTAGTCCTAACAATTCTACTTTCAACTTCTTAAAACTAACCACCTATAACCCCAATTGTAGATTACAAGTGTTGGAACTTAAATTGGCAACAAAAGACTTACATGTTTGCACCTGTTACTGTCCCTCAAAGTAGTCACCAGCATTGTGTAGAACCCATTGCCACTGATGTTGAAGGTGTAGTATAGCAGAGCCTGTTCTGTTGATGGTGTGAATGGAGTGGTCTAAAGTTATGGTGATTCTCATGCACAAGTGTGATGGTGTTATGCTAACGCATTACGTTCCTCCACGGCAGACTGTCAATGCACAGTATTACTGTTTGTTTTTGGAGCATCAGCTGCAACCAGCTTTGCAAAAGAAGCTGGTGACACTTTCTGCACAACCCACTCATCATTTTGCATGACAATGAATGGGCACATACAGCGCAAGCTGTGGCTGCTCCGTTCGGTCGATGGGACTGAGAAGTACTGTACCATCCACTATACTCCCCGGACTTAAGTCCTCGCGACTTTGATTTGATTCCGAAGATGAAAGGAATCACTTTGTGGCATTCGCTTCTGAACTGTTCCAGAGATTCAACAGGCAGTAGACCGTTCCATTACCATCAACAGGCTCTGCTAACGGCATACTACGCCTTCCACATCACTGGCAACAGGTTCTACACAATGCTGGTGGCTACTTTGAAGGACAGTAACAGGTATAAACATGTAACTTTTTCGTATCTGTTGTGAATAAATAATTGCCACTATTTAAGTTCAAACTCTTGTATCACACATAATTTTTAAACAGTGTAATTTTTTTGTGTGATACATTCTGAACATGATGGTTTTGCACTTGTTGCAATAGTATGGCTGTCTTTTTCTTACAGCTTTTACTGTTTGCTTTTCTCCTTCAGCTTAGCATACTTTGCACACCATCTGGGTTCTTATTTTACCTGGTAGTGTAATTTTTCCTGAAGATAGCCTGCTCAGTTGGCTCATAGAAGAACTGCCTACTAGCATCTACGCACATTGATAATTACTGCATAATGTACACTTTATGAATTTAGACAGACACATCATTTTATTTTTTACTTTAATGGGGAGACTGCATGCATTTACCAAACTCATAGGGAAATAATGAAATGCAAGTTTCTCTACCACTTCAGTGCTCTGTGCTCCAACCTCTTCATCAGACAGCTCAACCTCTACCTTTTTTTTCTTGTTGCACATTTCCCATTCGACACAGTGCAGATCGATTGAGCTGATCAGTATACATAATTTCATAATCATAACTGGAGAAACTGTACCCCATGAAAGGATGGGATTGGCAGTCATCCAAAATTTTGCATCTCATCAATTGACGGGACTGACAGTGTTAGCAACACTGAAACTTTTGCCTTTCACACTGCTTTAAAAAGAAAAAAAAGGAAAAGAAACTGTTCTGAAAATCAGCAATACACATAATAAAGAGTTGTGCAATGCAAAATCAGTAAAATAATAAAAAGACAGACAGCACAGGACGACAGTAAATATGAATAATTGTGGCACATCCACTCTAACCACAGCGTTCCCATCATGGTGTTAAAGAATTCATCAGGCATATGGTCAACATCAATGCAAGTAGGCTTGGAAAAAAATCTTACCTCCACAGTCTCAGATGTTATTGAATTTAGCATATGTTAAAATGAAGGACTAAGTAAGAAACACTTATCTTTTTTTTGTTTTCTCCACAAAAAATTCTGCTATGAGATACAGCTTCCCAAAGATGACACTGTACATACCATTTTGAGGATACTATATTTCAAAAAAATTTTACATTGCTGCATCTCTGGAACAGTTCTAGATATTTTGTTGGTTTTTTTTTAGTTGAAAGATAATTGCTTTATGATAATAAAGAAATCCTCCATTTGGATTTATTTGTCAAAGTTTTTTTTACTATTGTGTTCTTAATTTTTTTATAATTTATGGAAATTTTTTGTTTTCAAAAATGCCAATCCATAAAATTGATTTTTTTTCTGTTGATTAGTACTATTTACTTCTACATTCCATGAAACGGGGAGCTTCCACTTTTAGGTTGAAAACGTTTTATAAACAATTGAGCCGGCTGGTGTGTCTGAGCGATTCTACGCGCTTCAGTCTGGAACCGCGCGACTGCTATGGTCGCAGGTTCGAATCCTGCCTCAGGCATGCATGTGTGTGTGTGTGTGTGTGTGTGTGTTGTCCTTAGGTTAATAGGGGTAAGTAGTTACAAGTTCTGAGGGACGGATGACCTCAAATGTTAACTCGCATAGTGCTCAGAGCCATTTGAACCATAAACAATTGAAACTTTTGCCATACATAAAACCTGTTTTATTACCACATTATCACATAACTGACTCATAAAAATCAAAACCTAGCCTTATTCAACACGATTTTTAGTTTTGAAAGATGAGTAAGAGACTCACTTTTTCAAGCATTTTACATGGCTACAAAATGTATGTGAAAGGTGAAAAGACAAAGGTTTCAATTTATACAACTTCTGTGCACTCTGTTTTGTACTGAAATTAGCCAGTCAATGAATTTTGATATAGAATGATGCCTCCCTGTTGAACTAATAGGAACTGGAGCACTTACAATCTTCAAAACACCGTGAACAGGAAACGAGCACTTTTGGCATGTTGCCATCCTTCAGCTGGAAACCTATATCCAGCAGCTGGTCCATGTAGCAGCATAAAGTTCAATACAATTTTCTATACTCTTCACTGGTGTCTATAATCTCCGCAATCCACCAGTCACAGTCATACACACACACCACAAACATCTCCCTTTCTCAGGTTGTGAATCAGAATATTAGCCTGCTGTTTCTGAGGTGTTGGCCAAATGAATGAAATTTCTTCTTTCTTGCTATTTAAAGTGTGTTCAATACGAGTTCACCAATCACTTTGAGTCCAAAAATGTCTTCTGAATTCCTTTTACAGGAGTAGTTTGTTTGAAAAATTATGCTTTTTTCTACTAACGGAATTCTTCGATTTCCTCTTTGGACAAACGAATGATGGCTGTGGATGTGTAAGATTTTTTCAACTCTCGCAAAATCCTCAGAATTCTGAATCACAGCTGCATTTGGTCTGGAGTTATGTTTCGTAGCATGTTGGTTTAGCAGGCCTCCTACACCATCACGAGGTCTCTTCCCATGACCAGTAGCACAGTATACCCAGTCAGCTGGCACAAGCAACTTACACAATTCAAACAGCTGGTAACAATTTTTAAAATGACTAGGAGCACCATCAGAAATAATGATGGTCTTCTCTGCCACCGTTTGCAGCAGAAGAATTTTGCGCATTGCTATCAAAGAAAGTGCTGAGTCATGTCCTGTATCATCACTCATAACTGCAATACTTGTGGTCTTGTTTTGAAAATGTGTCACTCCTGTAAAAACTGAAACCTGCTCATTACTCCAGTGACACCCTTGTACTTCTTGTGGGAGAATTAAAGACCAGTTCTCAGCAAAATCACAGTGAAGCACTAAACACAGTTCTTCAGCTTGTACACAACCTTTCACTTCTGCAAGGTGCTGTTATTGCCATTTCCACAGATGCTGGTGTGTTACTGCTTTCACTGACCATTTACCAAGTTCATCAATAAAACTGTCAAAGGCAACAGTTTTCTTAATTAGTTTATTATCCTACCATGTCGCATATGTAGTTCCTGCACAGTTCTCTGCTACATCTTCCAGACCAAGTGTCTGTGAAGTCAGTCCTCTCTTTCCAGGGCAGTCACCACATTCTTGAAACAAACAAGTCTCTCGCTTTACGTCACAGACTACTAATGACTTCACAAGCCCAACCAAGGTGTCATATGTCATGTGCTCAAGAAAGTTCTTCAAAGTTACCACACAGAGTTCAAAATTCGTGAAGTACACACATAAACGGACACCTCTAGGTGGGTGTGGAACTACCCACTTAGGTTGTAGTGCATAGCATTTTAATCTTCCAACATGTGACGTTGTATACTTGCTCTTATAAATTGCAAAAGTTTCTTTATTACTGCAAAGTCATGTACCTCTTCACTGTCACAACTTTTTGACTGTTGACCAACCTTTTTTGTTGGTACTCTGGTGAGAGCAGTCCCATTTATCTTCCAGATAAAATGACTGCACTATTTGAACTTAAGCCGCTTCTACAGGATGACCCTAGTAGGGATCTGGTCTTCCAAAGACTCCTTTTACAGGCCCCACATTTCTTTATTTTTCTACCATGTACTTCTATACTGACGGAATGTGGTTCAGAATTGTTTTCTTTGAAAATGTCTCTGGAATAATAGTTAAAACTAGCACGTTTTCACTGTATGATGCACAATATTCACCAGCTGAATTGACATTTGCAAAAAATTCCTGGCAAGAGTGCTTTGGTTCATTTCCTTCTGAAGATGGAATTTCTACTTTGAAGAGTGTGGTCAGTTTTGCTGTAGTGTATTCATCCATAGCTTTGTTAATTTCTCTGCGCCTTCTTGACATTTAGAGCTTATGGCTCGACTTCACTGACCATGGTTTCTTAACAGGGCTAACACCTACCTATGTAGTTGACTGATTCAGAATATTTCATTCTTCCTCTATTGATGCAAAATCTAAGAAATTAGTAAGAAACAACATCAGTGAAGACATGCACTACCTTGAAAGTTAACAAAAATGATTTTTAAAACAAAACCTGCCCAACTTAAAAGTGGAAGCTCTCAGCTACAGAGGATATAGCACTACACGATACTAATCAACATAAAAAAGCTAACTTTTCTGGATTGGCATATTCGAAAAAAAAATTTTTTTTCTGTGAACTATAACAAATTTCAAAAGGCCACAGCAAAAGAACTTGGACGGATATGTCCAAACGGAGGATACCACTGTAATCGTACAGCAATTGTCTTTAAAAAAAAAAAAAAAGTAGAACAATTGCAGAGATACAGCATTTTAAATTTTTGTCTGAAATCTCTATCTTCAAAATGGTATTCACAGTGTCATCTTTGGAGGCCTGTAATTCAAGGCAGGAATTTTTTTTGTAGAAAACAAAAAAATACTTGTTTCTTACTTACCCCTGAATTTTAACATATGCTAAATTCATAACATATGAACTATGAAGGTAACCCTCCTGCCTGAGGTGGTACGGATTATGCCATCACAATAAAACAACACTTGTCCATCCCCTTTTGGAGTACTGCTGTGCGTTGTGGGATCCTTACCATATAGGGTTAACGAAGTACATCTAGAAAGTTCACAGCACGTTTTGTATTATCGAGAAACAGGAAAGAGAGTGTTGCAGACATGATACAGGACTTGGGGTGGACACCATTGAAACAAAGGCATTTCTCACTTACAATGGGATCTTCTCGCGAAATTTCAATCACCAACTTTCTCCTCCAAATGTGACAGTTTGTTGGCGCTGAAATGCATAGGGAGAAATGATCATCACAATAAAATAAGAGAAGACAGAACTCGCACAAAAAGACTTGGGTGTTCGTTTTTTCCGTGTGCTATTTGAGGGTGAAATAATAGAGAACTATTGCGAAGGCTGTTCAATGGACCCTCTGCTGGGCATTTACGTGTGATTTGCAGAGTATCCATGTAGAGGTAGGTAATCAGAGGAGGGAGAGAAGAAAAAAAAAGAGAGACGATGTATCTTTATCAGCACGGTCATTTACAGTAATACAAAAACCACTCGTAAAGCACTGTTTGAAGACTAAGGTCAGTAGCTCTAGCTGGGACTGTCTTCTAAGCTCGTGTACATCATCATTTCCCTTTACATAAGAGTCTTGTGACTGAAGCATAAATTTTCAATACAGATGTTAGACTGCCTCCCACACTCAGGATCTACTCATGCTCACTCACTATACCACTTAACTTTATCGATAGGAACTGCACACTATTTCTTCTACCTATGGAAGTGAGACCTATGAAACTGACTACCTGTCGTACAAATCAAAAGCAAACTGGTAACCTCAAAAAGGCTGACATAGTTTTGACAGTAACCTCATCTACCCAATGGACATGTTATCTTCATTATTTTCATGGTTTGCATTCCACTGATTACTTTCCAGGTACAGCAAAGACAAACTTTGAATGTGTGGCAAGTAAAGAAATCACTTATTACACGTTTTTAACAATTTGGTACACTAGCCCTAATTAATTGAGTGAAAAATTTTATATGATTTTCTGTCCCTATTTTTGACGTCATTGATTACGAAATAAAATACTTCCAGAATGAATGCTTAGGTCTCCAGAGGGGTTCATACCATTACTAACTTTTAAGACAAGCCAAAAGTAAGTGCAACTCCAGGATCTGAACACCGGCCTTTGTCTATCTTATATTCTTGTTGACTGAGTTACCAAGACACATGTCAGGGTCCATTCCACAGTTTCAATCAGATAGAACATTATCTGGTAAAAATTACATATTGGACCCCAGTTCCTTTTTTCAGTTTGGCACAGAAGTTAACATTAGGCTACACTAAAAGTCAATTTGGTTTTTATGTTTCTTGGCTTCACCAACTCACAACCAAATGTGTCATCTTTCAACCTAACTGAGACCTTGGGCTGCACTACTGATCATTCTGCCACCAGAATGGTCAGGGGGAGGGGGTCTAATACCACACTTTAACCCATTATCCCCACTTTGCATACTTCACAGATGTTCTCTCCATCAACAAATACTCTTGGTGAAAAGAATAAAGTGGAGACTGAATTAGCTACAGGTCTCTTAACCTCTCCTCAGAAGAAATGTCAAATAAAGATTCTCATAAGACTGTAAATGCATGCTGGAATAGTGCTCCAGATGGAGCAGGGTTTCAATTACTCTCACATTGTGTCAAATTACTACTATTACATGATAATATGATATACTATAACCAGGACCCCTGCCTTTTGTAGATAATAAAACTTGCACTAAAAACACCATGACTGACAAATTAGTTACTATATAGTCCTTCATTTGAAATTGAAGTACTACTACTCATTATGTTACTATACAAACACCAAAATACATTTCCAGTAGAAGGATGGTGTTAAATTCAATTCGTTAATACTTCCAGAATGAGTACTTAACTCTCCAGATGTGTTCATACTGACTTTAATATAAGAAATGTAAATCATTCCAACTTTGTTTATGAAAAGCAAACCGACACAGAAAGAAAACCATTGGGTAATTATCAGATTTGTGGAATTGCATTTCATTTGGCAAGAATGGGCTAGTGAATCCGCCCACTCCCTCCGATTTTCCTAGGCGATAAACAAAATATGCATCAAAATATTCGGCAGGGTGATGTCTCTTACATGGTAGTGTATTTCTAAATTTACCTAATTTAACTTCTAAAACAGTTTTAAATATGGTACACATGTGGTCATTGATCTATGCCAACCTATCTGTCTCTTCATCGCTGCCTGTCACATTGGCTTCAATACCTGGCCAAATTGTCGTCCTAATACAGGTTTCGGGTTATACTACAGACCAATATCATCTCAACAAAGGAGGGATGAACGTGCAGGCATTATCATATCCCAGTGCTTTATTTACGTAATGAAATACACAATATTAGGGGAATTTAAAAATACAAACTTCTATAAATTTTACAGTTAACCAACGGGTTCTCCCGTAAATTTTTGATCCCTATATGGACGTAAATGTGGCATATCATCAGACTACGTGAGGTCCTCGAAATTACTAATTATAAACACGCAAATGACGGGACAGTCATGCAACACATGTCATCCAATCTACCGTTAACCAACAAAATATTCCATTAGCAAATTTGAATAAAGCTGGCGATGTGGTCAGAATAATAACGTCAAAACAGTGACATACATTAATACTCTTTTAAACGACAAACTTGCAAATGTGAATAAATAGCACAAGTCTTCCGTAGAAGTTCCAAATGTGTCATCCTACTACTAATTATGCATTTACTGGAATGCTCAGCAACTTTAAGACACTGACATACCAAATATGTCAACCCAACCAGCCGTACAGCATAGTATGCAAAACATAATATAAACAAAAGCACAGACCGTTGACGTAACTGCTTGGCTTTCAAAATTAACAGTTTCGAAACAGTATTCTCAATTATAGGCAATGTTGGTTTTACGTGTGCTTAAATTATGATACTACGCCCTATGCTGCAATAAAATAGAACTAAGCTCTTAAACCTCTAGTAAGCCGATACGGAGTGTGTAGGTGAATGCAGATTGTTTCCTACCTTTCATCTACTGCACGGTTGCATGGGTTACTGAGGTTCCACTGATCTAATATCAATACGGCGATTCGGACACATATGCAGTTCATAAAATATTGATGCGTACCACTAGTCCCAAAATAAGGCAATAAACAAACAGTGACGGGGAATTATGCACGCAGCGTTGACTACAAAAACAAAACGTAACAACAACAACTCATTTGTTATTATGTCTGAAATTACTTACCATAGTTTCTCTTTCTCCTCAGTTCAGACATTAGTGCCACATATACTAATTGCGAACACATTATCACACAGTGAGATTTACGATTTCTGCCACACAAACTGTCTTCACATTCCTGTTGCCAGCTTTTGTTAAGTCAGATGTCGCACTTATGGTCGCACGAAATAAACGTCACGTAGTACCACAAACCATATATCACTATGTTCTTTATAAAGATGAGTAACAGTCACAAAGAGATAACCACACTACATTTGCGCAATAACTATACATCCTTTCTCCAAATGGAATCGTCCATTACCGCTACAAACACTGTCAACTACAATGGCTACTACGTTCAATATTCCAAACTCATTAACATCGGAAGAATAAGCAAACAACGAAGGTTTGATTCCACAGACATTACAATCACGTCCCAGAGAAAGTTTGACTAGTTACTAGAAGTTGAAGCTACAAATTTGAATAAAAAATAATGCTACAGTAATTCACAAAAATGTATTTCGGACACTGCAGCTCAGTTTATATACGGTAATTGCAACATTCTTGGAACATTTGGAATTTTTTTTCAGCTAGCATTGTGTTCGACATGTTTTTACATGTTTTCTTTCAGACATTTAAACATTGAAATTCTTCTACGGAATAGAAGGGTTCGTTAGAGAGAAATCTTTTAGTTTGCTTTCAAATTTGATTGGTTGGTTGGTTGATTTGGAAGAGGGAACCAAACAGCAAGGTCTTGGTACGAGCTTTCAAATTTAACATTGCTGATTGTTAGATATTTAATGGCGTCGAGTAAGTGATA
Source organism: Schistocerca gregaria (assembly GCF_023897955.1). Classification (NCBI taxonomy): domain Eukaryota; kingdom Metazoa; phylum Arthropoda; class Insecta; order Orthoptera; family Acrididae; genus Schistocerca; species Schistocerca gregaria. The sequence goes on from NC_064931.1 coordinate 19,388,472, forward strand.
AAAAATGTTGGTGGGAGTATTGTAAAAGGCTCTTTGTGCTAATTATTCCTTAGTGTGAAATAGTCGATATCATTTTTTCTTCTGGTATTTTAATTATGTAGATCATTGTAGCTTTTGAAGCGCAGTGGGTTAATTTACAACAAACATAATGTGAGAATAAATATACTGTGAGAGAGTAGTCAAAATACCCAACTTCTTGAACAGATCTCATCCAGATTATCGTGGGTGAGTACTATATATTGTCACAAAAGAAATCGAGTAGCACTGTGGAATAGTGGTCATGAAACTAAATTGTTACATGAAGGGTCCCGACTTCAAAACTCAACGAGACTGTACAGTTTTAATTTCTATATTCGGGTCGAGTACATTCTAGAAGTATACACTCATGTCTAGAATTATTGTACTGGAATGTTCTGTAGCTGTATATATACTGCATGTCTTCTGGCCAGAGGCAGTTCGCTCCGCGCTCTTGTATGTGCAAGTGCTGAATAAACCTTCGTTAAGTGAAGTTAGTGTTCGTCATTCACCTAATTACAGCTTCTTCTACGTGAAATTATTCTGGTATAGGTGCTGGGTATTGGAACTTGTGATAATGCACATTATCGACGACACAGTGGCTCCCATCAGGCCACGACAGAGTCGCCGTTTACGTGGCGAGAAACCCGAGTTCGAGCCAGATTCAACAGTTCGCTGTCTATCGCAGACAGAAGAAGAAGAAGAGGGCGTTACGACGACAGCAACTGTGTGCCACCACATGAAACATCGTTCCGGGTTCTCTGGTGACGATGGCCAAGATCCAAACAAGTGGCTGAAGGTAAATAAGCATATAGCCAAATTTAACAAATGGAATGACAGCGTGTGTTCGGCTCACGTATTTTTCTATTTGGAGGGCACTGCCAATCAATGGTATTGAGATCAACATGGAGAAATTCTCATGTTGGGAAGTATTCCAGGCGGAACAGCGCAAGCATTTCGGCGACACACAACGACAGAAGTGCAAGGCTGAAATAAACGAAAGTGCAGGGCGTAGCGTCTAGGAGAAACTACAGCATCCCACATTCAAGATGTCTTGGAGCTGTGTAAAATAGTGGATCCCAGAATTAAGGAGGAAGATAAGGTTGCACATCTCATGAAGGGTGTTGCTGAGGACATGTATCAAGCCCTACTCCTGAAGGAGTTTTCGACAGCAGACGACTTCATAAAATGGTGCCAGTATATCGAGACAATGCATGAAAAAAGAATTACATGTAAGAAGTTTGAACCGCTTCCAAACGTCGTATCGATGTCTGTGGCGGATTTTACAAGGGTTTTACAAGCGTTCTTCGTAACATAGTAACAAAGGACGTTCAGAAGGCACTTGGATTGCAAAGCGAGCAAAAAAGCGAGACGCATGAACAGGTCATAAGGGAGGAAGTTGAACAGATATTGAACCCCATCTCTCGTCCTTTATGTTCCTTTAAAACGGTGAAAAAATACGAGACCCAGATGGAGTTACATTCCTACAACGCCACATGAGGAACCTGTTTGGGCACCAAGGAAGACTGACGTCTGCAGGACCCAGGATAACCAACCAGTATATTTCCACTGTGAACGCCCGGGACATGTGGTGCACTATTGTCGAGAAAGGTGGCGGATATTTGATGACGCCGACGCCACAAGACGGCAGGCCGATCTTAGCCGACGCCAACTCCGGGACGACGAAGATGAACAAGAAGATGTAGGTGCAGGACGACGTAGGTCAACATCGCTGCAAGCTAGTCGCTGGACACGGTGCTCCCCAACATACATCTCAATGTCTCCATCGTCTTTTAGAAGCTCCAGTCGATCACCTAGCCACAGCAACCTGGAAAACTAAAAGGTGCGACCTTCCTTGGAGGTGAGGCCGTCGAGGAGAAAAATTCTCCGCCATCAATCACTACAAAAATGATAGGAAACTACGTCGATATCCTCATGGATGGCAGACCAGCCCAAGCACTTGTGGACACTGGAGCATCATATTCAGTCATTTCGGAGAAGTACTGTCGCCAGTTGCAGAAAACTGTATTCGTCGACAGCAAAACATCTCTGCTGAAGATGGCTAATGGGAAATATGTAAAACCTACAGGAAGATGTCATTTATTTGAGCATAAGTGGCCACACACAGCCCTTACAATTCATCATCTTACGAGCGCATAGTCATGACGTGATTATAAGAAGGGACTTTTTGAAAGCTTCTCAGGCAATTATATATTGTGGTTGCTCGAAGATTATGCTAGACGAGATGAGATACTGTGGACAGGAAGATGCGCATCCGAGTGTGTGGAGACTACGTGTGCTGGATGAAGTGATCATTCCTGCAGTCAATGCTTGAAAGGTAACTGTCACGTGTCATGCCATGCATCAACAAATGGATCTTGTAGTGGAATGTAAGAGAAGCATACCACTGAAGAATAACTTGGTCATTCCAGCCTCTGTTGTCTGGTTTAAGAACAGATTCGGTGAATTGTGGATAGTTAACTATCGCCGAGAACGGCAGATCCTTCCAAGATGCATGTGCATAGGAAACACTGTGCCGTTAATTGAAGAACAGCTAAGCATCATAGAAACCTCCCATGCCGACTCTGTGGGGGAAATTAGCGCTACCACTATGAGACAAAATCTTCTAGCTCGACTATCACCAGATCTCACTAAGGAACAACAGTAGAAGCTACTTGCCAAACTTCAAGCGTTCTCTGAATGCTTCAATCCACAGGTGAAGCGGAAATCAGACAAATCGATGGTGAAGCACCAGATTAGCACTGGAGACCGTCAACCAATAAGCCAGAGACCATACCGTGTGTCAGCAATGGAAAGTCGAATAAATCGCGACGAGGTAGAGAAAATGATGAAGAATGACAACATTTAGCCTTCGTAGAGCCCTTGGCCGTCACCTGTGGTCCTTGCCAGGAAGAAGGATGGCAGTTGGCGCTTTTGTGTTGATTACAGGAAGCTTAATAAGATTTCCCTGTGGTAAATGGATTGTCAGACCATGATTCACAACTGATTAACTTACAAAACCTAAGAGAGAGTACAGTTCAGAAACCATTAAGTAAAAGTGTAAGGTCGCTAAAGCCGGTATCTATATAACACTTCAGAGAAAGCTTAAGACATGTTAATTGCGGAGATGTATTTAATGAGCCAAATGATAAGTGCAACATATTTCTTGATAAATTTATATCCCTCTTTGAACATTGTTTTTCAAACAAAATTACTAAGTGTAACACCACACACTTTTTAAAGAAACCTTGGATTACTACAGGTATTAAAGTGTCTTCAGAAAGAAAAAGAAAACTGTATGAGACAGCAAGAGCTAGTAAAGATCCAGAAAGAGTTTTACACTATAAAAATTATTGTAATATACTGGGAAAAGTTGTAAGAAAATCAAGAAATATGTATGTTATAGAAGAAATTAACAACTCCAGCAATAAAATCAAATCAGTATGGAATGTTAGAAGGGAGACAGGAAAAGTAGCCACTGGGGTAGGTAGTATTACTGTTAAAGAGAACGAGACCATCCTAACCAACAGTACACAAGTAGTTAATGTATTTAAGAATCATTTCTTAAGTGTAGGAGAAAAAATTGTGAGAACAGCTCAAAAGAAAAAGCTAGGCAGTAAATGGAAGAGCCTGTTTTGAAAAAAATTAGTCAGATTAATTATTAAATCTCTGAAAAATAAATTTCCTGTTGGAGTAGATGACCTCTCTAATAATATATTAAAGCAATGTGAAGCAATTGCAGCTGATGTTCTGAGTCACATATGTAATGCATCACTAACTCAACATGTTTTCCCATACAGGTTCAAATATGCCATTGACAGGCCTCTCTACAAAAAGTTGGACAACACAGATGTAAATAATTATCGGCCAGTATCCTTGCTTACAGTATTCTCAAAAATCTTCGAGAAAGTAATGTACTCAAGAGCCATCTCAACAGTAATGGGATACTTAGTAAATCACAGTTCGGATTTCAAAAATGCTGTGCCACTGAGACCGCAATATACAATTTCACTGTCCACATAATAGAGTCCTTAAATAGAAAACGTCACCAACAGCAATTTTCTGTGACTTGTCCAAAGCATTTGACTGTGTGAACCATGACATTATGTTACAGAAATTACAAGTCTATGGTATAAAAGGAATAGCATATGAGTGGTTTAAATCATACCTACAGAACAGGAAGCAAAATGTTTCCTTATATGAGTCAAGTGATTTAAATAAATTTGCCACTTCATCTAACTGAGTTGAAATTACATTAGGTGTTCCACAGGGCCTCCTTCTGTTCTTGATATATGCGAACGACCTCTCTTCCTATCTGAAACAGGAAGCTGAACTGACACTATTTGCTGATGATACAAGCATCATTATTAATCCAGTAGAAGAAAGTCCAATTGAAAATGCTATAAATAAATGGTTTTCTGCAAATGGGCTTGCTCTAAGCTTTGAAAAAACACACCACATCCAATTTTCTGCTGCAAAAGTACAATTCCTTCAATAAATATAACACATCAACAGAAGTCAGTAGACAGGGTAGAGCATACTAAGTTTTGGAGTGTACATATAGATGAGAATCTTAATTGGAAAATTCATATTTTGGGTCTCCTAAAGCGACTAGGTACAGCAACTTTTGCGATCAGTATAACTGCTAATTTTGAGGATACAGAAATTAGTAAGCTAATATACTTTGCATACTTTCACTCTCTGATGTCATATGGAATAATATTTTGGGGTAACTCAACATTTAGACAAAAATATTCACTGCTCAATAGAAAGTGGTTAGAATAATGTGTGGGGTTCATAGTCATGCATCTTCTAGGCATCTTTTTAAAAGATTGGGAATTCTTACAACAGCCTCACAATACATCTACTCACTAATGAAACTTGTTCTCAATAACATGGACCAGTTTAAAAACAACAGTGATATTCATGATTATAATACCAGAAAAAATAAAGACTTACACTATCCTTTGCTCAATGTATCTTTGGCACTGAAAGGGTAAAATATGCTGCTATAAAAATTTTCGACAAATTGCCATATGAAATAAGGTGTATGACAGACAGATGTAACAGCTTCAAAAATAAATTGAAATCATATCCCCTTGACAACTCATTCTATACCATAGATGAATTCTTGAATAGCAATAAATAAATCTATAAATATATATATATTAGAAAATTTTGTTTCATATGTGCATTTCTTGTGCACTTGTCACGTTCCACATCATAAAGGCTACCGTACCGTGCAATTGATCAATTGAACACGCTACCAACTAACTAACTAAAGAGGACGTTTACCCTCTTCCACGAATTGATGATACACTAGGTGGTCGTAAGGGGGCTAAGTTTTTCTCAACCATGGACATGTGCTCAGGATATTGGCAAATCGAAGTAGATGAGCCTGATTGTGAGAAAACTGCATTCATCACCCGCGAGGGCCTGTATGAGTTTAAGGTAATGCTGTTTGGTTTGTGTAATGCACCAGCAACTTTTGAACGGATGATGGATAATGTTCTAACGCACCTGAAGTTGACAATGTGTCTTTTTTATGTAGATGACATTATAGTGTTCAAAATATGGTTCAAATGGCTCTGAGCACTATGGGACTTAACAGCTGAGGTCATCAGTTTAGAACTACTTAAACCTAACTAACCTAAGGACATACACACATCCATGCCCAAGGCAGGACTCTAACCTGCGACCGTAGCGGTCGCGAGGTTCGAGACTGAAGCACCTAGAACCGCTCAGCCACTCTGTCCGGCCATTATAATGTTCTCAGAGACGTCTGATGAACTCGTAAAAAGAATAAGAGCCGTTCTTAATTGTCTCCAACAAGGCGAACTGAAACTTGATCCAAGAAAGCGTCTCTTTGGAGCAAAATAAGTCAAAGTACTTAGATACCTTCTGTCAAACGAAGGTATGCGGCCAGACCCAGAAAAGGTGAGATCTATAACGGAATTTCCTATTCCTGGACAGATTAGAGATGTGAGAAGCTTCCTTGGATTATGTTCTTACTACCACCGTTTTATCAAAGACTTTTGTATCAAAGCCAGGCCACTCCAAGAGCTGTTGAAAGCTGATACTAAATTTATCTGGGGTGGTGCTCAACAAGATTCTTTTGATGTGCAGCGAAAAGCTCTGACGATTGACCCTGTACTTGGTCTGTATGATGAGAGAGCACCTACAGAACTACACACAGATGCCAGTGGGTATGGGCTCCATGCTGTTCTGGTGCAACTTTCAGATGGAAAAGAGAAGGTTATAGCCTATACTTCTAGGAGACTTACAAAAGCCGAGAGAAACTACTGAACTACAGAAAGAGAATATCTTGCTGTGATCTGGGCCATGTTCAGATGTCAACAGTATCTAAATGGAAGGCTGTTCACAGTTGTTACAGACTATCATTCGCTTTGTTGGTTGCCAGGTCTTAAGGATCCAACAGGACGACTCGCCAGGTGGGCACTACGTCTTCAGGAGTGCGACATTACCATAGTGTACAATAGCGGAAGAAAACTCCAAGATGATGACTGTCTCTCAAGAAACCCTGTGCAAGACCATCAAGACTTTGATGAAGATAGTAACTATCTCAGTGCACTCCAGGATCTCTCTGCTGAGCAGAAGAAGGACGCCAAGATATTTCAAATTATACTTGCCTTAAATCGGTCATTGGATGTGAAAGGACAATTTAAGGTAGTTAATGGATTACGTTCCAAGAAAAACTTTGATCCGTTTGGAAAGAGATGGCAACCAGTGCTTCCTAAACACATGAGATTAGATGTTCTACAGAAATACCATGACACACCTGAGGTCGGACATGTCGGTTTTTATTAACACATGCGATAGAATACGCAAAATTTTTCTGGCCAGGTTTATTTAGGAGTGTCTGTCTCTATGTGTCACACAGTAGAGAGTGCCAGAGGAGAAAGGCAGTTCCTCAGAAACAACCTGGCCGACTCATGCCAATTCCACCAGCCGAAATGCCTTACCAGCATGTTGGGGTTGATCTCCTCAGAAGTTTTCCAATGTTTCCTAGTGGCAGTAGATGGATTATTGTTTGCACTGATTATCTGACATGCTATGCCATTACAAATGTATTGTACTGAATGCATTGTACTAAAACACGATTCCCCAAGGTCGTTAATTACGGATCGAGGGAAAGTTCTTCAATCGAATCTTGTGACAGAGATAAACCATCAGCGGAACATTACTCATAACATGAAGACTTCCTACCATCCGCAAACTAACGGGCTTACTGAATGCCTTAATAAGACCTTGGCCAACATGCTATCAATGTTGAGCAGAGCAACTGGGATGAGGTGCTACCTTTAGTGACGTTTGCCTACAACACCGCCAAAAAAGACACCACAGGATTTATGCCATTTACCCTGGTGCATGGGCGTGAGGCGACTAAGACGATGGACACTGTGTTTCCGTTACATTCTGATGATGTGGATGACGACTACATCGTCAGGTGTTAACCAGAACTGAGGAAGCTCTTCAGCTAGCTCGACTGCGCACACTGCAGGCTCAAGGAAACGATCGCCGGAGGTATGACGTGAGCCACTGCCCTGTTGTCTACCAGCCTGGTGACCTCGTCTGGACCTTTACTCCTGCTCTCTGAGAAGCTTCTTAGGCGTTACTTTGGACCTCATAAGGTTGTAAGACGTTTGTCTGTTGTTACTTATGAAGTTGAAGATTTTGACCCCAACACAAGACGACGAAAGATCAGAGATACGGTCTAAGTCTTTCGAATGAAGCCCTATAAGGGTCCTGCAACCCAGGGAAAATTCGAAGCCCTAGCGACAGGCAACAAGCGGAAAGGTAACGAAGGGCGTAGAGGCAAAGGAAGTTCTAAGAAGATCACCGCCAGGGCAAGAATCAATCATCGGGAGTCGGAGTATGCAGGACCGATGGCTCGTTCACTGACTAGGATGATGTAACACCTAGACACTGTTCTCTTAAGGAGACAGCATTGTGCGAGCAGAAGCCGAGTTGCACTGTGGTGTAACGGTTATGATACTAAGCTGTTGCATGAAGGGTCCTGAGTTAAAAACTCACGTATCTTGTACAATTTTAATTTCTATATTTGAGTCCAGTACATTCTAGAAGTATCCACTAATGTCTAGAATTATTGTATTGGAATGTTCTGTAGCTGTATATACACTATACGTGTTCTGGGCAGTTTGCAGGCAGTTTGCTCCGCGCTCTTGTATGTGTAAGTGCTGAATAAACCTTCGTTAAATGAAGATAGTGTTCGTCATTCATCTAATTACACCTTCTTCTAAGTGACATTATTATTCTTAACAGTACGTTTTTAACCAATGAAGATTTTATTTCTTAAATCTGAGTTACCTCACAACATTATTTCATATGGTATCACTGAATGAAAATACGCAAAATATGTTAACTGCTGATATGTCCCTCCTTGAGATTTTCAAAGATCACAAGTGCAAATGTGGTTGAACTATGTTGTTTTAGGAGTTCAAAAACGCGTTATTGAAGTTTAAATTCTCATCACTTTCGATTATCCACGCTAGTTACTGTTTCCTCCACTTGTTACACTTATTGTTGGTGTAGTACCTCTGTATGTACGAACTGAATAAATTGAGTCTTTTTGGAACTGAGAGTAAGACCATTCATACACAATCCCTCAATAATACCCTTAAGAACATTAGTTATCATTTCCTCTATATTTGTATCAATTACAATACTAGAGTCATCTGAAAAAAGAACTATGCAGCTTGTATATTAGAGTGAAGGTAATTTACATACATGACAAAGAATAGGGCGTAAGATTCAGTCTTGTGGAAACCCATAACTGATTTTTTCCACATTCAGAAGAATCTCCCATCTTACACTGTTTTCTTATTAAGTACAGCTATATGCATTGTTTTGGTTAGGTGTGACATCGTCCATTTGTTTGTTATACCACCACTTCGATACAATGTCACTTTATCTAGGAGGCTACTTTGATCAACACTGCCAAATGCATTAGATGGTTCACGCAACAACCACTCAAGGATTAGGACTTACATCTGTTCCAACTAACCAACTGTGGTCTATATGGCAGTATGAAAAGCGATTTGTGATTCTGGGGCATGTGGCCCGCATATCGCCAATCCCTTCAGTCTTTATTGCCAGTAGATGAATCCTGTTCTTGCTGCTGCTTTTTTTTATTCAAGCGGCTCTTCATTTGGCCTCATGAAGCTATGTGGACCTCTTTTCAGACTAACCTGTCACTCAAAACATCTGAGGAGGCACTTTGAAGTGAAAACAAGTCCTTCCACACCAAATGCAGTGATGCTGACCATTCAGATACGGAGGCAGTGTTTCACTGAGGATATTATTGTTGCTCAGGTGGGATACTACTCTAGAATAGAGCACATTCTGAAAAATTTTGGGAAATGGTATCAGTAGTGAAAGAGGTTATTAGTTATTGACTTTTCTCCTTTTACCTTTTTTGTAATGGAGTGGTAGTGCTTGTATTTATTTTTCGAATCTATAGCATATAGTGTTCGTATAGATAAAAAAAGGCCTATTGTCAGACCATATTATCCAAACACAAATTCTAATAATAACTGACATTGAGTAACTCAATGTTCAGCTTGTCAGTTTGAGCAGGAGTAAGTATGTCTGAAAATAATGGGAAAGTATACGTCTTGTACAAAATTATTGGAAAATTAAAAAAGACAAGCAACTTACTTTTGATTTGTTTTGATTCAAACTGATTTGTGTATCATGTACTGTTTTGTAGTCTATCATCATCATCAATGAACATGTAATTACACAAATGGTTTATTTGTAACTTTATACTTACATAAATATAGCTTGTCTTTCACCACTAGTATACTTATATTTTTATTTATTTTTGGTCCAATAAGTCATCTTAGTATACTGTTTGTACATATGATATAGCAAATGTCCAAAATAAAGCATAAAATATATATTGTAGTATTTAATAACTCAGATTACATGTTCTACACTGTCAATGTAGATAGTAATATAAATTTAATATAAAGTGAACATAATATAAATTGATAATTAATTAAAATATTTTGGCGAATTATATTTACTCAGCAAGATGCTCCAAAAGTACAGAGACATAGCAGAAGCACTGGTCAAACAAGAACTGTGTCTACTTTATTTGAAACATATTTAATCAGTATGCACACAACAGCATGTGTAGCTTATAGATTCCAAAACATAGTATGTAAAAATATGATTTTCCAGTATTCATACCTCGTGTACTGTTTGTGTTAAACATGTTGGGTCACATGTTCTGGATAGCCACTGGGCTATGGACCACTTGTATATCATCGGAAGAATCATCTAAGTGTCACTCTCCTACTGTATAGGGCCAAAGTATGAATATTACACACCTCTTCCTGATGTAGGAAATCGGTTGGTTCTTTTTGCAATTGATGCAATCTATGGTATGCTTGATGAGATTTATAAAGGCAACATTAGTTCATGGACAGTTCCTGGGATAACCCTATAAAAAGGGTTTCTTATATATTTTCACCATCACTAGCATCCAGCCGAGGATTTCAAGACGGCTATGCAGAGCAAATGGCTCAAAGCTTTACGATATATACCTAAAAGTCCGATTTCAAACAACGTTGAAAGTTTCTTGATAGCTTTATCCGTTTTCAAAATACATATGTTCAGAGTTACAATACTTCTACATGTAAGACCCGGCATGAGGCGAAAATGTATACAAAGTGACGAAGCACAGAGAAATATACTGTAAAGTGTCTCCATTATCATTTGGGAACCCCATATTGTAGTACTGATGCACACGAAAAATATTTTTTCATGTAAAATCTGATCTGAGGTGTAAAAGTAGTTTCACACAAGTAGACCATCTAAATTTCACATTTCTTTTCATATGAGTAACCTGCCCTGCTGCAGCAGGGAAAATAAGGGAACCAGCGGAAAAATGCTCCTATGAGAGCACAAAAATGAGGATATGTTCTTGTTTATTTAAAAGACTCTGACTGAAAAGTGGGGTACCAGCTGCCGCATTCAACCTCCACCAGCACATTAAAAAAATTCCCAGTACTTTTGGTATGAGAACATATTTGCGCTTTCTTATACTGTGAAAGAAGGAGACACTGGCAGTGGCAAACAGGCAGAAAAGTAGTAAATAGTAGAAGATAGTAGACATTGGGGTGTGTTATACAAAGAGCAAAGGAGACAATCGTGGGGTGGGGGGTAGGGGTGGGGGGAAATAGAGACAAAGAGGAAGTGGAAGTGAGTGAGAGACAGATTATATGACAATGGCAACAAGGAATAGAGAGATAGTTACAGTGAGAAGCGACAGCAGCAGGAGGAAGGAAGAAATGAGGTATTAGCTGTAAGGGAGAGCAAGATCCAGACAGTGACAGTGAGAGGAGACTATAGTAGTAGGGCAGAGCAGAGGGGACTGTGGCTGTGACACAGGAGACACTGACAGAGGAACACAAAGAGATGACTATGAGTTGGGCTGAATGAGTGAGTGAGCAACGCCCACTGGGTGAGGATGAGAATGAGCGACTTACAGTGATGGACCAGTGGGTGTGAGTGAATTACAGTTAGGGAAGCTTGTGGGAGTTTGAGGTGAGTTATATGTTACAAATCGTGAATATCTTTACATCCCAAAATTTCCTGGAAAATGATTGAAAGTCCCTTTTTAGTCAGAGTCTTTTGATAAACAGGAACATATCCTCATTTTTTGTGCTTCAATAGGAGTATTTTCCCACTGGTGTCGGTATGGATGTTAAGCAATACTACATGTGTTTATGCCTGTATGGTACATTCTTCTTCTGCATATATTTGTACTTCACATGTAGGTTAAATTCATGGTTAGTTACATATGAGTGCAAGTCATACTTAGGTCTGAAGACTTCTTCCCATGTCACAAACCTTCACTTTATTCTGAATGATTTTACGGTCCTTATGGGATACTGGCAAAGAAAGTTTGTTCATCCATCGTGATTGTATATCACTAATGAAGTGCAACTCGCACTTTAGGCGAGAATTCTAACAGTATATGGAAGTGTATTCAGTTTTTTATTTAGACTGCTAAGGTATATCTCCCACTCCATATCCTTATGATTATCTATGCCTAAAGGTTTTGCATCACTCACCTATGAGACTTTTCCCCTCTACGATAAATGCAAGTTTGCTGCATGGAGATTTTTTGTAGTGTAAAAGTTACCTATCTACATTTCTTCAGAATTTACGTTGATCCTGTCAGTCCTGGACCACTGTGTGAATGTTTGCATTATTAATGTTGCAGCTTCCTACAGACTTTGCTCATTGTTGTTCATTTAAAATATTCTGCTGGCCATTAAAACCGCATCACCAGGGAGGATTACAAATAAGGAAATAGTACTTGTTCTATAGATCATATTTATGATGAACATTATGATGTAGAATGTGCCAATAAAATAAACATACGAAACGAACTAAAATATTTAGATGGCTATATGCAAGCCATTTGACTAATTACGTCTATCCCAGAATTCCTTTATAGTGTAGGAGTTGTTAAGAGAAAACATCTTTAATCTACATTTGAAAACATTTCTGCTATTTGTTAATCATTTCATCACAAAGACATCCATGTCGCGAATGTGGTGTTATATAGAAAAATATACATCAGGGCAATTATGCCATATGATCTATCAATTTATTTTACCAATTTCTGTGAGAAAGAGAGATGTATTAAAGACTGAGGCAGATTATTAGTTCTCCTTCAAGTATACAGTCTAGTAGGCAAAATACACGATTGAATTTATTGGTGATTTGGGGGAATACTGGCTGCAAAATTTCATATATAGAGCTGCCATCTCTGGCAGCAATAGTGGCTTTAACCTGGTTCGGTACTGCGCTAAACTCAGCTAGGATGATGCATACGGATATGTAATTCCACACTGCTTCGACTCAGCGCCAGAGTTCATCAATTATAGCGGCTGGAGAGTGGTGTCATACAGTCTCGCCGCAATCAGTGACAATATGTTTCAGTCAGTGAAAGATCTAGAGAACATTCTGGCTAGGAAAACAGTGAAACTATCTCTGTATAAAAACAGATCAGGGCAACACAGACAAGCAGTCTTGTGTTATTTCTCTGAAAGATAATGTCCTAGACACCTCTTAGATAGGGCACATCCACTTACCTTTACACATCATAATAGTAATGTCTGCTATCTGAATTACTGGCAACGCAAACCAGCAATGATCATTATGTGTGTGCAATATATTCCATAACATAACGGCAGCTGTTGGGACCATATGATGATGACTAGTGACAGGATTATATGCCTCATAAAAATCTTAAAATATGCATGCAAATATGCATGAAAAATGCTTACAATGCACGAAAAGTGTGGAAATATACAGGATCAAATAATTAAAAAAAACATGTTAGTTACTGCCTGCATTATATCTCAAAGTCGAGCCTATGCATATCAGTTACGAGGAAGAGGGCAAGCCTCGCGAAAAATTGGTACATTTAGAACGCTAATATAATTTTCTGAAAACCTTCCGGAAGAGGTTAGAAAGGGTGCCTTTGTGGGATTATTTTCTAAAAATTTGCAAAATGGGGACGCATATCGCGTTTCAAGAATTGTTTCCTATTTGCTAATGTTGTCGGTAACAAGCAGATGCGATGTGAGTGAGTCGCAGCGAAACAGTCTATATGCACAGGTCTAACTTCGAGATATATCGCACGCAGAGGGGCATGCTCAAAAACTCCGTAATAATTTATTTAAAAAACAACATACAATCATGAATTATTTTGAAAAGCATTAACTTTTTATCAATACTATTGGACCAAAGCATCATTTACAAGTTATTTTACATTTTTCTACTATTGTAAACATAAACAGTCAAGTACTGTTCTAAATGTTCTGTACTAAGATTGTGTCTTCGATCACTTGAAACATTTGTATAAGCACAAACGGACCATTTTATATCAGCTGAGGTAACTGGGCAGTATTTGAATTTGTGTTCTATGTTGGCACCTGTTGCTTCTGGTAAAAGTCCACCCATCCCATTAATAAAACTATCAATTTGGAACAAGGGTTCAAAGCCTGGGTTATTGTTTAAAATGTTTTCAAACTTTTCTTTAAGCTTTCTTGGAAATGCCTCTGGCAATGAGGAGTTCACTAGAATAATTTTATTCATTAACTGAACAGATTCATTCAACTCCAAACCTTGAGTTTCAAGGTTTTTAATACTTGCAAGTATATGGAGAAAATGAGAGCTAATCACAGCAATGCCTTTTTTAATACTGGAATCATTAAGAGCTTCTTTGCACTGGCAAACTGCCAAAGCCTCTGCACTATCAAAGTCGTTTCTACCTCTCTAATGGCCTCGAAATGTTCATTGTAAAACAACACAGATTCAACCTACAAACTCCAACGAGTTACAACTAGTTCGAGAGGTAAAGGCACATTTGGTAGTTTTTCTTTGTAGGTGTTGATGTGAGCAGGAGCCTTTAGCAACACTTTCTTTGTGGATGAAATCAGTTTATTTATAATCACAAATGTGGAACGTGCGTCTTCAGCAAGGTGATGTACTCCATGAGCAAAGCACATCACATGAATCAAATTGGGATAAAATACTCAGATGGCTTTCCCTGCTTTGATCATGTAGGGAGCAGCATCTGAAATAAACACCAACGCCCTTTCATCTGCAGAAGATTGTAGGAATATTTTTCTAATACCCTCATTCACAAATCTGGTGATCGTAGAATGATTTACTTTTTCAAGTTCTTTGAAGGTCACTAAATAGAAGAAAAAGGCTCTTCTTTTAAAGCACCAACAATTAAATTTGCAATGTAATGGCCACTAATGACTGTAGTTTCGCCAACTGAAATCTAGATAATGCTGACCTTCAGTTCACCGCGTATTTCTTCCAAAAGATTTACGTAAATTGTAGGTATGTAATTTTTACGCAATGTTGATTCATCTGGTATATTTTGATTTAAGCAATGTTTGCGCAGGATAGGGTTTGTAAGTTTGCGAAGAGAAATATTGCTTGCAATCAATGCTTCACATAGATCCATGTTAAACCGGCTTTTTTGGTTATCTTTGGACAAATGCCTGCCACTGCAACTTGCTGCTGTCACAAGTTATTGCCATGGTCCTTTCTTCTGCATTCCTGCGATATGAGGACTTGCCTTAACGTGCTGGTTTGTTTGAAACTTTTTTTGCTCCACACGTTTTTCTCACAAACTCGACAGTATAAAACAAATCTCTCACATGTAAATGTTCTTGGATGTTCAGCCAAACACTAAACGACGTTTCTGTTTTCGGGCAGCATGGCGCACAACACGGTACACACTACACGTCGTAAACACGTTTAACTGAGTACAAGTAAAGAGAAAACTAAACTGAAACAATGGAAGTGAGACTAAAAGCTTGCGTAGTTTAATTTAATTGTTGCCGATGCTTACGGCATGACAACGGAGAGGATTAACCGAGAGTGCGGGTGCAGGAGCATTGACTCTGTCTGCTTGTTCCTGTTCCTCTTCTGTAATGATTTCGCTAGGTAGTGGCCTTTCGGTTAGTGATAGCTCTGACGTCATAAATGTTGTACAATACTTTAAAAATCAAGTAAATAACCTGAAACGTTTCTAGCATGTCAGGAGTAATACTAAATCAATATGTGTTGAATATCAGTTCAATAACTTTAACCATTTTCGAAATTTGGACATTTTTCTGTAAAAATGATTGGCGGAACAGAAATGAGCTAGAAACTTAAAAATTTATATTAAGATTCCTTTTTCATAATAATTTAGTAGAAACAGTATTCTGGATCTCACAAATTAAAATTTTAGTTGAAATTCATGATTTTCTGGTTTTTGTCTTAAAAATCAAGGAAGCAAGATAGAATAAGTAGGCGATTAAATAAAGCTAGGATGTTTAAATTTAAGTAGAAGGGGATCCGCTATAATCATAAAGATGTGAGAGGTTTCAACTATAAAACTATAGCGATAGTGTATCTCCAAAGGACAAGTTCAGAGCTCGTCTACTGCGTGTAGTGTAATTAAATTAATTCTCTCGCCCAAAATATTTGACTTAGCCATGTCAGACTTTTATTAGGATTACTTACCTATGTGCTGATTGCACATTTAAATTGAGAGCTTCATCGGTCATCAGCAAAGGAAACAATGATTTATTCAGTAACTTAAAGTGGTGCATTACTAGCCCAGCGGCTAGTCGGGAGAGCGGATTTGATCAGGCGTTCCCTTAGCCGTCAGAACCGTGGCTTTATATACACTCCTGGAAATGGAAAAAAGAATACATTGACACCGGTGTGTCAGACCCACCATACTTGCTCCGGACACTGCGAGAGGGCTGTACAAGCAATGATCACACGCACGGCATAGCGGACACACAAGGAACCGCGGTGTTCGCCGTCGAATGGCGCTAGCTGCGCAGCATTTGTGCACCGCCGCCGTCAGTGTCAGCCAGTTTGCCGTGGCATATGGAGCTCCTTCGCAGTCTTTAACACTGGTAGCATGCCGCGACAACGTGGATGTGAACCGTATATGCAGTTGACAGACTTTGAGGGAGGGCGTATAGTGGGCATGCGGGAGGCCGGGTGGACGTACCGCCGAATTGCTCAACACGTGGGGCGTGAGGTCTCCACAGTACATCGATGTTGTCGCCAGTGCTCGGCGGAAGGTGCACGTGCCCGTCGAGCTGGGACCGGACCGCAGCAACCCACGGATGCACGCCAAGACCGTAGGACTCTACGCAGTGCCGTAGGGGACCGCACCGCCACTTCCCAGCAAATTAGGGACACTGTTGCTCCTGGGGTATCGGCGAGGACCATTCGCAACCGTCTCCATGAAGCTGGGCTACGGTCCCGCACACCGTTAGGCCGTCTTCCGCTCACGCCCCAACATCGTGCAGCCCACCTCCAGTGGTGTCGCGACAGTCGTGAATGGAGAGACGAATGGAGACGTGTCGTCTTCAGCGATTAGAGTCGCTTCTGCCTTGGTGCCAATGATGGTCGTATGCGTGTTTGGCGCCGTGCAGGTGAGCGCCACAATCAGGACTGAATACGACCGAGGCACACAGGGCCAACACCCGGCATCATGGTGTGGGGAGCGATCTCCTACACTGGCCGTACACGTCTGGTGATCGTCGAGGGGACACTGAATACTGCACGGTACATCCAAACCGTCATCGAACCCATCGTTCTACCATTCCTAGACCGGCAAGGGAACTTGCTGTTCCAACAGGACAATGCACGTCCACATGTATCCCGTGCCACCCAACGTGCTCTAGAAGGTGTAAGTCAACTACCCTGGCCAGCAAGATCTCCGGATCTGTCCCCCCTTGAGCATGTTTGGGACTGGATGAAGCGTCGTCTCACGTGGTCTGCACGTCCAGCAAGAACGCTGGTCCAACTGAGGCGCCAGGTGGAAATGGCATGGCAAGCCGTTCCACAGGACTACATCCAGCATCTCTACGATCGTCTCCATGGGAGAATAGCAGCCTGCATTGCTGCGAAATGTTGATATACACTGTACTAGTGCCGACATTTTGCATGCTCTGTTGCCTGTGTCTATGTGCCTGTGGTTCTGTCAGTGTGATCATGTGATGTATCTGACCCCAGGAATGTGTCAATAAAGTTTCCCCTTCCTGGGACAATGAATTCACGGTGTTCTTATTTCAATTTCCACGAGTGTATAAGAACGCTGCGCAGGAGAGAAAGGCCCCAGTTCTCTCCAGACGCTGATTAGCCAATATTGTAGTTAGAGATCCAGCATTGAGAATGGCAAACAACAGCATAAATAATAGGAACATTGCATACGCAATTATTTCCAACTGCATCCCCATAAGTTGTCCATATATTTTCTATTGAGAACTTATATAGGGATCACGCTAGCAGTGAGAGTACCCCAACATCGCATAGACAGTTCATAGAGACACATGCCATGTGTGAACGACCATTATCCTGTTGAAAAGTGGCAGGACAATACTGTTGCATGAGGGGTAACACCTGAGCATGCAGGGTGTCCGTGACATACCTAGTACCTACAGAATCCCCTCAGTCACAATCAGCTGTGACTTGAAGCCATACCTGATGGTTCCTCACATCATGGCGCCAGGAGTTACACTGCTGTGCCTCTCCTAAACATTGGAATAATGGGACATGTCCCAGGTCGCCATCCCATTCACAACAATGACCATTAGGGATAAAACGGATCTCTAACTCATTGTCGAACACGACAAGGATCTATTCATCAGCAATTCATGCTTCCCACCCATGACAGCACTAAAAACACCGCCGTCTGCGTTGTGAAGTTAATGGCAGTCTACATATGGGACAGCAATTCCCTAGACCGGTTGCTGCTAATCTCTAAAAGGTGGTGGAATATGACACAAAATGTTGGAGAGAATCCATCACAGTACTTGTTCTCAGATGACAGGCACAGATGTGAAAAGTGTACCATGTGCTTGGTGCACAACAGGGCAATCCCCCAGTTTGAATGTTAGACGTGGTCTGCTGGATACTTGACACCGAATATCCTTGCCCTCACATTTCCATTCAGTCCAACTTTGTGACATTGTCACATATGAATACCCCACCAATCTGGATATTGCGTGAATCTATTAGTTAGTCAAATGGGAGCCAACAATGAGGCCCCTTTCAAACGCTTCTCAGTTGCTGATAACGCTTTATCACTTGAGTATACAGCTTTTCTGTCGCCTCCACAGTGATCACTCATTGTTTGATGCAGTTCATTTCCCTGATATGCCCTACTAAACACGCTAATAACACTAAACATGAACAATACTAATGCCCTCTTGTGGCAGTTCCACGTGTCACAGGAACTGCAACTTTATCATTTACATACCTGCTAATGGTGTGTACATGCACGAAGTTGCAGTAACATTAAACCAAGTCTTCTGGGAGCTTTGATTTTTTTGTCAAGCAGTGCAATTCTTGTGACTAATTACTGGTGTCTGACCAACCAGCTGCCCATTAACAAAACAGGAACAGAATACCTGAGAAGATTGTGAAATTATTTGGACTCATGACCGAGAAAAGACTGTCATGAGGTGGAGAAACAAAAAGCTTAAGCAGCAAACTAGCAAGAGCATAATTTTTATTCTGTGAATTAAGGCAAAATATCAGTAAAAATATGCTAGTATGCACTTATTATCTATTCTTCCATTCATAACTGCAGTATGGAACACTGCTGTCAGGAAATTAATCAGTGAGCTTACATTTTCCTACAGCAGAAGGAAGCCATTACATATATTATAGGTTGGCCTCCCAGAGACACCTGTAGAACTCAGATCAGATACCTTACCACGACTGTTCCCGGCCTTTCCATCAATACTTCTTCAATGTAAAAATGTGCACAAACTTAGACGAAGGAATAATGTTCATTCTCTCAAGGAAGTCATATTATAGAACTATAGTATTATCGGTTTTCTTACATATGTAACAACCCTAAAAATGTAGCCTAAATTCTTCCACAAATTGTCAAAAACAGCTATTTTGGGCCTATTACACGAGTTTAAAAACGACTTAGAAACTTGGTTACAAGAATAAAAAGGCTCTTAGAAATGTTCAGAATTTAACTGTATGTATAAATTAATTTGCGATGTGGATGTAAAATGACTTTCCACATCTTTATGATCTATCATGCAAAATGACACCTTGGAACATGAAACTAACTAACAAACTAAATCTGTAATCATATTTGTGGAAAGTGGTGTTTAAAGGTCAATTCACACCGCACCAGACATCAGCGGATTCTCATGTCACATTTAGGACACTCTCATGTCAGACTATATTCACATTGGACATCACACCATTTTACTTAGCACAATACTGAATGGTGAAAGTAGGGCTATGGGGTACAATCCATGACACAAAAAGTGAGATTATAGTATCGGAATTGAGGAACTATCAACAATGAAGTTCATTAGGGGCCAAAGCAAATTCTGCAAATCTGTGGTAAACTGCTTAGTCGTCGTCCCCCCCGATGTACGGTGCATTTTTCGCGCTCCCCGCGCTGCTACTCTGCCCTGCTTTCTCACTTGTTGTGTTGCCGCAATAATTGAACCTTCTACTATAATTTACTCGGAAAAATATTAATACAAATCACACATGTTATTGATATCATTTTGAATGACAACACTTTTCTTGGCTCTTTAAGATAATTCGCAAAATTTCTTCGTACACTCTATAAAATCTGTGTTTTGGATTCAGCTCTGGTGGGGTGAGTGCTTTATTATTTAAAAGTTGAATACTATTTTTGTTTTCACTTGTTCAATAATATTTATTTACAATTGGTTTACACTAAATTTCAGTAGGATTACAAGAATATCATTGCACAGTGTTAGATTTAAAAAGTCTTTTGTGTATGGTAAATCATGAAGCAAGGAGAGGCACAAAGTGTCGTATTGCATTCCTAAAAACACGTTTTAGTCTGCTTCTGCTTCTTCTGCGCTTTAGACAACGTAAGTTCTGTAGCTGCTCCACTCGTCAGGTAGGTGAGGCCCTGCTGTCAGTCTCGAGGGACGTTCTGATCTTTTTCCTCTGCTAGATCTTCTTTATTCTACTTTATATTTTTCCAGGATTCCCTGTATGACTCCCATTTGAAAGTTGATGTAGCTAATTTTCCCTACAAATTTCTTATATAAGCAATAAGTGTTGAAAAGGGACATGTCCACGATGTGAATAAACATCTTGCAACACAGATTAGTGGATTTTCTGATGCTTTCCACGGTCTTTATTACCATGTCACTTTTATATATAGATCCGATTGATTTATTGTAGTCTAATACTACTGAAGGTTTCAATTGCTTCGACCCTGTTTTGACGATCCATCTTCGATGTTTCCACCATTTCTGTAGAGTGGACTGTCGAAAGCATTAATAGGCCAACATCTTTTTTGTCACGCCATTTTAGTGCAACAGAAATTCCGAGAGTAAACTCTCCTTTCTTTAGTTTCTCAGGCATGTTAGGCATATCTTTTCTTGTGTGGCTAACTGTACCACAAACATTTGTTGCCCGGTCATAAAACCAAGAAAACAGAGCAGAACTTGTATACCAACTGTCACAGAACAGTGTGTGTCCCTTCTGTAAATATGGCTCTACCAAAGTAGCTACAACATTTTCTGAGATACCGAGATCATAGTTTTCAATATCTATATGTGAGCCACAGCAGATAATAAAATCTAAAATATAATTTGTGTGAACATCGCAATTAAGGAAATTCTTTATCCTAAAACGGCTACGATTAGCAGATATATACTGTTTGATTTTTAGCCTTCCTTTGAATAATAGCAGACTTTCATCTATGCAAAACTTTTCATAAGGATAGAAATTTACCTTATATTGCTTTCTAAAGTGGCCAATTACACGCTGTAGCTTGTACAAACACCGTAGTAATTGTCGTGAGGCTTTTCATTATTGGCGAAATGTAAAAACCGCAAGATATGTTGAAATCGGTCTCTAGGTAGCAATTTAGAAAATATTGATGTTTGAATAACTGGGTTCTCAGACCAATATTCAGCCAGCCTCAATTTCGTTACTCTTGTCGTGATAAACATAGTGGCAATATATATGTAAATATCGTTTACATTCACGTCACACCATACTCCTTGGATCATTTCTGGAACGCGACCAGCAGCCACCATTTGAGAAAAATATCTGTTAGTTTCTTCAGACAAAACGTTTATGACATCCGTGCTAAAGAACAACTGAAAGAAACTGAGCATGCTGTCATTGTTTACGATACCACCAGAAGTAGCTGCATCAAACGCGTGTTTCTTCGAATTCAAGTTGCAATTTCCACGTTATTTTGGTCATGTTCTGCGGTTCTTATGCATCTTCATCTATCTCACTATCTGTAGATTCGTCTTCTGTGCATAAATCCAAGTCTGGGGACGTCAATGGAACAGCTGGAATAGCACGTGTACCTGATGTAGAAGCAGCTACAATAGGTGTTTCATGTTCATCGTCACATTCGGATGATGATTCGCTTTCATCTTCAAAGTCACTACCCAGCATGAGAGAAAGAGCTTCCTCCAAAGTATATCGCTTATATGCCATATCATTTCTGGTAGAAACTAACTGGGGTTAACAACACATAACTTCAGATTAGAAGCCGGCCGCTGTGACCGAACGGTTCTAGGCGCTTCGGTCCGGAATATCGCGGCTGCTGCGGTCGCAGGTTAGAATCCTGCCTCGGGCGTGGATGTGTGTGATGCCCTTAGATTAGTTAGGTTTAAGTAGTTCTAAGTCAAGGGGACTGAGGACCTCAGATGTTAAGTCCCATAGTGCTTAGAGACATTTGAATCACTAATCAGATTAGAAACACGGCGGGAAATGATCAGTGCAACTCGGCGCTTTGAAACTGAATGCGACTGCCATCTAGTGACTCTGTTGTTACCTACAGATTTCGATGATGATGATGATGATGATGATGATGATGATGATGATGCTTGGTTTGTGGGACTCTCAACTGCGCGGTCATCAGCGCCCATACAAAGTCCCAATTGTTACACAGTCCAGTTTCTTTTCACAATCCAATCTAGTCACTCTCACAAATGATGATGATGATGATGATGAAATGATGAGGACAACACAAAAGCCCAGTCCCTGGGCAGAGAAAACCCCAACCCGGCTGTGAATTGAACCCAGGACCCTGTTGACATATTTTGAACAAAGCCGCTACATGGTGCATAGGTCAAACTTCCACACAAGTCGAGTGTAGTGAAGCGGAGAAATATGACGTGAGGCTGAACTGCTACCACAGTCCACAGACTGGAAGCACGGACCGCACTCGACTGCTGCAGCTTCCCACCGGCTGGGCGGTACATTCGCTCCCGACTTTTACAGAAGTACACCGTTGCGAAAGGTTAGGAGTGAAACATTCCGAAATATCAACATTTATTTGCTAACGAAAATATACAGCTCATACAAACACATCAAATAATAATTGCAAGGGAATAAATATAGCCTGTTTATCTAACACATTATTTTTTGCATAGTAAACGACGTCATAAAAATGTACTTTTTGTGGTGTTACCGTCAGACACCACACTTGCTAGGTGGTAGCCTTTAAATCGGCCGCGCTCCGGTAGTATACGTCGGACCCGCGTGTCGCCACTATTAGTGATTGCAGACCGAGCACCGCCACACGGCAGGTCTAGAGAGACTTCCTAGCACTCGCCCCAGTTGTACAGCCGACTTTGCTAGCGATGGTTCACTGACTTCTACACTCTCATTTGCCGAGACGATAGTTAGCATAGCCTTCAGCTATGTCATTTGCTACGACCTAGCAAGGCGCCATTATCAGTACTATTGATACACTCCTGGAAATTGAAATAAGAACACTGTGAATTCATTGTCCCAGGAAGGGGAAATTTTATTGACACATTCCTGGGGTCAGATACATCACATGATCACACTGACAGAACCACAGGCACATAGACACAGGCAACAGAGCATGCACAATGTCGGCACTAGTACAGTGTATATCCCCCTTTCGCAGCAATGCAGGCTGCTATCCTCCCATGGAGACGATCGTAGAGATGCTGGATGTAGTCCTGTGGAACGGCTTGCCATGCCATTTCCACCTGGCGCCTCAGTTGGACCAGCGTTCGTGCTGGACGTGCAGACCGCGTGAGACGACGCTTCATCCAGTCCCAAACATGCTCAATGGGGGACAGATCCGGAGATCTTGCTGGCCAGGATAGTTGACTTACACCTTCTAGAGCACGTTGGGTGGCACGGGATACATGCGGACGTGCATTGTCCTGTTGGAACCGCAAGTTCCCTTGCCGGTCTAGGAATGGTAGAACGATGGGTTCGATGACGGTTTGGATGTACCGTGCACTATTCAGTGTCCCCTCGACGATCACCAGAGGTGTACGGCCAGTGTAGGAGATCGCTCCCCACACCATGATGCCGGGTGTTGGCCCTGTGTGCCTCGGTCGTATGCAGTCCTGATTGTGGCGCTCACCTGCACGGCGCCAAACACGCATACGACCATCATTGGCACCAAGGCAGAAGCGACTCTAATCGCTGAAGACGACACGTCTCCATTCGTCCCTCCATCCACGCCTGTCGCGACACCACTGGAGGTGGGCTGCACGATGTTGGGGCGTCAGCGGAAGACGGCCTATCAGTATGCGGGACCTAGCCCAGCTTCATGGAGACGGTTGCGAATGGTCCTCGCCGATACCCCAGGAGCAACATTGTCCCTAATTTGCTGGGAAGTGGCGGTGCGGTCCCCTACGGCACTGCGTAGGATCCTACGGTCTTGGCGTGCATCCGTGCGTTGCTGCGGTCCGGTTCCAGGTCGACGGGCACGTGCACCTTCCGCCGACCACTGGCGACAACATCGATGTACTGTGGAGACCTCATGCCCCACGTGTTGAGCAATTCGGCGGTACGTCCACCCGGCCTCCCGCATGCCCACTATACGCCCTCGCTCAAAGTCCGTCAACTGCACATACGGTTCACGTCCACGTTGTCGCGGCATGCTACCAGTGTTAAAGACTGCGATGGAGCTCCGTATGCCACGGCAAACTGGCTGACACTGACGGCGGCGGTGCACAAATGCTGCGCAGCTAGCGCCATTCGACGGCCAACACCGCGGTTCCTGGTGTGTCCGCTGTGCCGTGCGTGTGATCATTGCTTGTACAGCCCTCTCGCAGTGTCCGGAGCAAGTATGGTGGGTCTGACACACCGGTGTCAATGTGTTCTTTTTTACATTTCCAGGAGTGTATTATAAACCATGTATCGTCAAGAGCGACGTTCATCATTAATGGATTAAAGTTAAGTATTCCACCAGCTACGCCCGTTTTTCTGAATTCTAATAACCTTGTCATGTTCCAGACCTCACCTCAGCCTGCGTGAGCTAAAACGCGTGCATTTCGGCCTGCTTCAGTTACAATGTGTTGGCTCTCCTGCCAACCACAACACTTTTCTCCTTCAATACAGCAGACTGTTTTACATAAAAACTGTCATTTAATGAAACGAAAATAAAGCAAACTAATAAAATAAAGATTAAGAAAATCCAGAAGCACAAAATCACCACTATAACAAGAATAAGTGTGGCGAAAGAGAACAACTTCCGATGTTAGCGGACGACGACACATCCCTCCACCTCTCTTTCAACATCACCGTCAAAACTTTCGTATCAGGAAACCTTGACAGTGATGTGATGTGATGTGACATGACGTTTCATGCTGTTGATGGCCTGTGTGAATGTTGCCATTTGAAATTCATTGTGGAATGCTTTTACGCGATATAATATGGCGACAAATGTCAAACGGCTTTAATAATTGTGCTTTGAGTAGCTATAGTTACCAGCAGAAGCGTATTTAATACACTCCTGGAAATTGAAATAAGAACACCGTGAATTCATTGTCCCAGGAAGGGGAAACTTTATTGACACATTCCTGGGGCCAGATACATCACATGATCACACTGACAGAACCACAGGCACATAGACACAGGCAACAGAGCATGCACAATGTCGGCACTAGTACAGTGTATATCCACCTTTCGCAGCAATGCATGCTGCTATTCTCCCATGGAGACGATCGTAGAGATGCTGGATGTAGTCCTGTGGAACGGCTTGCCATGCCATTTCCACCTGGCGCCTCAGTTGGACCAGCGTTCGTGCTGGACGTGCAGACCGCGTGAGACGACGCTTCATCCAGTCCCAAACATGCTCAATGGGGGACAGATCCGGAGATCTTGCTGGCCAGGATAGTTGACTTACACCTTCTAGAGCACGTTGGGTGGCACGGGATACATGCGGACGTGCATTGTCCTGTTGGAACAGCAAGTTCCCTTGCCGGTCTAGGAATGGTAGAACGATGGGTTCGATGACGGTTTGGATGTACCATGCACTATTCAGTGTCCCCTCGACGATCACCAGAGGTGTACGGCCAGTGTAGGAGATCGCTCCCCACACCATGATGCCGGGTGTTGGCCCTGTGTGCCTCGGTCGTATGCAGTCCTGATTGTGGCGCTCACCTGCACGGCGCCAAACACGCATACGACCATCATTGGCACCAAGGCAGAAGCGACTCTAATCGCTGAAGACGACACGTCTCCATTCGTCCCTCCATTCACGCCTCTCGCGACACCACTGGAGGCGGGCTGCACGATGTTGGGGCGTCAGCGGAAGACGGCCTATCAGTGTGCGGGACCTAGCCCAGCTTCATGGAGACGGTTGCGAATGGTCCTCGCCGATACCCCAGGAGCAACAGTGTCCCTAATTTGCTGGGAAGTGGCGGTGCGGTCCCCTACGGCACTGCGTAGGATCCTACGGTCTTGGCGTGCATCCGTGCGTTGCTGCGGTCCGGTTCCAGGTCGACGGGCACGTGCACCTTCCGCCGACCACTGGCGACAACATCGATGTACTGTGGAGACCTCATGCCCCACGTGTTGAGCAATTCGGCGGTACGTCCACCCGGCCTCCCGCATGCCCACTATACGCCCTCGCTCAAACTCCGTCAACTGCACATACGGTTCACGTCCACGTTGTCGCGGCATGCTACCAGTGTTAAAGACTGCGATGGAGCTCTGTATGCCACGGCAAACTGGCTGACACTGACGGCGGCGGTGCACAAATGCTGCGCAGCTAGCGCCATTCGACGGCCAACACCGCGGTTCCTGGTGTGTCCGCTGTGCCGTGCGTGTGATCATTGCTTGTACAGCCCTCTCGCAGTGTCCGGAGCAAGTATGGTGGGTCTGACACACCGGTGTCAATGTGTTCTTTTTGCCATTTCCAGGAGTGTAATTATGCAGTTAGAATTATGCATTGTATACATGTATATGAGTATACTACACACTAAGACAAAAAAGAAAAAAAAAGTCGCACCACGAATGAATCGTGCGAATGGGACAGAAATAGGTAGATGTGATGTAATGTGCAGACAAACAAATGATCAAAATTTCAGAAACATTGGATGATTTATTCAGGTGAAAGAGCTTCACAGATTGAGCAGTTATTGCGCTTGGCACTGATTGATAGAGTTGTTGGATGTCCTCCGGACTAACATAGCGCCAAATTCTATCCAACAGTGGCGTTAGATAGTCAAAATCCCGAGGTGGTTGGAAGGCCCTGGCCACAATGCTCCAAACGTTCTCAACTGAGGAGAGATCCAACGATCTTGCTGTCCAAGGTAGGGTTTCATAAGCACAAATACAAGCAGTAGAAACTCGCTGTGTGCGGGCAGGCATTATCATGCTGAAATGTAAGCTGAGGTTGGCTTGCAATGAAGGGCAACAATGTGGGGCGTAGAATATCGTGAAATGGCATAGCACGACCCCTTTGGTTGTCATCTGCGTCACAGTTACAGCACAACGGAACGTTGACAACATTCAACGCCCTGTTTTGTTCCCCTTCATACCAAGCTATCCCGGGCTTAGATGGGCAACATAAAGCCTGCCTGCAAACAGTAAGAGTTTCTACTGCTTGTCTTCATGCTTGGCAAACCCTACCTTAACCAGCAAGGTCGCCAGACCTGAACCCATAAGAGAATTTTTGAAATATTGTTGGCAGGGCCCTCCAACCAGCACGGAATTTTGACGATCTAACATGCCAGTTGGACAGCATTTGGCATGATATCACTCAGGAGGACATCCAACAACTCTCTCACTCAATGCCAAACAGAATAACTGCTTGCATAAGGGCTACAGGTGGACGAACACATTATTGAACTGCTCAATTTGTGAAGCTATTTCTCTTCAATCAGTCATCCAGTTTTTCTGAAACTGTAATCATTTTTTTGTCTGTACATATACATCGTATCTAACTATTTCCGCCCCATTAGGATAATTCATTCATGGTGTGAGCTTTCTTTTTTCCTTTGGCTACAGTGTCCTGCATTGCTTTGAGTAAACACTAGTACTTATAAACTGAAAAAAGTGTGTATACATACAATTTATGCAATTAATATACCATTAGAACTAAGTATCTACGTATGTGTGCAGACAAGTGTTCTGGTAACATACATGTTGGTGCCAGTAAGTGTATTGATATTGTTTTCTGCTTATGAACTTAACTCCATCCAAATAAGTCTTCGAGGCCAAACTGTACCCAAACTGCCCATAGGCGACAATGGATGTAGATATGGAGGGGCATGTGGTCAGCACACTGCACTCCTGCCCATTGTTGGTATATGAGACCAGAACCGCTACTTCTCGGTCACGTAGATCCTTTTGCCTCATAAGGGCTGAGTGCACCCCACTTGCCAACAGCGCTGGACAGACCTGGATGGTCACCTATCTCAAGTGCTAGCCAAGCCCAACAACATTTAACTTCGGTGATCTGACAGTGGTGCTACCACTGTGGAAAGGCTATTGGCAGTCATTTGCTTATATTAATTTGTATTTATTCATAAAGCAGTACTATTATCTGCATAAAGTGTACTTTGCGTGTTGACAAAGCCAGTCATATTATAACATACTGAATGTCTGAAAAATAAGCATTCAAAAATATTGAAGTTCAATGTCCAATTTTGGAATTCCAGTCTGTGCAAAGCGCTAAAAGACAATGTAATATAGTTGATGATGGGATACTCATGTTCCTTTATTAAAAGCTATAGCCCAACTGAAACTATTCTGCCAAACAGAGACCTTATTACCAGTACTTCCTTTCTCAAATTCACTGGACACGTGCTTAAGTGCATTGATGACCTTACTTTGTCAACATTACAAGCTGAATACTTTGCCAGAATTACATCACTTAATTTGTATGATTCTACTATTAAGGTCATTCCTCTAAAGTTCAATAAACAGTGCATTCGTTGCTAATCACTAATTTTTAGACTGTTTCTGATACTGCAGGACACACATGTAGCAAAATTATTTACATAAAAACCAGAATACGGCGATGATGCTTCGAAATTCAGCAAACAAAGCTATTTAGTCGTGTGGGGAAGGAAAGTCAGAACGACTTCAACTTTGAGTGGTATTGTTAAAACTGGCGTCACCCGAGTGGTACCACAGGAATCTGAATGTTTCCACATGCAACCTCGCTGCTGACACTCGAGTGGTGGCCCAGTGGTATCTCTCTAGTTGGACATGTTGCGGCTATCTCTGTTGTTGTACATAAGTGTGTGAGTCGACCAGGGTTCAGCAGTCGTTAATGCAAGCTGCCTGCCACACTCGTAAACTCAACACACAAAAGACCAAACAACCCAGTCTGTGCTCAGATAGAATGCAACACAATCCTACATCTGTTAAGTTGATAATCATTCACATTGCTCTGTACTATTGCAGGTGAAATTTCATTATCAACAAAATAAAAATGTAATTATATTATATAATTGAAATGAACCAGCTAATTTTCAAGATCAAAAGCAAGCAACATCTTTATCGTTATGGCACATGCATAACATTGGAAACACCCTCACTGTGAGACTGCATACACTGAGCAAAATCCACTGACGATACTTTTTTTATAAGGGTCGCCTCATCAGAATATTGTGAGAGGAAATGATGGAGTGGGAAAAGTTATTTCGAAATATACTAATTTTTTGGGTCTCAGTCACTATGATTTATACTGAGGTTGTCTTTATTCACATTTACTTTCATCGAAACGTAAGCAGCAATACGCTAGCAATTTCTGGGTTTCTCTGGATCACCAAGGTGATACTATTCAAATTAATGAAAATTATATCTGTGCAGAAGTCAGCTGAATGCTCTCTGGAAGACTGTAGATTGATATATAAATCACTCTCCGAAGTCTGGTAAACTCATAAAAAACTCTTGTACTGAAAAGCATTAACTCTAGATGCCAGTGTGGAAAAGAAATAACTATAAAATGCAATCACAATTTGTGATACAGACTTGCAAATTGTGAACTATGCAAATGCAAACACAAATTCAAGTGCTAAACGCGTTACTCAAAAACCGCTAAAGAGTGCCAAACTGCAGCCATGCAGGAAACAGCAATCTCCAATGAACGAGGCATGAGCAGCCACAGTGTCCTCGCCTAGAAGTCGACACCTTCGTACTCTAAGCGAACCCCGACTAAACTGCCTCGCACACTCCTCAAAATTACCGTAGGAGAAAATAGCAAATTTGCCACAGTGACAACTGAAAATCACCATCTCTCTTCCTGCTTACTGGGAAAGCAGAATTTTCTCATCCAGCATTTGTTGTATTCTCTGCTCATAAGGTGAAACTGGCAAGATACCCGCACTCACCTTATGAGTGGCGGAAAATATCTGGGAGCATAAAAGTAGCTTGCTTCCCGTGCTGTTGAATTCCGCATGAGTGTACCTCCGTGTACAAGAGTGCCAAATGGTGCTATGCAGATATTTTTCCTTTGGAATGTAATCAGTTTTGTTGTAAAAGTGATGCCCAAGTATTTAAATGTACAGACATTTTTAATTTTGCAGAATCCTACATCCAAATCTTCTCATAGGTCTTCAGCTGCTACCCACAACATCATAAATGAAATTGGGCAAGGAAAAAGAGTAATTGGCCAACTTAACTCCTTGCCATGAAGTGACAAAATTACAAAGGGCACAAATGTCTTGTACGGATCAATCACAGAGGATATCGCCACATATGGTGCTGAATATGAGAGCTAACAAAAACGAGAACATTTTGTTATTGATATCTCCTGAGATGGACTTTTGCCGAAGAAGTTGTCACATCTACAAACTGGAACATGCCAGATATGACAGAATATGGGAAATTATGTGGTAAAAAGACACCATTCTCGATGCCATAGATAAAATAATCTTGGTATGGCCACCTCCAATGAATGGATGATAAATGATAACCAAAAGGATTCTACGAATGGTCACCAGCTCAGCTAAGAAAACGTGGGAGACCACCTGGAAGACGGATGCAAGACTTTAAAGATAAAAGGAATTCATGAGGCCTTCAGGAAGAAGATTCGACATTAGCAAAATATGGAAGTTGAAAAACAGAATATGACGTCCATCATAAAAAAGCCAGCCCCCTCCCTCCCACACACACAAGTTTATTCTGTCTCCCTCTCTCGATTTCTCTTTTCCTCCCTTATTTTACATTCATTAAATAGAATAATACTGATATATTATTATAAATTGGAAATTTTATTTTATAATAGCGTATGTTATTCTGGTATATGCAACTATATATGCAGTATTTTGTCTGTTTTAGTATGTAGATAACAGAACAAACAAAAACAGCAGATGAATACCCTAGCATGCAACACACTTCATACCAGTCTGATGCTTGCTACATACTATCCTCATGGCATTGCAGTTTTAATGTCTACCAATGTACTTGTCTAATCTGAAAGTAGTATTTTAGTCCCACAACCTATTTTTTCTGCTAAGTCATTCTGATAGAGCAGGAATAGGACAGGTCCTAGAGCTGCCCCAAAGATATTGCATACCCAATTTTTTTTATGCATTACTATGAGAACTAAAGGATCTATGCGTTTCACAGTCTTTGTATTTTATTTCTCTACTCTGTTGACAATTGTGGAGGTATTACGGATTCATGTGTTAGGTTGGCGGCTAATTCTGTTATCCTTTAACCTGGGATCGCTCGCGCATGAGAAAAAATCTAACATTCATGGTTTTACTGAAATATTACAATGTATTTTAAAGATAATGAAGTGTTGATTTGCGAATGCTTTCTTTGATATCTCTACCTTCAGTCCACGTGACTTTCCCGGTCTAATAACAAGTAAAGCCTGCTACTAGCGGTTTTGTTTGAAGCGGTATGCATTGTTAGATTATTTCTCACACAGTTCTTGTGTAACAATGCCCTGTACACTTGTGAAACACCGTCTTGCTTCTCTTTGTGTCCGTTTCTCTATGCTAGTGAAGTGAGAATGGGCTAACTTTTTCTCCTGGATGTATTCTGCACATATTACGTATTTTATAAAGAAAGTTACTATACTTATTTGGTTTTATATATTGAATGATGCAGCTGTGTACACAGAGTACATGACATGCTCTGCTAGATGTGAAAACATATAAAATTTTATAAAATTTTACAGGGTGGGCGTCATGTCAGACGAACAGATATTGATGTGCCTAGAGGAACCTCTGGACGAGAATTTCCATATAGAAGGCCTGTCTTCAGGTACCGAAGTACAGTCCATACATGAAGAGACAGACACACCAACAGAGCAGTCTGACAGCGATTCTATAACTGCTTCTACAGTAACCCCAACATCTGCAAATAGTAATATGTATCAAGGTAGGAATACGAAAACAAAATGGTTCAAACATAAAGCCCCTCCACAAAAACTGCTCTTCAGAATATTGTGACACAGCTTCCAGGTGTAAAGGAGGAAGCAAAAAATACTAAAACTCTTCTCAACTGTTTGAAAGTAGTTTTTCTAGACAGTGTAATTGACCGCATTGTAAAATATACAAACCAAGAACTAGAGAGAATGGCAGCAGGTTATTCATGGAGTGCTCGAGACTGGCCACAGACAGATTTTGAAGAATTATCTGCTTTCCTTAGTGTTTTATATCTCGCCGGAATGAAAAAGTCACAGCACCTCAATACCGATGGACTATGGGCCACTGATGGAACAACACCAGATTATTTTATTGCGTCAGTGAGCAGCCGAAGAATCCATACTCTTCTGCAAGCTGTACGATTTGATGACAAGTCTACGAGGGCGCAGAGGACGGAAATAGATAACTTGGCACCGATTACGGAAATATTCGACGTGTTTGTAAACGTCTCCAAGAAGAGTTACAGTGTAGGAGCATTGACAACAATAGACGAGATGCTGGAGGCTTTCCTTGGACGTTGCGAATTCAGGAAGTAAGTTCCCGATAAGCCAGCAAAATACGGAATAAAAGTATATGCACTCTGTGATGCTAGAACTTTTTACACGCTGAATATAGAAATATATGCAGGCAAACAGCCTGCTGGTCCATATCAAGTACCCATGATGCAAGGAATGTGGTATTTCGACTAATTCAACCCATTGAAAACATAGGCAGGAACGTGATGATGGACAATTATTTTACATCTATACCAGTCGTTAACGAACTGTACACTAATCATTGCCTCACAGTAGTAGGTACTCTGCGTACTAATAAGAGAGAAATTCCACCAGAGCAACTGTCTGTAAAGGGTAGGTCAATAAACAGCACCATTTTCCCGCTTGGAGAGAAGCCAGGTACCAATTGTCTCCTTTGCTCATGTCTTCTGAAGAAGAAATAGAAAAAGATTGTATTAACCATGCACAGAGACCATAGTATAGATGCGGACAGTGGCGAATCAAATAAACCTGAAGTGATTACATTCTACAATCTTACAAAAGACAGCGTAGATGTTGACCGTCTGAATCGGAATACTCTGTTTCAAGAATAAGGAGCCGCTGGCCCCTTACGCTGTTTTCCACCTTGCTGAACCTAAGGGCTATAAATGCTCAAATAATATATATACAAGATGAATACGAGTGACTTAATGCCAAGGAGAAGGTTCCTAACAGAACTGAGCATCGTGCTTACAAAAGTACATATAATCAAATGTGTGCTCCCTGCCGCCGTTGGATAAGCAGCTGCAGCAGCAAGTCGTATAACCCTAGCTTACTTATTTGTTACATAGTTTAATTAATTTCTTTGCGTGTTTTTGGGTACTTGCATTGTTTAATTCATATATTTCGGGCGTATTATAGTATTTGAGGGTTGTAGCATCGCGCCTTAGTACCTGAATAGTGCAAATTCGCGTAGTCGTCTGTCTTCTGTTTTTGTTGTGAACGGCCAGTGTCGGTTGGCCAGTCAGTGTGCTCCCTGCCGCCGTTGGATAAGCAGCTGCAGCAGCAAGTCGTATAACCCTAGCTTACTTATTTGTTACATAGTTTAATTAATTTCTTTGCGTGTTTTTGGGTACTTGCATTGTTTAATTCATATATTTCGGGCGTATTATAGTATTTGAGGGTTGAAGCATCGCGCTTTAGTGTTTACTTCGTAGATTCTTATTTAAATTGCGTGTTTCGTATAGGAGGTGCAATTTCGAGTTTTAGTTACTGTAATCGTAAATTCAGCAGATTGTAGCGCAGTCGTTAGGCATTTGTACATGTTAGTTGATACATTCTTTGCGTGTTCCGCTTGCGTTATCTAGGCACGGACTCGTGTTTCGGTAACTGTTGTTAAACATCGATTAGAATGGACAGGGACTGCGATTGCTGTGTTCGGATGAGGGCTGACTTGGCATCCCTTCGCTCACAGCTGCAATCGGCGCTGACTTCGGTCGCGCAGCTTGAGG
The DNA here is from genome assembly GCF_023897955.1 of Schistocerca gregaria. Lineage (NCBI taxonomy): Eukaryota > Metazoa > Arthropoda > Insecta > Orthoptera > Acrididae > Schistocerca > Schistocerca gregaria. Next base: position 19,422,717 of record NC_064931.1, read on the forward strand.
CTGTTGCCAATGGGCACCACTGTGGGGAGCCGGACTCGGGTATCACGGGGATGTCAACCTCGTCCCGTCTGTCCCCAGATCGGTCCGCCGCTGTGGTTGCCCCGGTTGCTGCCCGCAGTGGGGCTGAGCCCTCGCCTGTGGTTGATTGGGAGGTCGTTCCAAGGCGTGGCAGGCAGCGAAAGGCGTCCCCGGAGGCTGATCAGAAAGCCTCCCCGGTGCGTCTGACAAACCGGTTTCCGGCACTGTCTCTGGCTGAGCCAGATGCAGCCGCCTGCCCTGTTTCAGAGGATCATTCTCAGCCTTCAAGGTGGGCTTACTGGTAGTTGGGAGCTCCAATGTTAGGCGCGTAATGGGACCCCTTAGGGATACGGCGGCTAAGGAGGGGAAGAAATCCAGTGTGCACTCCGTGTGCATTCCGGGAGGAGTCATTCCTGATGTGGAAAGGGTCTTTCCGGATGCCATGAAGAGCACAGGGTGCAGCCAGCTGCAGGTGGTGGCACATGTCGGCACTAATGACGTGTGTCGCTTTGGATCTGAGGAAATTCTCTCTGGATTCCAGCGGCTATCTGATTTGGTGAAGGCTGCCGGTCTTGCTTACGAGATGAAGGCAGAGCTCACCATCTGCAGCATCGTTGACAGAACTGACTGCGGACCTTTGGTGCAGAGCCGGGTGGAGGGTCTGAATCAGAGGCTCAGACGGTTTTGCGACCGTATTGGCTGCAGATTCCTTGACTTGCGCCATAGTGTGGTGGGGTTTCGGGTTCCGCTGAATAGGTCAGGAGTTCACTACACTAAGCTGGCGGCTACACGGGTAGCGGAGTCTGTGTGGCGTGGACTGGGCGGTTTTTTAGGTTAGAAGGCCTCGGGAAAGTGCGGGATGGACTGCAATGTCAAAGGGTGCTTGGCAATTACAGGACATGCTTGGATCAAGGAACAGTCGGAATTTTAGTTGTAAATTGTTGTAGTTGCGCTGGAAAAGTCCCTGAGCTTCAAGCGCTAATAGAAAGCACAGAAGCTGATATCGTTATAGGTACAGAAAGCTGGCTAAAGCCTGAAATAAGTTCTGCAGAAATTTTTACGAAGTCTCAGACGGTGTTCAGGAAAGATAGATTAGGCAGAATTGGTGGTGGAGTGTTTGTGTCTGTCAGTAGTGGTTTATCTTGTAGTGAAGTCGAAGTAGATACTCCGTGCGAATTGGTGTGGGTGGAGGTTATACTTAACAGCCGAATTAAGTTAATAATTGGCTCCTTCTACCGACCCCCAGACTCCGATGATACAGTTGCGGAACAGTTCAGAGAAAGTTTGAGTCTCGTAACAAATAAATACCCCACTCATACGGTTATAGTTGGTGGGGACTTCAACCTACCCTCGGTATGTTGGCAAAAATACTTGTTCAAAACCGGTGGTAGGCAGAAAAAGTCTTCCGAGATTGTCCTACATGCATTCTCCGAAAATTATTTCTGGCAGTTAGTCCACGAACCCACGCGAATTGTAAATGGCTGCGAAAACTCACTTGACCTCTTGGCCACAAACAATCCAGAGCTGATAGAGAGCATCATGACTGATACAGGGATTAGTGATCACAAGGTCATTGTAGCTAGGCTCAATACCATTTCTTCCAAAGCCATCAGAAACAAACGCAAAATAATTTTATTTAAAAAAGCGGATAAAGTGCCACTAGAAGCCTTCCTAAAAGACAATTTCCATTCCTTCTGAACTGACTATGCGAATGTAGACGAAATGTGGCTCAAATTCAAAGATATAGTAGCAACAGCAATTGAGATATTCATACCTCATAAATTGGTAAGAGATGGAACGGATCCCCCGTGGTACACAAAAAAGGTCCGAACGCTGTTGCAGAGGCAACGGAAAAAGCATGCGAAGTTCAGAAGAACGCGAAATCCTGAAGATGGGCTAAAATTTACAGACGCGCGAAATTTGGCACGTACTTCGATGCGAGATGCCTTTAATAGGTTCCACAACGAAACATTGTCTCGAAATTTGGTAGAAAATCCGAAGAAATTCTGGTCGTATGTAAAGTACACAAGCGGCAAGACGCAGTCAATACCTTCGCTGCGCAGTGCCGAAGGTGCTGTTATCGACGACTGTGCCGCTAAAGCGGAGTTATTGAACGCAGTTTTCCGAAATTCCTTCACCAGGGAAGACGAATGGAATATTCCAGAATTTGAAACACGAACATCTGCTAGCATGAGTTTCTTAGAAGTAGATACCTTAGGGGTTGCGAAGCAACTCAAATCGCTTGATACGGGTAAGTCTTCAGGTCCAGATTGTATACCGATTAGGTTCCTTTCAGATTACGCTGATACTATAGCTCCCTACTTAGCACTCATATACAACCGCTCGCTCACCGATAGATCTGTACCTACAGATTGGAAAATTGCGCAGGTCGCACCAGTGTTCAAGAAGGGTAGTTGGAGTAATCCATTTAACTACAGACCTATGTCATTGACGTCGGTTTGCAGTAGGGTTTTGGAGCATATACTGTATTCAAACATTATGAATCACCTCGAAGGGAACGATCTATTGACACGTAATCAGCATGGCTTCAGAAAACATCGCTCTTGTGCAACGCAGCTAGCTCTATATTCGCACGAAGTAATGGCCGCTATCGACAGGGGATCTCAAGTTGATTCCGTATTTCTAGATTTCCGGAAAGCTTTTGACACCGTTCCTCACAAGCGACTTCTAATCAAGCTGCGGAGCTATGGGGTATCGTTTCAGTTGTGCGACTGGATTCGTGATTTCCTGTCAGGAAGGTCGCAGTTTGTAGTAATAGACGGCAAATCATCGAGTAAAACTGAAGTGATATCAGGTGTTCCCCAGGGAAGCGTCCTGGGACCTCTACTATTCCTGATCTATATAAATGACCTGGGTGACAATCTGAGCAGTTCTCTTAGACTGTTCGCAGATGATGCTGTAATTTACCGTCTAGTAAGGTCATCCAAAGACCAGTATCAGCTGCAAAGCGATTTAGAAAAGATTGCTGTATGGTGTGTCAGGTGGCAGTTGACGCTAAATAACGAAAAGTGTGAGATGATCCACATGAGTTCCAAAAGAAATCCGTTGGAATTCGATTACTCGATAAATAGTACAATTCTCAAGGCTGTCAATTCAACTAAGTACCTGGGTGTTAAAATTACGAACAACTTCAGTTGGAAGGACCACATAGATAATATTGTCGGGAAGGCGAGCCAAAGGTTGCGTTTCATTGGCAGGACACTTAGAAGATGTAACAAGTCCACTAAAGAGACAGCTTACACTACACTCGTTCGTCCTCTGTTAGAATATTGCTGCATGGTGTGGGATCCTTACCAGGTGGGATTGACAGAGGACATCGAGAGGGTGCAAAGAAGGGCAGCTCGTTTTGTATTATCGCGTTATAGGGGAGAGAGTGTGGCAGATATGATACACGAGTTGGGATGGAAGTCATTACAGCATAGACGTTTTTCGTCGCGGCGAGACCTTTTTACGAAATTTCAGTCACCAACTTTCTCTTCCGAATGCGAAAATATTTTGTTGAGCCCAACCTACATAGGTAGGAATGATCATCAAAATAAAATAAGAGAAATCAGAGCTCGAACAGAAAGGTTTAGGTGTTCCTTTTTCCCGCTCGCTGTTCGGGAGTGGAATAGTAGAGAGATAGTATGATTGTGGTTCGATGAACCCTCTGCCAAGCACTTAAATGTGAATTGCAGAGTAGTCATGTAGATGTAGATGTAGATATGCAAAGTCCTAGGATATCACACCACTTTAAGGAGAAAATAAAAGGTGTTCTACGTATCCATAATCTGCCTACAGCAGAAGAAGCAAGTGAATCAAGAGCGAAAACAAAATGTCACTACTGCCCTAAAACAAAAGAACAGATATTCATAGATCGTTACCACCTTTGTTCCAGTTCCATTTGTAAAGAGCATACAGCAATGAGTGTTCTTACCTGCAATTTGCGTTGTTCACAAGAAGCTTGAACCGACTCACTAGTAAAACGGGTGTGATGGTAACCTTGAATGTTCACTTACAGTCATTGTTTCGAAGTGCTTTTAGGAGAAGTGTTGTGACGTAACGATAAAATGTGTAACCACTGCATATGGAATTTTTAAAACTAAAGCAAGATATATGCTTCATTTAATGTTTATATGTAATTATAATGTTTTGCTAATAATAAAGAAGTAATTTACAGCCAAAAACGTAAAGAAATATCTTTGCTAGAAAAAATCTAACAAGTGAGTTATCGCACAACAACAATAGGCCCGAGCGATCCCAGGTTAACTTCTGCAAGATAATGTCATGAGTAGTTCCATCAAGAGCTTTACTTAGGTCAAAAAATATGGCAGGTACATGTCATTTATCTTCAATGTAACTGATATTTCATTTAGTACATTGACTGCCATGTTATATTTGGGTTACCAAGCCCCTGGGGCCATTTACATTTTTTTCAATATCCTGCTTTAGTTTGCTCGAAGTAAACTTGTTAAGTGCAAATAAAGTTAAAATATGGCATTTTAGCACCTTTTTTTAATTTTTTTGTGTGAGTTACATATGATTCACATGGTCCCAGAGTAAAGGTGCCCGGTGTATCATTTGCTATGTTGATAATAATTTTAGGTTTGTACTCCTGTCAGTTTTTCATCCCACAGCATTATTTGTGTACAGTTCCATTATTGCTTTCCTGCATTGTTGCTACAGTCTTTATTCAGTTTGTTTGCTCCATAACGAAGTGATATTGTGGCAGAAGAAAATGTCTTGTAGAAGTTATGAAGATGAACAAAGGCATGTACAGCAGGTTTTAAATGACGTTATAGACATAAGGAATGAAAGTTCTGTGTCTTTATTCGGTGATAGCTCAGACGAATTTTTAGCAGAGGAGATCGGAAGTGAAACTGAAGTTCTGATAATGGAATACAACACATTCATGAACAATGTCAGTACCACGTTTGAAAACTGTTTTCCTCTAAAAGTTACTCAAATTAAACAGAAGTTTATAATAAAACCATGGATTACACAAGGAATAACGATTTCCTGTAAGACAAAAAGAAAAATGTATCTGTCAACCAAGAACAGCTCCAGTGCTGATGATTTAGCTAAATACAAGGAATACTGTAAAATATTTAAAAAAGTAATTCAGACATGTGAACAAATGCACTACGAGAAGAAGATACGAATGTCGCAGAACAAAATAAAAACAATATGGGATATACTGAAAGAGGAGACTGGTAGAACCATAAAGGAACAGGAGCAAATAGCATTAAGGGCAGATGACACATTAGTAACCAATGGGCATAGTGTGGGAAATCTATTTAACAAGTACTTTATATCCGTTATTGATAGAATTGGATTGTCAGGATCAGTAAATAAGGCCTTTGAATATCTGAAACTAGCTTTTACAAATAGCTTCAGGTACATGAATATGTCACTCACTTCACCAAAAGAAATAACTTCCATATTAAATCTTTAAAAACAAAGCATTGTAGTGGTTATGATGAAATATCAACAAAGTTAATTAAGGCATGTTATTGTGAGTTTAGTACAACTCTAAGTTACTTGTGTAACCATTCAATTATAACTGGGACATTTTCTGAGTGGCTAAAATGTGCAGATGTTAAGCCTCTATTCAAGAAAGGGGATAAAGAGATACCATCAAACTGCAGACCAATTTCACTTTTGCCAGCATTCTCAAAAATTTTAGAAAAAGTAATATACATGCAGCTTCTCAACCATCTGATTAAATTAGATTAATACTAGTTCCATGGATCATGAATACAATATTTTGTAATGATGTTGAACGAGTCAAATTTTCCAATACATGACATAATTAAGTTAGTTTAACAACATAATTAACTTAATATATCAACTTTTTCATTTTTGTTTTTTATTTTTTTATAATTTTTGTTTGGTTTTTTCTTTTTTTCTTAATTTATAGCTAAAAATTCCTCTATGGAGTAGGAGGAGTTGTCATTCAGAAATTCTTTTAATTTCTTCTTAAATACTTGTTGGTTATCTGTTAGACTTTTGAACTTTTGATACTATTTGGTAAGTGTCCAAAGACTTTAGTGGCAGTATAATTCACCCCTTTCTGTGCCAAAGTTAGATTTAATCTTGAATAGTGAAGATCATCCTTTCTCCTAGTATTGTAGCTATGCACACTGCTATTACTTTTGAAGTGGGTTTGGTTGTTAATAACAAATTTCATAAGAGAGTATATATACTGAGAAGCTACTGTGAATATCCCTAGATCCTTAAATAAATGTCTGCAGGATGATCTTGGGTGGACTCCAGCTATTATTCTGATTACACGCTTTTGTGCAATAAATACATTATTCCTCAGTAATCAATTACCCCAAAATATGATGCCATATGCAAGCAATGAGTGAAAATACGCGTAGTAAGCTAATTTACTAAGATGTTTATCACCAAAATTTGCAATGACCCTTCTTGCATAAGTAGCTGAACTTCCAATTTAATCTCTCATCAATGGACACACCAAAAAATTTTGAATATTCTACCTTAGCTATATGCTTCTGATGAAGGTCTATATTTATTAATGGCGTCATACCATTTACTGTACGGAACTGTATGTACTGTGTCTTATCAAAATTCAGTAAGAGTCCATTTACAAGGAACCACTTAGTAATTTTCTGAAAGACATTATTGACAATATCATCAGTTAATTCTTGTTTGTCAGGTGTGATTACTATACTTGTATCATCAGCAAAGAGAACTAACTTTGACTCTTCATGAATATAGAATGGCAAGTCATTAATATATATTAAGAACAATAAAGGACACAAGACCGACCCTTGTGGGACCCCATCCTTGATAGTTCCCCAGTTTGAGGAATGTGCTGATCTTTGCATATTATGAGAACTGCTTATTTCAACTTTCTGCACTCTTCCAGTTAGGTACGAATTAAACCATTTGTGCACTGTCCCTCTCATGCCACAATACGTGAGCTTGTCTAGCAGAATTTCATGATTTACACAATCAAAAGCCTTTGAGAGATCACAAAAAATTCCAATGGGTGGTGTTCGGTTATTCAGATCATTCAAAATTTGATTGGTGAAAGCATATACGGCATTTTTTGTTGAAAAACCTTTCTGGAAATCAAACTGACATTTTGTTAGTACTTCATTTTTACAGATATGTGAAGCTACTCTTGAATACATTACTTTCTGAAAAATTTTGGATAAAGCTGTTAGATGGGAGATTGGGCGGTAATTGTTGACATCAGATCTTTCCCCTTTTTTATGCAAAGGTATAACAATAGCATATTTCAGTCTATCAGGGAAAATGCCCTGTTCCAGAGAGCTATTGCACATGTGGCTGAGAATCTTACTTATCTGTTGAGAACAAGCTTTTAATATTTTGCTGGAAGTGCCATCAATTCCATGTGAGTTTTTGCTTTGAAGCAAGTTTCTTATTTTTCTAATTTCAGAGGGAGAAGTGGGTGAGATTTCAATTGTATCAAATTGCATATGTATGTCCTCTTCCATTTACAGCCTAGCATCTTCTAATGAACACCTGGCTCTTACTATATCCACAACATTTAGAAAATGATTATTACAAATATTTTCAACTTCTGACTTTTTCTTCGTAACGTTTTTATTCAATATGATGGTAATACTGTCTTCCTGTGCTCTTGGTTGACCTGTTTCTCTTTTGATAATATTCCAAATTGTTTTAATTTTATTATCAGAGTTGCTGATTTCAGACTTGATACACATACTTCTAGATTTTTTTAATAACTTTTCTTAATATTGCACAGTAGTTTTTATAATGTTTGATAGTTTCTGGGTCACTGCTCTTTCTTGCTGTCAGACACATTTCCCTTTTCAGGCTACAAGAAATTTTTATACCCTTACATGATTTCTTACGATTATATTTAACTATTTTCTTAGGGAAGCAGTTTTCAAATGCATTTACAAACGTGTCATGATATAAATTATATTTTAAATTGGCATCAGCTTCACAGTACACTTCATCCCAGTCTAACTGCTGTAGGCTTTCCCCGAAATTTGCAATTGTTAAATCGTTGACTGAACGTACTACTTTGGAGGACTGTTTAGTACTGCTGAATGGAGCTATGTCATATATTGTAACCAGCTGTGCACCATGATCAGAAAGACTGTTCTCAACAGGCTAAGCATTTATCTGGTTAACTTAACTTGGTCTATAAAGAAGTTATCTATCAGTGAGCTGCTATCCTTTATCACCTAAGTAGGAAAATCATTAGCAGGTGTCAAATTGAAAGGACCGAGTAATACTTCAAGGTCATTTTTCCTATTACCCTCGTTCAGAGAATCTACATTGAAGTCCCCACAAATAATAATTTGCTTCCCCCTATCTGACAGACAGCACAACAAGGAGTCCAAATTTTTCAGAAATAGATGAAAATTTCTCGATGAGGACCTATATACAGTTACAATTATAAATGTGCCTTTATTTAATTGAAGCTCACAGGCACATGCTTCTATATGTTTCTCTACACAAGACTTTTTTGTTTCTATACTTTTTGCTCAATGATAACTTTTGACATATAGGGCAACTCCTCCTTTCTCCATATTTTCTCTAATTACATGTGCAGAAAGCTTATATCCACTTGCATTTACCTTATCCATATCAGTAACAATGTCATACTCAGACAGGCCTAGTATATCTATTTCATCCTCAGCTTCAAAATCTTCTAAGCGAACCAGAAGCTCATCTACTTTATTCTTGAAACTCCCAGTATTTTGATGAAATATACTTACATTATTTTTAATTAAACTTTTATGAGAACCTTTCCTTATTCTAACATTTGCAGTACTCTCCTCTCATTGTGCTTAAGCCTAGTTCCTATACCAGTGATCACATGGTGTTCAGAGAGGCAGATTATGTCAACTGTGTTGGGTAACTTTAATTCATCAATGCAATTACCTAGGACTGAGATGCAACTTGATGGAGATAAAATTTCTGGTGATTGGTGAAAATTTATAATTGACAGCTGTGATTGGTGATCCAATGTGCTAGAAGTGTGCTGTTTAATTTCTTTCCTAAACTGAAGATCTGTTTCAATCCTGACCTCTCATAGAACGTGACATCTTTCTGCCTTACCTATCCTAAAAAAGGTGCTGCTCCAACACCTGTAACCACTAGTATTTTACCATTCATGGCAGGGCTTCACCCCTTAAATTTCCTGCTATTACCCTAGCCAGTTTACCCTTCCCTTTCCTGTTGAGATGTAGGCTGTGCCTGGTATAGTCCCACCTACTGAGAGAATCAGCAGGAACCACACCAATATGAGCCCCCACACCAAACCCAAGCACCCGTTCCAACTCCAAATTAACTCTCCCAACATAAGAGTTCAAATGTGGCCGGTCATGGCGTTTCAGGAGAGATACAAATTCAACATTGGTGTGTCTCGATGCCGACGCAGTCTTTACCAGGCCACACTCTATACTGTACCCAGGATCTCTGTCGATACTGTTCCCTGGCCCTCCCCCAATAACCACGGTGTCTTCCCTGGTAAATCCTTTACAGACTGAACCTAAATCCACTGTCACCTGATCCAGACTAGCACTTGGTTTGAAAAAATGTGTGACCTGGTATTCTGGTCCTAATTCCTCCTGCAGAAGTTGGCCTACACCTCTGGCATGAGAACTGCCTAACAACAAAACGTTCTTCCTTTTCGATGACTTTCCTACCTTCTGTTTCAATTTCCTATTGAAAGTTTGTTGTGTCCTGTCTACACCTACCTCTGCTTGAGGCTCATCAGTTTGTAACTGAAGCAACAGGTCAAGCTGATTTTTGACATTCACCACAAAAGTATCAGACTTAGTTCTACGTCTATTCCTTCTCTATCTAAATCACTTAACTTTCTGGAAATAGTTTCTGGCGTCACTTACTCGGCGGCCATCTTGGAATGGGAAGAAATTACATGTGGTGTCCCACAAGGAACCATCTTAGGGCCATTGCTTTTTCTTGTGTACATTAATGATCTCTCATCAGTTACACTGCCAGAAGCAAAGCTCGTTTTGTTTGCAGATGACACAAGTATTGCAATAAATAGTATGTCGAGTGTAGTTCTAGAAAGATCTGCTAATGATATTTTCATGGATATTAATAAATGGTTTAAAGCCAACTCACTGACATTAAACTTCGAAAAGACTCACTATATGCAATTCAGAACCTGTAAGAACTTTCCACCCAGCATAACCATAAAGTATGAAGAAGAGCAGATAGAAGAGGTTGACAGTATTAAATTCCTAGGATTACAACTTGGTAATAAATTCAGATGGGAGGAGAACACCACAGAACTGCAGAAACGCCTTAACAAATCTGTATTTGCAATTCGATTGTTAGCTGACATAGGCGACATAAAAATGCCTACTTTCATTCCATAATCTCTTATGGTATAATATTTTGGGGTTACTCTTCAGAGTCTAAAAGCGTGTAATACATATTATTTGCTGAGTAAACTCACAGACGTCCTGTAGAAACCTCTTCAAAGATCTGGGTATACTAACTACTGCCTCTCAGTATATTTACTCCTTAAAGAAATTTGTCCTAAATAATATATCTCTTTTTCCAACAAACAGCTCAGTTCATACATACAATACCAGGAACAAAAATGATCTGCACAAGGACTTAATAGCACCTACTTTAGTTCAAAATAGGGTCCACTACTCAGGGACACTCGTCTTCAATAATTTGCCCGCAAACATAAAAAATTTAGTTACAAATAAAGATCAGTTTAAAAGGAGCCTGAAAGACTTACTAGTGGCCAACTCCTTCAACTTCATTGACGAATTTTTTAATAGAAACAAATGATGTATTGTATATATCCATACTATTAGTATTGTTATTTCAGCTTAAAAAAAGAAATTAACATGTTCCACATCCAAGAGGATCTCTCAGTACGAATCTATGGAACGAAAAACTAATCTAATCTAATCACATCAGTGAAGGTAGGAAGAAGAGTTTTATGTCCACATTCAGTCAAAGAACCAGATTTCGCAGCTGTAAAAACCAGGCAAGGAAGCACCTCTATGTTAGTGCCATAACTACTTCAATTGATTCAGGTTTAATTGAAGTAAGTGTAATGTCAGAAAGTTCTGAAGATTCTAATGAGATTGTCTGGGGGCCAGTTATGGGTAAAAATATGAAAAACTTTATATTTATTCATTCCAGTTCTGGTGTAAACGCTTCTGTTGCACTAACTCTTAAAGACAAGACACCATACGATTTCTTCAGATATTTTGTAACTGATGAAATTTTAGAACATGTGACTCAGCAAACTAAATTGTATGCTAAACAAGTCTCAGAAAGTCATTCAGTGACTGTTAATTGTCTACTGAAAAATGGACTGATGACAGCAGAACTGAAATTGAACAATTTTTCGGATTTTTGTTATGGATGTCACTAAATGTAAAATCGAGTTTTGCAAATTATTGGTCAAGAATTATGCTCTATCACAAAAATGTAAATATGTTATGTCACACAATCGTTTTGAACTGCTTTTACATATGTGGCATGTTTCCAGTAACAACCAGTGCCCACCGAGAAACCGCTTATTAAAAAAACCTCTTACTGATAAATTACTGCAGAGATTTGAAAGTGCAGTTGTACAGGAGAAAGAAGTTTACATTGAGAAAACATTTGTGCCACTTCGAGGAAGACTACCTTCCATCCATTATATAAAGAAGAAGCGCTATAAAATCGGAATAAATTGTTCAAACTTTGTCTAAAGGATGGCTACACCTGGAATATGAAAGTTTACTGAGAGAAAAATGCGAATCTTGGTGTTCCTCTTGCCACTTCTACTGTTATGAGCCTTATGAGGGCAGAATCGTACATACAGACAATTTTTACACAAGTGTTCTTCTAGCACACCAGCTTCTTGAACAATCAACATATTTAGTTGGCACTCTCAGATCAAACAGAAAACTGAGTCCTCAAGATGTTTTACAGGCAAAACTGTAAAAGGGGGAACATAAAGCAAAGGGAAGAACCACAGGTATAGTAGTACTGAAATCGAAAAATAAGAGGGATCTTCCGATTCTGAGTACTGTTCATGGAGAAGAAGAAGCAGAAGTTCAAACCAGGAAGGGCAGAAAGAAAAAAACCGCAATGATAATTGACTATAATCAGTCAAAGTCTTCTATAGACTAATGCTGGGTGTGAAATGGTACAGGAAGTTTGGAATTGAATTGTTGACAGGATGAGCACAGGTAAACGCTCATGTGATTTACCGATACATCAACAACAAGATGATCTCAATTACAGAATTCTAAGAGGAAGTGAACTTTGAGACTACACCATACAGAAGATGCCGAAGAGCCTGAGACACCACTCACCAAAGCTACCGTGTTACCTGCAGATTGTGCACTTGTGAACATGGGAGCAGCCAGACATAGGTGTACAGTGTGTTACGAAAAAATGAAGAATGAATTTGGACGAGAGCAAGCTGTCAAGAAATGCAAACAAACTGCATGGAATTGTGACTCATATTTCTGCGTAGAGTGTTTTTTCATAACTCACAGTGCATGCAGTTGTTAAAGAAACAAAGTGGAATGACCCACATTTTTCAGTTTCATTGTTGTTGCAATTAGAGTTGAAGAACTTAAATAAAACTGTATGTGATTTGCAATCTACTGTGTAAGTAATATGCCCAACTAAATAATAAATAAATAATAAAAAGAAGAAAAGTCCAATACGACTGAGCGATGTGAGTTATATATAACTCACGAATTCAAACGTCAGTAACTACTTCTGAGCTCTTGAAAACTGTAGGCCACAAACACGATTTATTATTGGAGCCTTGGGCCATAACCTACTTATAACACTGAGTCACAGCACACTCCTGTGAGTTACAACTGCACCACAGAGCTTTAAATGGAAAGATGTCCGCAAGTTGTATTTACTTCACATGGACCGAAGAGAATACTTCCCGTGAGTTATATTTAACTCACGTGGCATTCAATGTGTTAAAGACACAAAAATTGCTGTCTGGTTTGACTTTTCAGCTCTGAATCCATTATGTTAATCTGATAGAGAACATTTTATCCATAATTTTGATGATACTGACAAAATTTATGTTATTTTATAATTATCATCCTCCTTTTGTGGTGGGTCTTTCTTTGCATATTAAGTTACATAAGGTGGATTACTGTTCATTCCGTTAGATCTATAATGAGGGGATCCTCTTGAATATAGAACATGTAAAGAAACAAGTACACACAACAAAAATTTACAAAGAGAAACATATATACTACTGTAAGTTCCTCAGATCCCAAGTGTAGTGGTCTTCATGGACGTGGAATAAGTTAAAAAGTCTCAGGCATATTTTCATTTCAAATGTCATAAATATCTTGTGACATAACATGTAACTGTTCAATACACTGAAGGGTATATGAAAATTCTTAGCTTACTATAGCCAATTACCATCAAATTTAGAATGATCGCATTACTGTACTGAATTTGCACAGAAGTCAAACTGAACTAATACTCAACATTGTTAGTAACATATTCACATCAGCTGGTTCAACTAATAAACTCGCCAGTGAAGTCGAAGGGGCTGACCACCAATAAATCCTTTAGGTTCTCCTTAAACTGAACTTTATTGGTAGTTAACCATTTTGTGGCTGCTGGAGATTTATTGAAAATGTGTGTTCCTGAACAATGTACATCTTTCTGAACCAAAGTAAGTGACTGTAAATCTTAGTGAAGGTTATTCTTATTTCTTGTATTAATTATATGAACTGAAAAATGTATATGTTTGACTACAAATTTCATTAAGAAATAAATAAATAGGGAAGCAGTGGTTACTAGCCCTAGTTCACTGAACAGGTAGCTGCAGGTTGTTATTGAATTCACACCACAAATACTTCTAATTACACGGTTTTGGACGCACAAAACTTTAGCTTGGCCTGATGAGGTACCCCAAAAAATAACTGCATATGGCATCTTGGAGTAAAAGTAATCATAGTATGCTAGCTTTTTTTATTTTCGTATCACATATATCTGACAACATTCACATTCTAAATAGAGATTTGTTTAGTTCCTTCAGCATGTCTCTAGTATGCTCTTTCCAGTAGAATTAATTATCTACATCAACATCTACATCTATACTGTGCAAACCACTGTGAAGTGCATGGTAGAGTCTATGTCCCACTGTAGCAGTTATGATTTTTCTTATTCCATTTATGTCTGGAGTGCAAGAGTTCAGTGCTTTTGTGCATGCTGTAATTAATCTTATCTTGTCCTCACGATCCGTACAAGAGCAATGCACAGGGACTCATAGTACATTCCTAGAGTCATCATTTGAAGGTGGTTCTTGAAATGTTGTAAGTAGACATTCTCAGGTTACCTGATAAGCGGAATTTATTTTCAAGAGTTTGCCAGCTTAGTTTTTTCAGCAAATCTGTGACACTCTTCCACAGGGCAAACAAATGTGTAACCCTTTGTGCCACTCTTCTCTGTATATATGTTTAATATCCATTGTTAGTCCTATTTGGTGGGGGTACTACACACTTAAGCAATTTTCCAGAATGGGTGCTATGAGTGATTTGCAAGCAATCTCCTTTGTGGACTGATTGCATTTTCACAGTAGTCTACCAATAAAGAGAAATGTATCACCAGCTTCAGGATACTACGCACTTTCGTTTTGTGAAGTGTAAAATATTACCTTTCTGCACATTTAAAATAAATTGCCAATCTTTGCACCACTTCGAAAGCTTATCAAGATCTGACTGAATAATTCAAAAATGGTTCAAATTCTTCTGAGCACTATGGGACTCAACTGCTGTGGTCATCAGTCCCCTAGAACTTAAAACTACTTAAACCTAACTAACCTAAGGACATCACACACATCCATGCCCGAGGCAGGATTTGAACCTGCGACCGTAGCAGTCGCCCAGTTCCGGACTGCGCGCCTAGAACCGCGAGACCACCGCGGCCGGCGACTGAATATTTATGTCGCTTCTTCCACACATACTTAATTATAGATAACTGCGTCATCTGCAAAAGTCTAAGGTTACTATTTATATTGTCGACAAGATCATTGATATACAATATGAATAGAAAATCCCAAAACACTTCGTTCAGTCACGCTGGAAATTACTTCTTACTTCTGTTCATGACTCGCCATTAAAATAGCTTTCTGTGTCCATCGTTAAAAAAAAAAAAAAAAAAAACTTCATCCAGTAGCAAATTTCGCTTGACACCTCATACGATTGTACTTTTGAACTTTTGATAATACTGTAGATGTGGTTCTGAGCCAAATGCTTTTTGGAAATCAAGAATTACTACATTCACATGATCGATGTTTTCAGAATTCATGCTGATTGTCATGGAGAAAATCATTTTGCTCTGGATACCTCTTTATGTGTAACCTCAGAATATGTGACCTAAGCTTTATTCCAACTACTGGGCACCAATTTTTGTTCGAGGGATCTACAATACATTGTAGTTAGATGAGGGGCTATCCCAGATGGAAATTCAGTATAGAAATTGATATGGATTCAATCAGACCCTGGCACTTTGTTCAGTTTTAACGATTTCAGTTGTTTCGTAACACCACTGATGCTAACATTTACATCACTCATCTTTTCAGTGTTACAATAAGTTGGCTGGTTGTTTTAGGGAAGGAGACCAGACAGCAAGGTCATCGGTCTCATCGGATTAAGGAAGGACGGGAAAGGAAGTCGGCCATGCCCTTTGAAAGGAACCATCCCAGCATTTGCCTGGAGAGATTTACGGATATCACGGAAAACCTAAATCAGGAATGACCGAAGTTACAATAAGTAAATTGGGGCAGTTCCACTGGTTTTTGCTTAGTAAAGGAACATTTGGAAAAGGAGTTAAGAATTTCTGGTTTTGCTTTGCTATCTTCAATTTCAGATCCTGTCTCATCTACGAGTGACTTGACACTAACTTTGGTTCCACTAACAGCCTTTACACATGACCAGAATTTCTTTGGGTTTTGTAAAAGATCGTTTGACAGAACACTGCTGCAGTGTCAGTGAAGGCTTCACGCAGTGCTCCTCGACAGACAGACGCGTTTCATTCAGCCTCTCTCTCTATCTATAGCTCTATGCTTTATTTTATACCTACTACACAGTAGTCCCAATTTCTTCAGAATTTTTTTTATACTGATTGTATACAATGGAGAGTTGTTTCCATTATTAAGTGTTCTATTGGGTACATGTGTGTCCAGTGCATAGTCAACTATTCCTTTACACATGAGCCATATTTCTTCTACATGCTCCTGTCCTGTGCTAAAAGTTTCAGATTTCTCATTGAGATACGATACCACTGATATTTTATCTAGTTAACAGAACATACATATCTCCTCACATTTTTGGTTGTCATTTTTACTTTAGTAATCATTGTTGTCAAAGGTGTATTATGGTTAGTGATACCAGTTTCTATGTGGACATCAGCGAAGAGGTCATGTCTACTTGTTGCCATTGCATCTAAAATATTTCCATAATGAGTGGGGCTCCAAAACACCTGTTACAGTTAGTTTTCAGAAAAGGCACTTAGTTATGTTTCACAGAATGTTCTATTAGATCCTCCATTAACAAAACTTTAATTTTTCTAGTCGATTGTTGGGAGATTAAAGTCTCCAATGGTTGAGGAGCTTCAGCACAAGCGCACTGAGGTTTTCTTTAAAGTTTTTGGTTACATCAGAAAGTGAGTATGGTTGTCAAAAGAAGGATCCAAATACAATGTTATGCCCACCTATGATACTGAGACTTGAACAAACAGTCTCATATGCAGCTTATGTTACCATCTTTGTGTATTTGAGTGTCTTGTCTACTGTGCCAATATACCATATCCGTTTCTAATTAGTCTATCCTTTCCATATAAACTTCAGTTTTCCCAAGAAATGTCACTAATGTCAATTTCAGGTTTTAACTAGCTTTCTGTACATAGTGTTATGAGGCTTCACTGCTTTTCACGAATGCTTCAAGCTCTAGCACTTTGTCGGGAATGCTTTAGCAGTTAACTATTAGGATTTTAATATTTCACCTGGGGTGGGGGTAAGAACATTCCTTTGGATCTTAGGCCTATACTTCTATCATCCTACAGCTGTCATTACCACAAATGGATGGAAAATCACATAATTTAAAAAACCCTTGTGTTGACCCCACACACAGTCAGCTAACTGGGTAGCTGCCTCTGATGTGTAGAGCACACCTGACGAATTTACAGGGACCCTACAGTTCTCAATCCCACTGAGCAAGTCCAGCAAGTTGTAGCCTAGCATCTCACCAAACCTTTTAAGTCTCTGGTTCAATCTTGCGACTTGATTCAGAACGAGGGGGCTACAGCCAGTTCTGGGGACAATACTGCAAATTCTAAGCTTTTTTGAAACTCTGTGCATAAGTCTGATATCCTCAATCGTTTCTGCAAAGTCCCTGGAATGATCCAAGTTTGACCTCAGAGCCCAGACGACAGACATCCAATATTCATCACAGTTTGCAGCTGCTTGCACCCTGTGTCAACGGTAGCTGCCAGAGCAGCATCTTCAGCATCTTGAATGATGCCCCCAGGCATACACACTGACAGCAACTGGTGTTCCTTCCTGTCCCTTGATGCCATTTCCATGAGGGGTACTAAAATTTTCCATATGTTTGAACAACCGATGATTAATGGACAGCTACCCATTTGCATTTACCTCCTCATGACACAGAACAAAACAGATTTCCCAGCAGGTGTCTTTCAGTGAAAGACAAGAGCCCTAACTGGTTGGTTAGACGTATAACACCCTGGATCGTCCTTGATCTCTGTGTACCCTGCACAGTACACTTAGACCTACCTCAGACACACCACTCGCAGTCATGTGGATGAGCAATGACAGATTCAGTACTTTCTGCAGAAGAAACAGGATCCAGGGAAGAGTATAATACTTGAGGTAACTTTGGTACCTCTGGTACACAACTATTGGGAGGTCCTCCAACACGCTGATTTACAGCAGTTGCTAATCATTTGAAAGGATTTAAGGCTGTTTCCATCTGCTTATGAATATCAACTAACTCATCCTGTGTTTGAGAACAACACTCATAGTGGGGCTGCATTGTGAGTGGTGCAATGTTTACACGTCAGTGAAAAAATAACTTCAAACTAAGGCTGCTGATGATCTTTTAATCTATTGATATAAGAATATTACTAATTCCTTCGCAGAACAGGATCAACTAGTACAGAAAACGAGATTTCCATTGAGCCAACGGAAAAAATACGGTAAAAGTTACTAGTTTCCTAAAACTTTTTGAGGTTATAGTTGCTCATGAACTTGAAAACATTCTTTATTTACGATAAATGTAGTTGACACACCTATAAGTCTCTCACATGTGTAAACGCCCTCGTTATAATAGCCATTAATACTTTCAGAAGACAAGGCTCAGAAGGATGGAAGAAGATATCGCCCTGGCTCTCATTACTGTAGCTGCAGCTCTCATCACAAAGAGAAAAATCAGAAGAAAGACACAGCAAAAATAGAAGCTTCTGGGTTGGGCCATGGCTTCAAAGAAGGGACTGGAAAAAGAATTGTTATGCCTTGTTGATCAAGGAGTTGAGGCTGGAGGATCCACTACGTTTTTAAAATTTAGTGAGAAATGATGCAACTTGTTTCGACAAGCTATCATCCTTTATTAAGCCCAATAGTCGCCTGAGAGACACCGCTATGAGGAAAGCAATTTCGCCCAGCAGAAAGCAAGACTCTAATTTTGTATGTATATTTTTTTCATACGATTGTTTTTTCAACGATTTTAGCTGAAAATGGTCGTATTTTATTCCTTTCCAGGTTAACAATTATATTGCGATCTTTGGCGACTGGCGAATCTTGCAAGAGCTTGTCGTCTGTGCATCGTATTTCAGTTTCAAGTCTGTGAAAACAGATAATAATGTTTGCTGTAAAATCCGTAACTCTTTGAGGGATCAGTATTTGAAGGTACTTGTTTCCTGTACTACTCAATGAAAATAAAGTGAGACCTGACACTTCACTTACTCTTTCTTACAAGCTCCAACAACTGAAGAGGAATGGCTCAGAATAGCAAGAGCTTTTGATAAATAGTGTAATCGAGATAAAGCTTCAAATAATACTTACCGAAAATTGTAGATGTTTCAAGAGTTAATTTTTGTGAGATGAACGACCTGCTGTACTATGTTTCACTGAGCAGGAGCGAGTTACACATTTCAGATGGAAAATCGTGCTGTTTGTCAGCTGTGCTTTCCAATTGGTCGTCTGCGCACGCGCTAAGCACCTACATATGCGCGAGAGTAGGATCCATCCTATTCCGCCTTCTAGACATAGTACGCATGAATCTTGTGCTAGTGACCCCATCCACACGGTACGTGCCAGCGGAATTAGTAATCTTGCAAGCTCACATTTCCCGTGTAGAATGGGCTTTTGACTATATTTTATGACTATTTATTGCAATGTTTGTATCACGCGGAAAAACTAGGTATATGGTAATGTTACAGATAACGAAGAATGACTGATATACACAAGAGAAAATAAGGCTCCTAAGCTGGTGCCTTGTGGAATACGTCATTATTTAGTTCCCAGATGGGTGATGCCAGTTTCCTAAGAGATGAACCAGTGTGCTGCTGTTGAAAGGATATTGTGATTACAAATGCCTCTGACAGAAAACAAAATATACCAGTAGCCAGTGATTTATTGTCTAATGAATTAAACCATTTGGAAATACTTCATACTTAAATGGTGTATTTCAGATGTCAACGAGGAGTGGTACAGTAAATGTTGCTATTCCTTTGATGAAAACATATGTTTTTTCTTCTGTGAGCAGTAAATATTTATTAGGTAATCTTATAAATTTAGGTATTTCCTCAAGAATTACTGCATAAATAAATAATGTATCGGTACTTGGGTTTATTTTTGAGTCTGATATTAATCTCTTATTGTTTGTTTGTTTATCATGATGTGTACTTAACAACTCGTGAACTATGTTTGAGAAATAACAGTCTCACTTGTAGTTAGCATGGGTTGACGGTTTATTTTTATTTTCGAAGAGACCTCTATTACTGTTTTTAACTGACACTGTACTCATTTCTATACTGTTAATGTGCCAGCCTTCCTCACTTTTCTTTTTGAACTTGCATATTTGCTTGTTAATTATATTTTTAATTAGCTTACATTAGTACTCATTTGTAATTTTTGAAGTAGGTAATGAAATCAGTGTTAGTATCTTGCTCATAGTATTCATACAAACTCCTATTTTTTGACATGCTGTTTTTTTATCCATGTTGTGATCCATTAATTCGAATATTTTACAGGATTAAATATTCCTGTTTTTTGTGAGATGCTATTAAAATATTTAAATATGTCCATAAACTTATCAGACGCCTCAGCTGTATCATTAGAAATGTAAACATCATAGCAGCTTGCTCTCGTCAAGAGAAAAAAAATATTCCACAATTTTATTACTGAAACTTTCAATCTCCCATAAAATTAGTTGTAACAACTTGACCATATTGATCACTAAATACAGGGACAACTTGTCTGTAATATTATCATTTGTGTGTTTTTACGAAAATCTGGTTAAAGCTGGTGCTAAAGTTCTTATTCTCTGAGCTGGTTCAGCTGCAATTGGGATTATGTTGAATGACTTCAGTAAATTATGAATTTGAATTAGATTTTTTCGAGTTAGAGAAGTAAGTATTGAAACAACCATATACAATATTGTTTTGCTTGAGAGATTAATATTATCCAGAGTACCTCCATGTGATTATGAACGAGTTACTTGTCTCCAGTTGGTTAAGTGGACACATGGATGTTAACTACAATGTCACGTAGTAGTTCAACTATATCTCCTCCAGGTGAAAGACGATTACTCTTAGCTACACTGCTGAATCCTATAATTTTTTTGTCATTCACCACACACTGATAACCCCATAACTGCATAGTTTACTACAAAACATTCCCATTAGTTTAAACTGGTGGAGGTATGGCAGGTCTAACGTTTCTTGACTAAGCCAGTGATTGGTATGACATGAGGCAGATATATAATTCTGGCCATGTGTCCGCTAATTCTTTCATTGTGGCATAAATGGACAAAGTGGATATGTTCTTAGGCTTAAAGTCACCTGAATCGAGTTACAGCAGTTAAGTCACAGTTTTGAGCTGTCACATAGCCGCCTACAATTGATATGATAACATCAATAGCCATGAAGGGCCAGCACCATATTCGAAACAGCCGCTCCCAGAGAACTGCAACGATACCGAATTTCACTCATGCGCCACCTACCCTGGCAGTCACAAGTTTTAATTCCTTGGGTCGGTAGTGGTGAATACTGTCGAAAATGCGAAAATTTTACAACTGCTTATGTGGTTTTAAGATAAAAGTAGATTTTATCATTCAAGTCATTTAATACAATTAAGTTCATTGCATAATGATTGAAGTTTCTGTTGGATCAATTTGAAGCTGCAAGAAATATATTGTCACATAGAAGAAGGTGTAAGAAGATGAATGAAGAACACTAATTTCACTTAACGAAGGTTTATTCAGAACTTGCACATACAAGAGCGCGGAGCGAACTGCCTCTGACTAAAAGTATTGGGACAACCTGTAAATGAGCATTGTTGCCCAATATATCCAAGATGGTGGCGATGATTTCACCCAAGATGGCGTCGTGTAGACTTGGCAACAGTGCATGATGTCATCCCAGATGGTAGCCATGACATCATTCAAGATGGCGGATTTTGGCCGGAAGTTTTAATTTTGGCGTGAAAGTGCCGCACCCCCTTCCCCAGAAAAATGGCGGGAAGTTCAAATTCCAAGAGAATAATCCACCACGCCACAATTATCTTTACTAAGCAAAGAAAATCGATGGAAGATAGCTCACTTGGCTTTACCTCCACTAACCTAAGTCACCCGGCTGCCACCTCCTCCTATGAAGTGGCGCCAAGTTTGAATTTAGGCGGTAAACAAAGGGCACTTGGGATTTCGCGGCTGAGATATGAAAATGGAACGAAAGAGAGGGCACTTGTACTAACCTCAGTCGCCCGACCGCCACCTCCTCCTAAGGATTCGTGGGAAAAAAGAACTTGGAGATAAGTGTTTATTATTTAACCAATTGCATGCAAATGTGCTCGCCACGTGGTCCAGTGCCCAACTGACTTAGTACACATCACCACCGCCAGAGGGCGCTACTGTGACGTCAGGTGATGACGCAAGTACCGCTATCCAAGATGGCAGCAAACAGTGTGTTCACCAAGAGCTCCAGACTCCATCTGACTCAGTTCAAATGGTTCTGAGCACTATGGGATTTAACATCAGTCCCCTAGAACTTAGAACTACTTAAACCTAACTAACCTAAGACATCCCACACATCCACGCCCGAGGCAGGACTCGAAGTCGCGACTGTAGCGGTAGTGCGGTTCCAGTCTGAAGCGCTTAGAGCCGCTCAGCCCTAATGGCCGGCACCTGACTTAGTACACAGTACCAGCACCAGAGGATGCTGTCGTCCATAACGTCAACTGATGATGCGACTACTGTTATTTGAGATGGTGGCATACACTCAGTTCACCACAAGGCCTAGTACACATTGACACAACCAGAGAGCGCTACTGTGGAATTGGAATGAATTTTCGTGGCTGCCATGCCCATCTGTCTTGGAAGGAAATAGTTAAAATGTCCACCATGATCCTCAACCGAGCGTCATGTCCCCTTACCGACCAATGTTGTCAGGCTAATTTGCACTAACGTGTACTAAAGAGTACTAACGTGCACAGCAGATGGTGGGGTGAAATGGCGGGAAAACGTCTCTGCCTATGATGGACATCGGTGTTTATTAGTTTGCAAGCAATGTCTCCACTACAAGATCTAGACTCTAGCTGACTTAGCACACATAATTGCCAACAGAGTGTACTGGCATCCCTCCTGTGACCAAATCCTGGATGGTGGTCTGTAGGGGGAAACTGGCGCGAAAATAACTCAGCCTTATCTGGGCTGCTGTATAGAGTAAGGAAGGAGTGCACTCCATTTATTTTGAAACAATTTATTTAGGGAATGAGTACATTTATTACACTGACACAAAATACTTGCACTGATGTGCTTGGGGTCACAATACACAGTCTGCAGACAAGCAAACAACTCTTAGTTTTTCGAAATTATTCCAGTACAGACCTGTAAACTGCTCCTAAATAATGCAGTACACAGATGTGCAGACACGAAATCAACTCGTAAACTGTCCAAATAGCACATAGCACAGCATACAGGGCCGTTAGCTGATAATGCAACAGACACGCATACAACGCGCGCCACAGCCGCCGCAAAGTGACACGGCTGTCAGCTGTCAAAGCACACACAGATGTCTGTTCAGGACCGCACAACTGTCACAGCTGGGACCCGCCAATGGACGCAGGGGAAAGGTGTCTCTATTTCTGAGTATACAGTCACGGTTATACCGACGTCACAGACTCCAAGACGCTTTCACATCTGTCTGATAATCGAGACTCCTCGAGGCAGCACTTGTCTTTACCGCTGATGACAGAATAGCGCAGGCTGCTTTCCCCTTAAGCCGTCGGCACACGGACCGTGCATCCGAATGATGAGCGTGCCGAGTTTCAGACGTCATAGCGTGGAATAGCACGTTCGGGAGTCATTCCGAACGTGCAGAGCAATATCTGGCATGTCAGATATTCTGAGCGTGCGTCTGAGCGTTGACCAATGAGATGGCGCAACGCCAACTACGTCACATGCACGCCGTCTCCCTTCAGTACAGAGCTGTGAGGCGCCATATCAGCATTCATTCCAAGCCTATATGTATATATGCCGTTTCTGAGCGACACACTGAAGATCTACCCAAAACGCATTGTTCTTGGTACAATTTGTTATAATTAAACTTTAATTAGTATCATATCTACGATTAAGGTTTACTGTATGACATAAGATACTATGATTAGCGTCAATACCCCGCCCCCCACCCCCCCAAAGATTATTTTGATGGGGTGGTGGTTCGTGTCTTGCTACTTCCAATTTTTTTCTTAACGTTCGCGTTTTTATTGGTTTCTGATACTTTATTATTAGTTTAATATAAGTATATGCTATAATAATTGATGTTATGTAAATATAAGTACACCTTTTTTTGACGGGCGAATTTTTCGATTACCTTAATCTACAGGACAGCTTGGGCTACTTGTATAGAGATATTTTGCTCCTTTTTCTTTTTCGCTTCGTAATTCACATGTTGCAAAGATTCTGCTACTGGGAAGGAAGACTGATCAAGTAAGACTGACCTTGGGGTTTTACTAAAATGTGGAACTGATGAAATAATGTTTATCTTCTGCGGAGAAGTATTCCAAATTTGTACCGCACTGTTTGTAATGGAAGTTTTATAAACCTGTGTCCCTATTGATTGGACATGGTACTTTCACTTCGTGGACGATGGAGGAAATGTGCGTTTTAACAGCGCTAATGTGGGAATTTTACGCGTGCCCGTTGAGTAAACGGTGTGATTTACAAACTAGAAACATCCCTCAACTGCCGCTGGAGTGCGTTGCGATCGCCTATACGACGTTGGGGCCCATGTACCGTATGCACGAGTCGCATCGTTCCTGAGCGTTCTGCAGCACGTTGAACTTGGCACGCTCAACGTTAACGTACGACAGCACGGTCCGTGTGCCGACGGCTTTAGCGTTTGTAACGCGCCGAGCATGACGTGTTCAGCCGTGCGTACCCACCCCCAGCGTGGCCCACACCTCGCCTCGCTGTGAAATGCTTCGTGGCGACTCGCCAACTAAGGTTCTCAATCTTATACTCATATCACGTGACTATGTAAAAAACAAGAACTTAGTCGACCTCTCAGGAATTGTATAGTCTACCAGAAATAGTTAACGCTCGCTTTCTTGATGTCTCAGTTTGTATGCATGAAAATTCTTACCCTAACAGAACCTGTTTACGAAAATAAAACCTAATGCAGTCTTCCACGCGGACCTACCGTGATAGCCTTCCTGCTCTCAACATACCCAAATGTTCTAATTGCTATGTGGAGGCGCCTATATCCCGGCACAATGGATGTGAATGAATTGAGCATTAAGATTGGCTCTTATCTAAATTACCCGCATAATTACTGATATCGCCGATATCGAAGAACTGTCTGTCTTTTTTCCTTCTGCAGGCAAGGCTTTCAGCGGTTATTTTACAGAGATCGCTATATGGCACTGACAATTAAATCATACAAACTACCATGCATATCCTCAAATACGGAAAGACTCTCATGATAGGACACACAGTCATCCTCTCTACTCATGCCGTAATATAAACGATACTAACTTTACTATGCAATATATACACATTTTACACAATGTAAGCCACAGTAACTTTACAATACAATATATGCACATTTTACACAAACAGTGCAGTTATCTTTTATATCTCCACAGGCTATATGTCACGATGCTCCCCAGTCCTAGGGAAGCACCGTCAGCCTTTTCTTTCTTTCTACGAACGTGACATTCAGTGCCATACAAAATCATCCCTTTCACGTCAGAGCTCCTTCAGCGGACCGAAGTTGATCTCAGAACTCTTCAACAAAATCGAGATCGTTTCCCCTAGGCACAAACGCGTTATTGTTTCTGCTCCGAACCTGCTCGCTTTTCTACAGACATCTCCACACCCGGCGATTACAAGAACTTACGTATTTTCGCATGGTTCACCATAATATTATACCATTTTCTCGGTACTTCTCAATATCAAGCACTAGGCAGCCTCTTACCGATCGCTAGCGCAACATAATTCCCAAAATATAGACTGGAAATTATTTCTCTACAAACCCCAAACTTTAGCGAGGTGGAGCACGCTGTAAACCACTGAGTAACTAGAAACAAATAGCAGAAAATGATATTTCCACTCTTGAACACGGACGTAGTTGATGTAACAGATGCCAAATGATCTCTATAATTTACACGCCAACTAAGGTCTTTCCCATGTCTAGAGAACAGGCAAACGTGTCTTCCACATGCTAGATGCACACACCACACTCGATCTTCTCTCAACTAAATAAAGGCGTGAAATGTGCAGAAGCAGTCAACTGAACAATTTACATGGCAGGGAATAACAGTCTAGCGCAAACGCACCTCCACACACAATCTTCTCAAATTTCCACTTGATCACGAAAGCCACCCAACACATACTGAGTATTAGTTCGCTGTTCGATCGTCTAGAGGACGGTAAAGTTAACTCAGATACATTCCTACACTCCAGCAGGCCTATGCATTAGGATGGCTTCTGTCGTTAACTGGAACCGAGAATCATTCCCACCACAGGCAATGCATACACGGGATCATTCCAGAAAACCGGTCGCATATATGTTTTGTCACTATACTTTCAATTAAATTTTACCATCACGGTCTCACTTGAACGGCATTCGACAGTGATCGAGGTATCCGAAATACGCCCTGTTGACGAGAGTGGCTCTGGAAATAGAAATATCACTACCTTCCTTATGACTTGACATGCTCTTCCCTTTGCTATCACAGTACTCCAAGTCAAATCCATACCCTTCTTACGACTGGACATAGTCATTTCCGTTACACAAAAACATACTTTATAAACGTGATGCTCAAATGTGAACATATCACGCACCCACCACTGCTACTGAGTACAATACTTCCTCAATAACTCATTGCCTGCGATATGAAATAATACTGGCGGAAAATCAACGACAGGTGCGCATTTCTCTTATGTTTTTCTTGCAAGTGCTACCACTGTGTCTTAGAATGACAGACGTAATCGGCCAAATTTTAAAGAAAAATCCGATTGCAGCAACTACCATAAGTTACTGTCACAAGTGATCTAGGTTCTAAAGGTGTACACGAGTGTCCAGGTTAAAAGCTATACCTGCTTTACGAATCCAGATACGACATTATCTCTGAATGAGGTGGTTTTTTCCGGACAAATACTGTGACAGTGTTCATAGGAGTGTGTATCCCCAGAATGCACCCTCGGGATAACATTATCACATTTTGAAAGTCATTCGGCTAAGGAACGTAGTATGTAAGCACTATTTGCGACTCCCTCACACCGCCCCTACTAAATAATTCTATAGTATTTCTAGCGCATTCTGTCTCGATACCATGTCAGAGGTTCTGCTATATATCTACAGAGTTATAGGCGATGACTGATTGAGAAGGAACAGAAACAGTAGTAGTAGATGATGTGTCGATTGAGGTTGTATGAAATGTACACTAGCTTTTTCAGATCTCTAGTGTTACGCTATCTGCTAGAAATGATGTCCATCATTTGGAATCAGGTCTTTCCATTCAAGCACATACCTGTATCGGATCGGATCACACCCACAAGTGTATCATATTTCTGGCACTTTCATATCTCGAAATAAGACACCTTCCTCAAACCTGTCTGCTACAATAAAATTACAGCCTGGTTTTAGTCACCCCATACACATCTTGCAACTGCTCACATTTCTACAGCTTTCCACATGTAATCGTTCCAATTTAACTGTGAACTGAAGACAAGTCAGAGAAAACCATACCCACCACCTTCTGAAACCTGCATAGAAAGAGAACGGTCTGAGTTAGTGCAACAGGACTGTTTTGACAATTCGGCGGAAATGCTCGCAATGTGGTACATCGCCAAACTACATACAAGTACTACTGATCCGCAGCCATTCAAATCAATCAGCCCAACCTGCTATCATCGTTATTCTATGCCCCCCCCCCCCAACAGGGAAAAATTACGAACTATAAAAGCTCATTCGACTTAGAAGTCACATAGGCACCGATGCTGGTGCAATGACGCAAAGCTGCAGTGCAGTCCAGTGCGGAGAAAGAGATTTCGCAATGCTCACCCCAGAATATCGCAGTGTGCGGCCATCCAAACATTCCTAATGGTATACCAAATCCCTCTTCGAATTTACAACTCTGTTACTGCTACTGCTGCTGTCTGGGTGGCGCGATCCTATTAAACATACAGGCACCTTAGAGGCCACTTTAAAATTTGATCACCAATACTGTAGGTCAATGATCGTACCCCACAGACTGTACTAAGTCGCAAAAGACGATCCCTCTTGTCCCGTTTAGTTGTTTAGAACACTGTTTTCTAATACACTTTTGTACAATGCAAACATATCTTTTTTCTGCCACTACTTCGAGGTCTGTGTCAAGTTCTAAACTGGCATTAAGAAGTTCTGATCCACGACTTTTCGCATGAAACTGGACATTGCACAATGTAAATCATATTCTTACGGTGGATAGCATAACACATCACACATCCATTGAATTTAAATAAAAGACACTTACAACATAAGCAAACTGGGAGAGTTTTGCGGCGTTGGCATAGGTTTCCAAACTACAGTCCGAAGGTGATTCACGAGCTCTACATTTAGACTCATCTCTTACACGGACAGGAATAGCTGATGGCTCTGCGTTCCCTCTCGATTGATTCCTCATATCGCACTCATGTACGCGATTACTAGCAACCCCCAGAAGTTGTCACTCATAAACAAAACTCCTTCCCCAACTCAAACAATCGTTGTCAGTCAATCATTATGTCGTAACCAACAGCACAGATGGGATGGAAAAGACACCGCTAATGTACTGTAATAACAAGCAACACAGTTGATAGCAGGAACAATTTTATCAATTTTACAGTAACCCCAACAGTGACCAATTATGTGACAGCATGTCTCCCCCAGTTTCAGTATCATAGCTAAACCAACACTTCTCTACTTAGCGAGTACCGTTGCGAATGTCGATAGATGACTGCTCAGTACGTCCATTCGGTGTTAATTATCGAACAGATAAATGATCAAAGTATACGAGGCAGCACTCTACATATTTCTAACATCTCGGGCATAGTGCTTAAGTTATGATCTACCTCTGTGCTTATGAGAGTCACAGATCATTCTCGCTGTCTTAGGGTAAAAGAGCCTCCTCACACTGTCACTGACCAAGACGCCCTGCAGCACCAGTACCGAATCAATCTGCAACCGACCAGAAGAAGACCGCTACATTCCACTGCTCGTGAATTAATGGAGCTTTCCGAGTCCTCACCCATCTCGAGTTGCAGACATTGCTCGCAAAACAACAAAAACGTATGTCCATCATAGGCAGAGTCGTTTTCCTCCCATTTCACCCCACCATCTTGGATGACGTCATGTGCTGTGCACATTAGTAGACTTTATTACACGTTAGTGTACGTTATCCCGACAACATTGGTCGGTAAGGGGACGTGGGGGTCGGTTTAGGATCCTGGTGGTGACTTTAACTATTTCCTTCCAAGCCCAGGTGGGTGTGCCATTCGTGAAAATTCAGTCCAAGTCCACGGTAGCACTCTTTGGTGGTGGCAATATGTACTAGGCCTCATAGTGAACACCATGTATGCTGCCATCTTGAATAACGGTAGTCGCCTCTACATGGAGGCACCAGCAGCCCCGCCAGGACGCCGCCGCCGCCGGCGCGCCACAGCGCCACAGCACAAGAAGTCGGCGCCCGCCCTGCAATGCCCCCTGTCGTTGCACATTCCACCCGCTTTTTATCCTCTCCATGTCTGACTCACTACCCTATATGACGCTGCAGTCGACAAGGATTACCGCAGCCATGGTCTCCGAGCTGGTAGTCCATGCTGCTGCAAACGTCGTCGAACTGTTTGTGCAGATGGTTGTTGTCTCGCAAACGTCCCCATCTGTTGACTCAGGGATCGAGACGTGGCTGCACGATCCGTTACAGTCTTGCAGATATGATGCCTGTCTACTCGACTGCTAGTGATACGAGGCCGTTGGGATCCAGCACGGCGTTCCGTATTACCCTCCTGAACCCACCGATTCCATATTCTGCTAACAGTCATTGGCTCTCGACCAACGCGAGGAGCAATGTCGCGATACGATAAACCGCAATCGCAGTAGGCTATAATCCGACCTTTATCAAAGTCGGAAACGTGATCGCGATACGATAAACCGCAATCGCGGTAGGCTACAATCCGACCTTTATCAAAGTCGGAAACGTGATCGCGATACGATAAACCGCAATCGCGGTAGGCTACAATCCGACCTTTATCAAAGTCGGAAACATGATGGTACGCATTTCTCCTGCTTACACGAGGCATCACAACAACGTTTCACGGGCAACGCTGGTCAACTGCTGTTTGTGTATGGGAAGTCGGTCGGAAACTTTCCTCGTGTCATCACGTTGTAGGTGTCGCCCCCGTCGCCAACCTTGTGTGAATGCCCTGAAAAGCTAATCATTTGCATATCACAGCATCTTCTTCCCGTCGGTTAAATTTCGCGTCTGTAGCACGTCATCTTCGTGGTGTAGCAATTTTAATGGCCAGTAGTGTATTAATTTGGAATGAGTGGAGATTGTCTCTCAGGAAGGCGTCAAGTGAATTTTTATCTGCTTTTTTGAATAGGTATATTTTTCGTTTATTTTTCGAGGATTTGGGGATTACAATGTTCAATCTCGCTTCGACAACCCTGTGTTCACTAATCCCTATATCGGTTTTGATGCTGTTTATTAACTCAGGGTAATTTGTTGCTAAGAGGTCAAGTGTGTTTTCACAACCGTTTACTATTCCTGTGGGCTCACGAACTAACTGCTCGAAATAATTTTCAGAGAATGCATTTAGCACAATTTCGGATGATATTTTATACGTACCTCCAGAATTAAATATGTATTTTCGCCAACTTGTCGAGGGTAAATTAAAGTCACCACCAACTATTACCGTATGAGTCGGTACGTGTTTGAAATCAAACTCAAGTTTTCTTTGAACCTTTAAGCAACCGTATCATCTGAGTGGGAGGTCGGTAAAAGGATCGAATCATTATTTTATTCCGGTTGCGAACAATGACCTCTGCCCATCCAAACTCACAGGAATGATCTACTTCAATTTCGCGACAAGTTAAACTACATCTGAAAGCAACAAACACGCCACCGCCAACCGTGTTTAGCTTATCTTTTCGGAACACCGTTAGGTTCTTTGCAAAAATTTCATCTGAACTTATATTCGGCTTTAGCCAGATTTCAGTGCCTATAACGATTTGGGCATCAGTGCTTTCTATTAGCACTTGGAGCTCTGGTACTTTCCCAACACAGATACGATAATTTACAACTGTTATAGGCTGGTGGTTAGTGTTTAACGTCCTATCGACAACGAGGTCATTAGAGACGGAGTTAGGGAAGGATTGGGAAGGAAATCGGCCGTGCCCTTTCAAAGGTACCATCCCGGCATTTGCCTGAAATGATTTAGGGAAATCACGGAAAACCTAAATCAGGATGGCCGGAGACGGGATTGAACCGTCGTCCTCCCGAATGCGAGACCAGTGTGCTAACCACTGCGCCACCTCGCTCGGATCAACTGTTATACCAATGGTTCCTGTATCTATGTTCTTCCTGTGTTCAGCCTGTACCCTTTGTTTTCCCGAGACCCTCTAACCTAAAAAACCGCCCAGTTCACGCCACACTGCCCCTGCTACCCGTGTAGCTGCCCCTGTGTATAGTGGACACCTGACCTATTCAGCGGAACCCGAAACCCAACCACCTTTTGGCGCAAGTCGAGGAATCTGCAGCCTACACGGTCGCGGAACCGTCTGAGTGGCAGATTCAGACCCTTCACTCGGCGCTGTACCAGAGGTCTGCAATCGGTCCTGTCAACTATGCTGCAAATGGTCAGCTCTGCTTTCATCTTGCTAGCAAAACTAGCAGACTTTACCACTTCTGTTAGCCGCTCGAAAGCAGAGTTGGTTGCGCCCTATGCTCTTCATGGCATCTGGGAGGACCCTTTCCACATCTGGAATGACTCCACCCGGTATGCACACGGAGTGCACATTGGTTTTGTTACCCTCCTTGTCAACCAATTCAAAAAATGTCCAAATGTTTGTGAAATCTTATGGACATAACTGCTAAGGTCATCAGTCCCTAAGCTTACACACTACTTAATCTAAATTGTCCTAAGGACAAACACACACACCAATGCTCGAGGGAGGACTCGAACCTCCTCTGGGACCAGCCACACAGTCCATGACTGCAGCGCCCTCTAGACCGCTCGGCTAATCCCGCGCTCAGCCAAGTCCCCAAGGGGCCCCATAACATGCCTAACGTTGGAGCTCACAACTACCAATAGTCCCACCTTCTTCGATTGCCCAGATATTGCAGACTGAGTGGTTTCCTCTGAAACAGGACAGACGACAGAATCTGGATAAGTGACAGTGTCAGCCACAGACAGAAGGTGGAACCTGTTTGTCAGACAAACCAGGGAGGCCTTACGTGCAGCCGCCTGGGAAGTCTTTCGCCGCCTGCTTCGCCCTGGGGCGACCTCCCACTCGACCACAAGTGAGGTGTCAGCCTCAGTGCGAGCAGTAACTGAGTTGCCCACCAGTGAGGACCGATCGGAGGACTCTGACGCGCTGGACGTCCGTTGGATCCCCACGGCCGGCCCACAACAGTGGTGCCCATCCACTGCAGCCTCAAGCTGTGTAAACGAAGCCATCACAGCCTGAAGCTGAGAGCGAAGTGTCACCAACTCGGCTGGCATCCACACACAACAATCGCAGTCTCTGTCCATACCAAAGACCGTGGAAAACTAAACTATGCAGATAAACGGACTATCTGCACGTGCTGCGCAACTCTGATGTAGACCCTGACGAAAACGCACGAATTGTGTCGAGGAATACGCAGATATTCAAGAACCTGACTACCGAAGCACTCAGGTGAAACTAAATAATTCGCCCCTGATAAGGAACTTGTAATATATCAATTTACTTTCTGACGCAAACGAAAACGCGAGAACTTTGGCTATTATATTTTAAATGTACATGCAGAAACTCAAAAAAGTAAACTGTTAAAGCACACAGATGATATAATAAAATTCAATAAATGACACAAAGCGGTTTAGTTATCTGTTGCTGCGCCAGTCGCGGTCGGCTACTACTGCCTGACTTCCTATTATTTTTCCGGTATTACGAATTACTGCAGTTTGCAAAGGCTCAGGAACGCCCTCTTCCTAGCATAATAAATATTCGTGAATCTCAGATCATTGGCCACGATTCTGACTCAGATCTGTGTCTCTGAATGTTGTCTTTTGGGAATCCATTCTTCGGCCCATTTTTGCAACTTTTCTATCTGAAAATATATGATACAAAGCGTACAAGCAGCCAGCGACTGCCACAGTTTTGTTCCTACCATCTTCCATAATTTCTCTCGAAGACATAAACCATTTTTAAAGTGTGAAAATATACTAAAATAAAGAAAATGCCTATCAAACACTACACTGTACAAAGTACTTTGGATGAGACATTGTCGAAACTCCTGGAATATGTCGCCCATGGCCTCTGGGCTGTCGAGCACGCACTGCAGTCCATGGAACCGCGGATAAATCACAAAAATCTGCTGGTTTGCTCCACACTGTAAAAAGAGAGTCCTGCAAGCGCGTGGTCTAACCGCATGGCCCACACTAGCCTTCGGTGTACGAGTGAGAGGGCGAATACCGCTTCAAGAACGTCGGCGCATACTGCCGAAGATTACCAATGCTAATTAAAGCCGCGTGAGCGCATGCACAACCGGCTACGCTCCTAACACAACTACGTGTGGGCTTCTCAGCAGCCACGTGGATTTCACGTGCCTGCACTCATTTGCATGTATGCTGCGAATTTGTTGTGCGGACATGCACGATCCATTTCGCATAGCACTAGACTTCGGCGAAATTTATGTGATTGACGAATAACGAATACAGACATAAATTATTAGTCATTATTCCTAAATAACAAAGATTATTCGTAACATTATTCACTTACACAGATACATCTGTGAATAAAAAGTGTTAAGAACATCAAATAAATTTGAAATCCAGTTGCATTTATTGTTCCAGATCTTTGCCATCTATGAAATGCATTAAATTAGTTTTCAGAATAATTCTTTTTTCGAAATGTCTCATGACAAACTTGTTTTATTTACGGATATTTACCATTGTGACACTAAAGAAAATATGTTCTATACATGTATTGCACTCCTGAATTCGTCTTTATGTCATTCGAAACTCATGACCGGATTTCTTTGACATTTCCTTGGCCGATACACGTCCGAATTTTTTTGTAAGCAGTCCTTGGTCGTGGTCAACAATAAAAATGAACTATTTGTTTTTAAATCGTGGTCGTGACTTTGCTGCAATAATTGCAGTTAGTATAGAAAGGCGAAACATGTCTTCCAATAATCTCTTGACTCCTTCACAGTACAAATGCAGCAGGTGCACTGCAATATTACAAACTTTTTTATGTACTCGAACTCAGTGCCTCTTCCGAAATTTTTGTATCTCAAAGCGCTATGTAGCTGCATAGATGGATGTCAAATACAAAAACTGCTCCACATTCTAATAGCAAGCTTACTCAGAGTTAATATTAAAACACTTTGGATGACTTTGGACGTCTAGCAACATTCCATAAACGTTTTAGGAGACCTTAGATTAAAAGTCTGTTGATTTTAATCGTTAGGAACCACTCAGTTCTTGCTTGGTTCACTCATTTTGTAGCACTACGAGGATAAATTGTGTAAATTGTGTAATTGTATCAAGAAGACACGTGTATCCGTTTTTTTATAGCAATCTACGAAAGGTAGGCCTACTTAAGATTGAGAGTTTTTATCAACTGCATTCTCATCGTAGGCTGCTTGCATAGAGTGTTTGTGACATATTAGCGGTGAGAAGTAGAAGGTATTAGCATATTCAGAGACTGAGTCGAAAGTGTAAGGTCTGTTACAGACTAGGTAGCCAATAAAACAATGATGTGCACTGTAGTCTACGCACTAGGCAGCTGAGATTTTGTGCCAGTTGTGGGCAGGTTGTCTTGTGGAGAACGTATGTACCTGTCTTCAGTCTCTGTGCACTTGTTGAAGCAACCAGATCTTGCTAGCATCCTGAAAAAAATTTCACGATGACTTACGACAGCTAGTAGGACCTGGGGGACGTGCAGTATGTCTTCAAATTTGTAGCTTTTTTCTGACACGTTATTTAGGAAAACACATCATAAATTTATTATGGCAATTACAAATTCTTCTCGAACATCCATTGAGCGATGAAGAATTCTCCATTCTCCATTTATTTGCCAGAGTGCCAAAAGTGTATTTTATAAAGAGCCTGGTCTGAGACAGTCAGTAGTTAAAGGTTCTTATATTGTTTGTTAAATTTGTTCCTCCATAAGAAAGATTACATTTTCAAATATTCCAAATGCCTTGACTCTGACAATGATACATGGCAGCAATGCTTCCTTGTTTGATGTGAAGTTTTTCTCGAATATTCGTAAATTTTTATTGGAGAGCTATTCATGCAAAATTGATTGCTTAAAGATGGATGACTCACTATGCTTTCCATATGCTCCAGCATCTATGTAAGTGAACTTATAATCTACAGCGCATAAAGCAAGTAAATCGACAGAAAAAAAATTATAATTATAGTGAAGTATGTTTGTCATGAGAGGAAAGACAAAACATGTTTCACGTCCATCTCACTTAGCTCATTGGTCATAACTAACGCTCAGGCTGCTGATTATATTGGCTGCTCAACATTGTGGCTGCCCAGTGCATTGTAGCCCAAATTACTGAAGCTGTCCAGCTATAAGCATCTTTATGGTTAATTTGTCACGGTGTAAATCAAGAAAAGCTGTGCTCAACTTGAAGGTTGTTTTCAGCACTGCAGTGCTTTATTAGGCATCGTGGTGTCCATTTGACTTCTCTCACCTCTGAACAAATTTATAGTGGCAGTGAGAGGGGAATCTACATTTCAACAGATACTCTGAAATATGGTCCAACTTAACGTGGAATAATTGTCACTGCTTTATGTAAAAGAAGTGATAAATAATAGAGAAAATTGTAGGGCCAACTGGGCATCGAACCCTAAGCCTACGTTTTATTGACTGGAACTTGAGCCACTTAGCTACAAAGGCACATTTATGGAAAAAATATTAAAAAGTTGTTTATCAAACACAAACTGCACTCTACCAAGGGCACAAACACTAAAACTGTACAAGAAGTAAACAAAGAAAATACGGTGAGATTATATGTTATTCGTTATTTACTTTACATATAATTTACTGGCGAATAAATTTGTTTGAATGATCTACTGATTCGAATAATTATCCAGGTAGAAGTATGTTTGAATAGTATCTACCTTTTTTCACCACTACACCTTAAGCTTAATTTCTCTTTCTGTTGATATTTTCAAATTTAATGAGTCCTACTAGTTTATTTGCTTGATTTACTCATGAAAACCTACAGTGTAGTTGGATTCAAGTTTTTTTGTTAATCACAAAGAAAGTTGACAATTATAGTCTGTTGTCACATTATTCAACATGGCTCTATTTAATTTGTGCTGTTCAAAATACATTTAAACGTCAGTGCGATTTTAGCAGCTGACTGAAAGTGAGCATTAATTCATCAGCTATTATTTCACAGTAATATATAGTCTACAACTGAAACAATGGCTTTCAGTAACATTCAATATTCGGTTATCACTTTAATTTTCGTTATACTGTGGTAACACTTGGCGAATCTCAGGTATACAGCACCCACCTCCTCCATAGAAAACTTGGAAAATAGACAGCTAAAAAGAAATTCTAATTGGAAATGCATCTCAGCGTTTGCTGGAGCTATTAATGCCATTACATTGTCTTTCAGCTACATAGGTAGAGTCTATGTTTACTTACTTGTGTGGCAAGTGCATGCCGGCATGAGGCTGTTGCCCATCACTCTGTGTGGTACCAAGTAAGTGAACTGCCAGCCGCTTACTTCTGTGTGTACTTGCATGATGTAGACGAAAACTGTCCACGAGGATTCGTCTTGCAGATGCACTGCTCAACACCACACAGGAAAGAAACCAGCCTGCCGGCCGCGGTGGTCTCGCAGTTAAGGCGCTCAGTCCGGAACCGTGTGACTGCTACGGTCGCAGGTTCGAATCCTGCCTCGGGCATGGATGTGTGTGATGTCCTTAGGTTAGTTAGGTTTAAGTAGTTCTAAGTTCTAGGGGACTGATGACCACAGATGTTAAGTCCCATAGTGCTCAGAGCCATTTGAACCATTTGAAACCGGCCTGCGGTCAAATCGGAGCGACTAGATCCCACAAGTGGGGCGTGGACACAAGTGGGAAACAATGGGTCTCAAATCGGTGGGCCACATGCATCTGAGATAGCCTCAAAATTGGTGTGCGGTTCTGGTCTATTGGGCAAATGCGCCCGTGTATGGCCAGCTTGTTACAGTTCTTAAAACAATAATTGTTTCTTTGCTTGTTATTCTACTTATTATTATAATTTTCTTTCCTACCATAAAATTGGTCACATTTATGCTGTCAATGGAGTCTATCCCCGTTATCTGCTCCTGTTTGGCACTTCACTGCCCTTCTTTTTCTCCATTATCTTCATCCTGAGAACGTGTCTGCTGATTGCACAATACATACAGTAACAAATACTTGGGTCTACAGTCATTTCAGTGAGCAGGCAAATTATCATTATGGGCAGCTCAGCCCAAAACAAGAATAACAGCATTCAGGTGAAACCACATTATGTCACTTACTTGCTACTTTGGACATTTCATATTGGATTTAATCATATTCAGTTGTTACTGAATTATAAATTACTTGTTATGACAAAATGCCATTCCTAAGCAATGGTGCATTGAAGACTTATCACAATCATCACTCTTACATGATTTAACAGAATTAAACATCAGTTAAGGCCCCATCAGAGGTAAAAATCCTGTTGAAGATAATAAGATAGACAATTCTAAGTTGAATGTGAGCCACTTGAGTAGTGGGGCAAAGATAGCAAATGGACAGCCTCTATTATTGCCAAATTTATCCAAGATGGTGGCAGTAGATGTGGCAACATCACAGCAATGATGTCATCTCCCCCCTCTCCATCTCCCATTTCCTCCTGACCCACTGTCACCTAATCTCCCTTCTCCCATTTGGAAATTGTCAGGTGAAAGGCTCAGTCTGTGCTCGACTGCTGGAGAGGAAGGTTATGTTAGTGTACTTTATTTATCTCTGTATACTTCACTAGCCCACACCACACTTATCTCACCTCACCAACCCTCCCCTCTCTTCCCCGACCTGGACATTGGCAGGAAAAATGCTCAGTCTGTGTCAAGCT
This sequence comes from Schistocerca gregaria, assembly GCF_023897955.1. Classification (NCBI taxonomy): domain Eukaryota; kingdom Metazoa; phylum Arthropoda; class Insecta; order Orthoptera; family Acrididae; genus Schistocerca; species Schistocerca gregaria. The sequence continues at coordinate 19,460,820 of NC_064931.1, forward strand.
GCTGGGGTGGAAGATAGAGTCCCTCTCTTTATTTAATTGGGTTAACCTCTCCTATACCTAAAAACAAACAGAAAAATGAATCACTGAAAATATGCTTCTCGAAAAAATTGATCTGAAAAGATAAAATCTTCGTAAAAATACATCGCGAAAATCAGCTATAAACGCTACCTAGATATTGCAAACTACCGTAAATGATTTCTAAATCAGCTTGCTGATTATAAAACATTTCGCAAGCGTCGAAAAACATATCAAGAAAATCGAAAAACATATCACGGATGTCGAAAAGCCCTGTGTTCGCAACAGATCATTCTAGCCCCCATGTGTCAACTGTCATTTCATGCTGACTGCAAAAGGTCTCCCTCCTACACGCCGTCGCACCCTGTGGCATACTGTCAGCTATTAGGCACGTGCGGGGCTGCCACAGCCAGTACTAGTGCAAGCAGTAACTGGGACAGCATTCAGTTGCTATCTAGTGGCTACCGTGTGAATTATTACTGCACACTGCTCAGAAGTTGCATTGAATATTCCCATTAATTGGAGCTGCCAGTAACCAGCCTGTTGCCTGCAGGTCTTGCCCTCATAGCCACTGTCTCTGGAGAAAAACCTGCACCTTTGTTCACACCCAGGTAGATCTTTTGTTGTTGGTGGCGACACAGGGGCATTCCAGAACCCATAAAAGTTGTTCTATTAATCTGGGTAAAAACTTTCTCATTGAACAATGTCTTGTATTTCCCTGGGAGGAAACAGGATGTACCACAAAACATCTCAGGGCACCCATAGACGCTGTACTATTATTCTGGCCGCTGGGGAGGGAAAGTTCTTGTGAAACAATGTTCTGTATTTCCCTGGAAGGAAACAGCCTTTTACAAACGAGATCACACTTGGGAATACGTTCACTGTCCTCCTGTATGAACCTTTAGGTCAGGGTTTTCCCTCTATTTGAGCGCTCTTATTGGTTGTCACCAAAGCAGGCCTGGGAGCCCACCCCCCAGTATAATCATTGCCATTGGCTCCCACCAAACTAGTGAGCATGATTTGAGTTCATATAAGCCATAACTCCTCCACTCTCAACCTGCTGTCTCATTCTGCTGTCATCCACCATTGTGTTCAAGTGCCTTTCTGCTATTGTTCGCCATTGTGATTGAGTGCCTCTGTCTTCTCTGTTTGGTGACAGTGTGTGTGCCTGTCCATCATGAACATCAGCATCAAGTGCCAGTGGTGCCAAGCGTCCAAGGCAGTACCTGGAGGAATTGCCATGCAAGTACACAGTGAATTTTCATAGCAAGTATGTTAACAATTTTCGTTAAAACGAATTTTGTGGTGTGTGTTAGAAAAAAAAGTTTTTTAACAGGTGGTCAACAAATCAGTGTGTTCAGATTTAGTTAAAACGAATTTCACAATGTGTGTTACAGATATTCTCTTCATTGTTACAGCTTATATTCCTGAAATGCTGGATGAGCTCATTCCGTAGCTGTAGGCTTCAATGGAGCACCTTCAACCCCCTGAGACTGTGGTATAGCCTCTGGCTGTTGTCCAATGGATGCAACAGCCATATAATTACATTTCATACTTTTTGTGTCTTCAATTTTTTTCTTTGTGTCTTCAGTATAACTTGTTGAAATCGATATGTTGTTGCTACAGTATATCAGCTCAGCAAAATGGATCGCTTGTTGGAGGTAGTTAATGAGCCTCCAGTACCATCCCAGCCTTTGCAACACCAGCAGTCATTTAAGTACATAATTTTAAAAAGTCTTGTGAGCTATTAACAGTACTGTATGTTAAAATTTAGTATTGACATGTCTTACAATTCGTGGTGTTGTTGTTACAGCATCGCTAGGGGAACTTCTCCCTGAACCCGATGTGGAGATGTGGGAGTGGGCGAAAGAGATGTCAAATTGGCCTGAGATGATCTCCCATGATTTCGTGGATGAGCTGTTGTCGTGGGAGGGGGAGGAGGAGGGAGACTTTGGTAATTTATATAAATAACCTTATTTTGTAGTAGTAATAGTAGTAGTAGTACATGTAGTTGTTGTTGTGGTCTTCAGTCTGAAGGCTGGTTTGATACATCTTTCTATGCTGCTCTATCCTGTGTGATATTCCTGGCTGTGGCTGTCGGTATTTTATTTTGCTAGAAGCTCGTATTGATGCGACTTGATACACATTAAGTAGCATGTGATACAAAAGTGGAGTGAGGTACAAGTGGCAAATGGTACAGTATGTACCAGTCCCATAGGAGAGTCCACAAATTGTACTGAACCTGCTTCTGATTTGTTGGCACATTTGGATGCTAGGTGCCAAAGCGCCTAATTCTCTTATTAATTATTTATATAATTTTCATTGTATATAACCGAGTTTATAGTATGACAATCTGTCATGGTTACCTTACGAGTCTATCGTTTTTGTTTATGAAATTTCACTAGTTTTCAGAAACATAAGTCTAATTATATTGCAACCGAAGTACTGCGGACACCTTCGGGTTTTTTTGGCACTACTGGGAGATGAAGTACCTCGGCTGCAGTAGTCTGTCTCAGGCGTTCTGGAGTGCCGGACACGTATGTCTGTTTTGGGCATTATGGAGAGACGGACACATAATTTATACCTGTGTGAGCCTCTTCATCTCTGAATAACTACTGCAACCTACATATTTCTGAATCTGCTTACTGTATTCATCTCTTGGTCTCCCTCTACAATTTTTACCCGCCACACTTCTCTCCAATACTAAATTGGTGATCCCTTGATGTCCTGAAATGTGTCCTATCACCCAATTCCTTCTTCTGCTCAAGCTGTGCCACAAATTTCTTGTTTCCCCAGTTGCATTCAGCACTTCCTCATGAGTTATGTGATCGAGCCACCTAAACTTCGGCATTCTTCTGTAGCTCCACATTTCGAAAACTTCTATTCTCTTTTTATCCAAACTGTTTATCATCCATGTTGCACTTCCATAATGACTTCACTCCAGACAAATACCTTCAGGAAAGACTTCCTAACACTTAAATCTATATTCGATGTTAACAGATTTCCCTTCTCCAAAAATGTTTTTCTTGCCATTGCCAGTCTATATCTTATATCCTGTCTACTTCAGCTGTCATCAGTTACTTTGCTGTCCAAATAGCAAAACTCATCTACTACCTCAAGTGTCTCATTTCCTAACCTGATTCCCTTAGCATGATTTGCTTTTATTCGACTAAATTCTTTGAAGCAACCGACGAGTTAATATAACTTGTGTACTTATTTTTCTCTCTCTTTCTCCCACTACCTGACGTGTGAAGAGTCCCTGGGGAGCGAGCTACTCCCTGTAAGCACCATCTCTGCAGCACGCAGAGGCGTGGGTGTCAGGCTTCCCCAAAACGCAGTCTGATGCGACATGTACCACCCACGAGTGCGAGTCTTGCTGCTGCAGGGACCACCACCACCTCAACCGTTCCTGCCCACACTGCTGCAGCCCCCACTGATTCTGGAGCCCCACTCGGCCTTTCTAGCGGCTGTGAGGCAACCAACCATCTGTAAACTGGGTCAGTGCTAAGAGCCACAAGTGTCCCCTGAAACAAGACATCACCACCGCCAGGGCACTCCTTCTGGCCAGCTGGATCAGGCCAGGGGACTGCTCCACATCCATAATGGCAGCGGTGCTCCTCACCGCCACCATGACTAGTTTTAGTGAACCTGTGGTTATTAGCAGTTTCCTCTCCTGTCCTGTTATAGATGGACACCAGGTCAGTACCGCAATGCCACAATTAAACTACGAAGTGACTGAAGATGCATTTGAGGAGCGCATTTCATTTTATCTTATAGAGAACCCAGCAGAAGGGCGCAAAGATCCGTTAAGGTTTCTCAAGGCATGCCTTCCTGTTCTGGAGAGAAAGCTCCTCAAAATCATTAATGATCTGTGGTACCCCACTTTAAAATGCAGCGCTGTGCTGTGTTGCAAACTTGTATATCTCCCAAACAGAACTCTGGTCTTGAGGAGATGAGTATCGTATATATTTGGGGGAAAGTGGGGTGGTATCACAGAGCTCCTCAATCACTAAGTGGTTCCATAAATCTACCTTGTGTACTATGCAGGCGAAGTTTTCCAAGATAAACGTTAGAAGCTCAGATAAAGCAATTAGCCAAGTACTATACCTTGACATCCATACACATTTCCATGATCCAATCGATGGGGGATCCAGCTACATCAAGCTTCCTCTGTGATATAGCAGTGAAATGATCATGTAATAATGTCCAAAATAAAAAAGACAATTATTGTTTCCCTTGGTCATTCCTGGCTTCTCAGACAAATTATACATTCATCCTGAATGCACACCTTGATATGGTTAGTTTATTGATGTTTGTGGTTTATATAACTTTGGCGGTGTCGAGTTCCCCATTAAACCCCAGGACATACCAAAATTCGAGGCACGGAATACCATTATATCGTTTTATTATTATGGCCTGAGGAAATGTAAGTCAGATGAGCAGAAGAAGCAGGATAAACATAAAGTTGCTGGACCTCTTCATTTCTCAGAATTTGCCAGACAGCGTAATTTGCAAGTAAGCATGCCGCTATTTTCTGAAGAAAAAGAAATTACCACCATTTACTGATCAAGGACATGTCTCGACTCCTTTACCTCCAGCAGAGTATACATAATGGTAAACAACATATTTGCTTCAGGTGACTGAATACGTTTCCCTCAAGCGAGTTATTGGCAAAGAATTTTGTTGATTGCTCTACCAGGAAACCGTATGTGTTATAATAGTTACTGAGGAAAACAAATTCTTAAAATTTAAGAATGTCCACCATCAGGAGCAATGTCCCTTTGTTATGTACACTGACTTTGAATGCCTCCTCGCTGCTGTTCTGATACTCCACTCCTTTTCACGTTTATCAGACATCAGAAAAAACACCCTGTTAGTGCATTACCGTCACTAGAATAAATTACTGGGGTCAGGAGTGAAACCCATATTCTACAATAGAGCACATTGGTGTTTAGCTATAAAAATTTGTTTAATTTCTGTATAACAATACAATGAAACACACTAGTTTACATAGATTGTGACATGACAATTTCAGGACAGTTCTCAAGATAAGGTTTTACTCTTGATTACCAGAAAAAACCCTGAGCACAACAATATCACCAAATTAAGGTTGAGAATAAGACATAATTATTGAAAAACGGGAGGACAATTTAAATGAAGGTTTCCTCAACGTCAATACATCTACATCAGAGTCTTGATGTGTTGTCAAAATATGAAATACAAGAAAATATCATTTATCTGTCAAGATTGAAAAAACTCAAAAGTATTGTTAGCAAAAATCTCTTTCTTGCACAATATCTAGACAGTGAAGCACTATCTGAGTTGGCCAATATTGTGTCAAATCATCCAATTCCGGTTCTAAGTTCAGTACTAGTTAGGATGAGAATAAAATCTGTCAGGGATAGTTAGTGTTTCTGACAGGGTATGCAAAAGAATACCTTGAGTAATCTCAAAGTTGCTTATGTTCATAGTGGACGCAAGCTGGTGATGCAAAAGTATTACCCCTCTGCGAGCAGCATTTACCGTTAGCTGTGATGTGTAGTTCGCAGCATGGCTGCTCTCGCCCTCTGAAAATCCTATCAAAACTGTCCCCCACCTGTGTCGTTCCGTGCTTCACGTCACGGCTTTTTCAGTTTTCCCAGTGCAATTGATTTATTATGTACTACTGATCTGAGCACTAAACTAATGTTTTTGCAGAATTTAACATGTTTTTACTATTTTTTTGATTTAATAAAATTATTTAAATAATATGAAGCCTTTTCTTTCTATTCTATAGTTGTCAATACTTTAATTTTAAATATAAACAAATTATGGATTCTCTTGCAATGTATGTACTACATTTTTTGACTTTAACATAAATTTGTACCACTCATTATTTTTAAATTTGAGACTGATTTTTATTTGACATCAAGACTTAGATGTATGATGATGTAGATGTATTGACATTGGGGAAACCTTCATTTAAACAATCCTCCCATTTTCAATAATTATGTCTTATTCTCAACCTTAATTTCTATGTCTGTTTCTAGCTTCTATGGCAATTATAATTCATGGAATTTCTCAAGTTATCTTACATTTATAGCACAATTCCCATAACTTTACGAGCACAATTCCAATACATTTTTTTTCACAAACATATTTACATTCCACAACAATATAAAACTTTTGCATTATAACTTCACAGAAGAAATAAACTATTCATTGACTTTTACAAAAATATTAAATTGCTAATCCTACTAATTACCTTGTAAACATTAAATCAACAACATCAAATTGCAAAACCCTTTTTTTTGTACACAAGCTATATATTAACAAACATGTTACATACTAGAATCTCTCCCTCCAAAAAAAATTTTGTTTTCTTAACCTAGATGTGTTGTCAAAATGTTAAATACAAGAAAATATCATTTATCTGTCAAGATTGAAAAAACTCAAAAGTATTGTTAACAAAAATCTCTTTCTTGCACAAAACTCTTCAAAAATGAAATATTTTTAAACAATAACAAACTCTGTATGTTCGTGATTTTTTTTCAGTTTCATCTGATATTTGTTAGTCTGTCACAGACAGTATTTTCTCATATATCTTCAGTGTGGTTCATTGAAGTCATCATCCTTATCTTCATGTGCCTCGCTGTCTCACCTCTGAGCATAGAATGGCGGTCGGCAGAGAGAAAGATTGCAGAAGGTTTGAGTGCATTGTGAATGCTTGGTTGCGTTCGTTCCATTGCACATGTACCCGTGGCGAAATTATATTAGAAATCTGTTATTAGCAGCATAAAACTTATATTCTTCATCAATCCTCGAATATTAATGGCAGTCCGTTGTTGGTTAATTCGTCTCCTATTTTCTATACAAATATCTTCTCCCTTGTGTCTTCATTCTACTCTGGACTGGGAACTGGGATTTAAGTCCCACTTAACCTCGTTATTGTATAATACATTCTTATAGTATTTTCTTTCAAATCGTTGTGTATCCTTAACTGTATCAGGTTGTTCTTCCAGATAGATTGGACAGCCTTCCATCGTTCTCTTTCTTATTCCCATCAGTGTTAAGGAATGCTCTGCAGTTGCAGGATACCTTATGGTATGATGATAATTTCATCCATTCTGTATCTTGGGTTACAGAAACGCGCCTTTTCTTCTTCTGGTCTATTCAAATATTTGTTCATCAATGATGGAACATGTCAGCCTCCATTACGGTTTAGTGAATATCCATCATATCTCCTTATGCTGCTCTAAACAGTTTGTGACAGAAGTGTTAAATATCTATCACTTAAGGAGAGCTGTTGTTATGAAGATCGCATGTGACTTCCACATGAATAAAGATCGCGTCATGTCACATGTCGACTGTATCCAGGACACTTCATTGGTCCCCATAGTTTTCTACTTTTCCACAGAGGTGTTACCCTCTTGGACTGTTGCTTTCACAAAGGCATTTCATTTGTCATCTCGAAACTGATGTACTTGGCACCCACACTCAGTGTTCCTTCCTTCATGCCTAACCACTGAACTCAGTTCTGCTGTCAATCTGACCACAGTGACAATGCATTGTTCGAGATGATGTCATCTATAATACAACATTGTATACGCCTTTGTCCATCTTACATCGCCAAATTTCTCTAATTTACATGTTATTTCCATTTTTATTAGTTTTTGGGTTGTTCTATTGCTCTTTATTAAAGCAAAAATGATTATCAAAACCCTTTCTGCTTAAGATATATTACAAGCTTTACAAACACTGAACTACTAAGAGAGTTTACAAAAATTCTCTACTAAAAACAGTACATAACATTCTCCTTATTAAACTCTTCATAACTTTACATCCATTATAACAGATCAACATCTTTTATCCCCATTCCATATGTACATTTTCTTTTTTCTTTCCACTATTAGTATAAAGATAATGGTTTCCTCATCTTCATCACGATTAATGGTAAGAGGAAAATTGATGGTGATGAAGGTTAGTATCTTAGTATTTCCCTTTTTTTCTAACTAGAGGTACATCATATTATAAAAACTCTGCACCTTGACTCTGACTGCGGCATCTTTTTCTCTGTAATCTCTTGTTTTGCGTTAGCTGCAACAGAACTTCTACATAGAATATATCACTTCTTCTTGTTTCCCTTTTGAAACTCTCTCCGCTGTCCAATTCCATTGTTCTAGAGCTTGTATTTTTATTAGTTATAGTTATCCCTGCCTCCTTCTAATAAACAGTAAACTTTTACATTACTTTCTCCCTCTATCTTACTCTTCCTTGTCAATATCATCCCTGTGTTAAACTCACATCCCTCTGTCTACACCCTTCAAAGAAATAGCACGTTTCTCGCTTTCATTAACAATTCAAGATATGCAAAAGATTACTAAAGGTTGCCTATGTTCACAGTGGATGCAAGCTGGTGATGCAACAATTTTACGCCTCTGCCAGCAGCATTTACCTTTAGCGGCGACGTGTAGTCGGCTACATAGCTGTTCTCGCCCTCTGAAAATCCTATAAAAGCTAATCAAAATCTTTACTGATTTCATCAGCTGAAACTGCCCTATGTTTCTCGTTAGACGAGAAATCACGCATTCATCTCTAGTCTGGAAAATAGGGCGATATACACGTTCATAGATGGTGCAGCGTGTAATATTCAATGCCCTCTCCATTCTCACAAGAACAATTAACTACGTGGCTGTTTCGTTTCTCCACTATTGGAGCTTAACAACTCTTCAGCCAATTTCTAGCTGAATATCAGCCAAAGTGAATGAAGTGTTCACACAAAATACCGCTTTTGGCATCGTACAGAGCGTGATGCGCCCTGTTCTACACTTGACGCTGGTTCAGTCCCGGAGAGTCCACGAAGTTTACGGTATTGTGTCTTTCGCAGCAAAACTGTCCCCCACCTGTGTCCCTTCGTGCTTCGCATCACAGTCTTTTCAGACCAATGGGAGCATTCCTTTCATCTCACAGAAACTACCCCGTCAATAGCAAAGGGTGCACCTTCAAATTGCGCCGAAATATCGCCACAACTACTCCTTCCAAGTTTATTGCAGCCAATTAGACATTCTGTGCCCGCTCCTGATGCCTAAGAGTTACACGCGTACATCACGAGAGCACCAAGGGCCTTTCATGTGATCAGTAAATGCGATTCTCTTTTAACTGCATCTCTGGCCTGTTTGTATCCATTTGGAAATTCCCACAGCGCAGTTTTCTAAAGAATTTCCCCGTCGCAGGCCGCTAGCTACTCCCCTCGATGTATCGCCGGGCTCATTCATTATCTCTCTAGCCACGGGTCACTGAACTCTGTTAGAAGCCTTTCATTGTATGTGGGCCGTGACTGAGTAACTCGAATCTGTCCCCAAACTAAAGCGTTTCTTTCAGCAACTTTTTTCATCTGTTGCTCATTGACACGCGGGATCTGGGTTCAGTATGTTAATACCATCGAATCGAGAGTCATCCTTTTTTGCATTACGTACTGTAAATTTTGTTAGGCAAATCTGCTCACTATCACCGACGTATGTCAGGTGACATATCCATCTACTTCTTACGACATATAAAATCTCATGCAAGGTGCGAAATTAACATTCATTCAAGCTGCCACCTTCCTCTGTGAGGTGCTGAGAAGGTGACCCCCTAGTCTCATACACCACCTTCACAGAAAAACAAGTGTCACATGTGGCCACGTAGCAGGTTGTGTGTTGGTATGATTCAAGTTTTAGCCATCATGAATGTTATGTCAGGGATAATCTGACGAATTGATTGCTCGACGAGCTTGAAAAACGTTCATGTGAGGTTGACAAGCTTTACAACTTCAATATCCCCATGACTGAGTCAAAGGAGAATGATGATTGCTGCAAGAAGGATGTCGAGTGTCACATCTGTGGGCATTCTTTAGCTTGGAAAGTACATACTCCTTGAAAGGTCGCACAGGGTAGCTGCATGGTCTGCCGAAGCCTGCCATGATTTGTGTGCCTCCCTCTGTCAGAGGTTCAAGTCCTTCCTTTGGCATGGGTGTGTGTGTTGTCCTTAGCGTAAGTTAATTTAAGTTAGGTTAAGTAGTGTGTAAGCCTAGGGACTGATGATCTCAGCAGTTTGGTCCCATAGAAACTTACCACAAATTTCCAAAATTTCTACTCCCTGTAAGGACCATTGTCATCTAATGGGGAAAATCAATGGTGCTGCTCACAATGCATGCTACCTGGAGTGTAAATTACCATGACACATACCTGTACTTTTCTCAGTTTGAGCAGGAATGATGCTCACTTTATTACAGACCATTTGCCTGATTTTGGAATGGAGAAAGATTGAGTCAGTGAACTGCCTGATAGTGTTGAGAGATATAGCTCAGTTAGCAAATGAATGACGCCAAGAATTATGCTCCACTTCCTGGACTCGCTACTTTTTATGCAGGCTTCACTCGAGAAACTTGTTGAAACTCTACCCTAGGAGGATATGCACATCACTCAAAGTGTTTTTGGGAAATTCTGGAGTGTATGCACAACCACATATGAAGGGCTTACTTCATTAGTGGTACAAGTACATTTTTGTTCATTTTGAGATACAGAGTCCTAAAGTTAAATGAGTGCTGAAAAATCTGCAGTTGAGATTCCAGAAATATTCAAGCAAATGGCTTCTTGCTAGAGATGAACTTTTTTCTGTTTGTTGGGATCATTACTTTCATAAACATTATAGGCAGAAAAGTGGAGGTAACAGACTTGTACCACTACTGACATAAGCCCTTCATATGCTCTGGAACCTGGCTTTTGTTACACACTGCCTGGGTTGTCTTGGGACGCTATGCTCAAGAAAACAGTAGTCAGCACTGAACTATTGGCTGATGCCGATGTGCTTCTTTTCTTTGAGCGACGGATGGTTGGGGGACTTGGTGAGTGTCTCCATAGACACATTAAGGTAAACAACTCATAGATTGGTGAGAGGTTGAATGCGTCTGATGATTCAAGCTACATCATGTACTTGATAGCAATGCTGGGGAACAAGCAGAGATACGCTCTTCAGTCTTTTAATCTCCAGCAGTGTCTCAACTTGGGAATAGAGTTGGTTAGAATCACCCACGCTATCTACTTCGAGCTTCTGTGAAAAACTATTTTGAAAAAGATTCTTCTAAATTGATGAATAATGCAATTTTCGACAGGAAATTGGAGAATTTGAGAAAACACTGCGAAATTCTTATTAGATCAAAAAGGGATATGCATTATAGCGTAAGAAAATGTATCACCAGACGAACTTATTTGCTGTGGAGATGTTGAAGACTGCAGTGGAGTTCATGGAATCTGTCTACATAGGGATGTGCATATTAGATCTCTGCAAACTCCAAATGTACCGCTTTCATTACAAGTTTGCGCAAACTCATTTTGCATATCCAAAGTTACTTTATATGGATACATATAGCTTTGTCTATTGGGTGAAGGACAGAAGTAATAAGGTAGCATGCCAATGCATTCGATACATCTTCCTTCACCTCCAGTAATCCTTAAGGTACTGTACCACAAAACAAGAAGGATGTCAGGATAGTGGATGATAAGGTGGGGGGGTGCCGATTGTGGAGTTTATGGGTCTTATATCCAAAATGTATGCATATCATAGATTGGGGATGCCACCCATAGTTGGAAAAAGGATGTGCATTGTATGGCATCAAGGGTCCTCATCGTTGAATGTTATTTGCAGTGCCTGTAGAGTGGTATTCATGGTGCTCCACCGCAACCACAGTATATAGCAGAGATTACCAGTATTCAATCATGAGAGCTTGATGTGTACACTGCATTGCAATTTAAAATCAGTCTGTCACCTCCTGATGATAAGGTGATCATTTGTGAGGATTGGATTTAAAGTCGCCCATACTTACACTATTCACTTGATGAGGGTAGTGTGTGAATGAGTGTGTGTTTGTGTGTTAGTGACACTTGTAAATAGACTCTGAATGTAAACAGAATAGTTTTTAAGTTTAACCAGTTCCCAGCCATCCAAGTCTGATTAGTTTTTAGTGTTGATATGTATGTAACCTCCAGCTCGTTCAGATTTGTAATAATTCTCATCCAGTGCTACTGTGTGTCTCCTATCCATCGAAAATTGTAAATAAATGTTCTCAAACTCACCCAGTGCTAACAGTGGACTATCTCTTGCCCATCGAAAATTGTAGATGTGTAACAACCTCATTCAGTGCTACTGTTGGGTTTTTACTCGTAGTTATTAGTAATAGCAATAGTATGTGTAAATAAAAAGTATCCCTGCTCTGAAAAAATATTATTATCAAGAACCATATTATATCTGAAGAAGAAGCGAATATATAGTGAGAATGGAATAAAACGAAATTTGTTACCATGTGTCTCTCCTATTGTTTACAGACAAAAATCTATTCCCCTTATGCTGTGTGCATAAAGGGTGTGTAAGACACACAAACGACATTCGTTTTTCTGAAAATTGGTACTGCTGTTAGGTTTAATACCGAGAATAACAATATATATGTAATGGTTGCATGGGAATATGCCTATCTTGCAGCACGTATTTTGTTAAGGGAACAGGTGGCATGTCACCATGTTCCCTCCCAAAGATGTATAGCAAACACGTCTAAAATTATATCATCTGTGCTTGAGGTAAACTACAGACATGGTATCTGGATAAAACTATTTAGTGAAAAAAAGAACACAGAATGTGAGATAAAAAGTTCATTTCTTTCTCATCAAAGTTAACAGTAATTTTACATTTACGTAAGCAGGCACAGCACTATTTTTCGCACACATTTTCTTGAGCCTACGGAGAGCAGGACAACTGTAGAATTCCAGATCTTCAATAGCTGCAAATTGTAAGATTAAATGCATCCATGTGATCTTCTCCTTGCCTTTAACACAGATGACGGTGTCCATAAGGGCAAGTAACTGAAGTGATGGCACCATATCTTTACAGATTATACCAGGGTCACAACAGTGCATTCCATGATAGAACTGGGTTAACCACTCTTCCACGTTTTGGCACACTTCACATCATTGAGAGGTCTCGACGATGCCATATTTCGTGAGAATGTTCTAGTATATCACCATCCTCTGTGTATGCAACGAAAGCAACTCCTATAAATATTCACCATCATGTTCATTGTCATAGGAACCTCGAGCATCTGCAGTGGTGCTCACACATTGAGATGCCATTGTGAAATGCTCTTAGTGTGACAATATTTGGTCATTTATAATGATCACTACACAATACTATCGAGCAGACAATAGCTGATCACACAGTCATGTAGAACTAGATTATATGCTGCAGTGGGAGTTCGGAAATCTGCTGAAACTTCAAATTCAATTAGTAGATCTATAGGTCCAGATTAAATTATTTCATACTGTTCTGAGCAGTCTATTACGATGATTAGCTGAATTCCTGTGAACAGAGTAGACAACTTTCCACTTCATAGCAAGAAGCACAGAACCTTCCATACAGTCATGTCAAATGATGGACTATACACATTTTCATCCCACAGTAGGTGTAAATTATCATACAGGTAATTCCTAGTTCAGGTAGACTCGGGCATTAGTTAACCCACGACTGTCAAATATGGCGGAACCATTTGTTATATTCCCTCTTCTGTTGGTCTGAAGCACAAGTGTAACGAATCTTTGTGTCTCCAGTTGAACATCCATTTTAATTGCCCATGTATGTCTGTTTTCAGTAGGAAGCACAAGGTATTCGAAAAAACCCCATGAACGGAAAGTTAAAGGCAGAAATACTCCAATATACAGAACTTTTAAAAGCTTCACATACTGCTCATCAGATACAGTGATGTGTTACATTTTCGATATTATTTTATTGATGGTGACCTCGTTCTTTTCATCAGCTCCTTGAATGTACTAGTTGTTATCTGTTGCACTCTATACCAGGGTAAGTTTCTGTTTAGCGTTCATAATAATTCGCTGCATATCTTCAGAGTAACCCATAAGCATTTTAGAGGCATATATGGAGTAAATCTCCTGTACTCTTCAACAGTTCTGCCTTCTGCTTAATGTACGAACCAGCCTACATTTTCTAATATGCTCAGATCCGAGGGGGATGCAAAGATATATGTTTTAATAGTTGATGTTATACCTACATTACATGTATGGTCAATCTCAACCCAATAAAGTCATACTGTATCTTGTGAAATAGGAATGCTAAAGCATAACGTGAAAGCTTTGATGTCACTGTATTGGTACCATCCATTTTTGTAGACGATCCTTCCAGAAATGTGAAATTCTTGAATGGGAGAGTAAAGCGTCCTGTTGCTGGATGAAAATCTTAATTTCGTCGTTCTTGTTAAATGTTGTTGAAACATAAGGTTTATGCAAGAAATATTCTTGACATATAATATACTCATTGTATTCTGCAGGGGTAGTTAAATCGAGTGAGATAATTGTGAGGTTTCAGACCTCATAGTTTGCTGTTTGCTGTTCTGCTGTGGAGAGCCAAGCTGTGCATTATGCACATTATGTTTATATCTACTTCCTGTCGCTGATATTTTTCTTAATACATGATGGCTAACACAATAATGCTGCTGCTGCTACCAGTCCTGTCTGCCACGAGTTCATAGTCAACGCTGCTTACGGTGTCCTTTGTTGTAATTGTTTTGGAAATTTGTGATAAGTTCCTATGGGACAAAACTGCTGGGTCATCGGTCCCTAGGCTTACACACTACTTAATCTAACTTAAACTAACTTACGCTAAGGACAACACACACACCCCTGCCCGTGAGGGGACTCGAACCTCCGACGGGGAGATCCGCGCGAACCGTGACAAGGCGCCTGACACCGCGCGGCTACCCTGCGTGGCGTCCTTTGTAGTTACCAAGAGCACGGACGGACCACCCCTACAGGTTCCGGCTGGTCGAATGTCGCTGCCGCCGTTTCCGGATTTCTGAACGTTCGAGGTCACTGCTGGCTCTGCTTTAGAAGTAGTCGTACAATGATTTCCTCGCCACGAAAGTCATTGGATTGGTTATGCTAGTTCACAATACGAAGTTCCAGAGATACCAAAGTCTGAACTGTTACTGGAAGGTAAACAGCATTGGTAGGTGTCTCAACGATCTTATAGCCTGTTCCAACTGTTGGGAAGAATCCGTACATCCCATGAACCAAATTATAGTTGAGGTAAGACTTTCTTGAAATGTTACACTGGATATGGATTGTACTGATGGGAAGTATATCCACTGACTAATACTATCTGTAAAATTTATTAGGGTCCTTCTTCAAAACCAGTCCTTTTGTGAAAACCAGTAACTGAACCACTCTTGTTAAAGTCTATCGTTGCATTCAGTGTTTTTACTTCAGATTTAAGTGTAGTGATGTTGGCATATAACACACTCCTTTTTCCAGACCGTTTTGAAACCTCGTTTAAATCGTCACTATCGTATGCACCAGGTATTATTTCCACAAATTGTTTTCGACCATTAATTTCCAGGTGAGGTCTATTGTTAGCCTCTGTGATATTCGGAATGCTGTTGTAAGTCTCCTATCCAGTCAGCGTTCTTCTAAAAGTCAGAGTATATGACATCGCATCTGACCCTTGATAGTGACTAACAGGTGTATGCTTAGTGCACCTCCTTATATATAAGTTTCTTCGCAAACCTTAGGAGGAACATGATGCACATATGCCCTCGTAAGTAGTCATTAAAGTGTTGGTAGCGATGAAAATTGTAGGACACAGGTCTTTGAGTAGTGAAACTCGTTTAAAAACGAAAAATGCGTCAAAGGTTTTGAGAAAATTACTTGGAGGATTAATATTCCATATTTCCTGTGGGAAAATTTCGTTTATTTCATTTTTCAAGTATATATTCTGTAGATGAAGGTGGTCGAATAATGAAGAGTCAAGTATCTGATATTTTTACGATTTGTCTGAAATGTAACGAATATGAAATATCCTGTATGAAATTCCACTGAGTTCTAGTAATTTGGAGCACCTAGTTTGAAATTTTTCTTACCATTCAATCCTGCAACTTCTACAGTTTGCTGTACATAAAAAGGTATCAGAACTTTTGGATTTTTCAGAATATTCTCTCGTTGTTCTAACTCTTAAGTTGGTTCATATTTGTACACGAATTTTCGTCGATTCTATTACAATTTTTCCTTCCTTAGGAAGTGTATCTTTAACTTCAGCATTATTATAATCAGGCCATCTCAGAACTGCATCTCCAGAACTAGAAGAGCTAGTAATAATTAATGTTAAATCTCCTTCCCACATTATTTCTTTATAATATTTAAAAAATCCACCAAGCATTGATAATCAATAAAGTACTTAATTTTTCTTACTCCTTATGTCTTCATTATGAAGAATGTGTCCTTCCAATCTTATTTTATCAGTAACAGATTAAGTTAAATATTATATATCTGTCGGTGAAATAAAAGGATGTCCACTAGTAAAGAAAATATCATTTCCTTCCTTTATGCTCACAGAATCAAACAGTTTTGCCACATAATTATAGATTAATTTCTTATTCGATTTTCCAGCATATGTCGCATAATGTTATTCTGATCCATCTGGGTTAGCTATTACAGTTCTAAAGTTCATGTATAATTGTGCATGATTCGGATGAAGCCATCCATCCCCAGTATTTATTTCAATGTCTGCATCCTTGTTGGGTACATTTAAGTTATTTTTCGTTTTCTCATTCACAGGGAATGAGTAAAACTGATAACTCTCGATTTTGCTCATGATTTATTAAGGATAAAATGTATTAAGACAGTTTATAAATACTCAGTTATAGCAATTTTTTAGTCTTGAGTAGGTTAAAAAATAGGAATATTTACAGGATAATGTGGTTCATAAATTATTGGTCTTCCAGATTCAGCATTTGGTTTAAATGAAGCAAAAATATTAGTTTCTCTATGAAAATTATCGTCCGCAGCTCGTGGTCTCGCGGTAGCGTTCTCGCTTCCCGAGCACGGGGTCCCGGGTTCGATTCCCGGCGGGGTCAGGGATTTTTCACCTGCCTCGTGATGACTGGGTGTTTGTGTCGTCTTCATCATCATCATCAATCATCCCCATTACGGTCGGAGGAAGGCAATGGCAAACCACCTCCACTAGGACCTTGCCTAGTATGGCGGCGCGGGTCTCCCGCGTCGCTCCCCTACGCTCGGTAAACGGAGTATGGGACTCATCATCATCATCATGAAAATTATCAGTATGTTTACCAAACATTCCACCAGCCAAATTAAAATTTATATTAATTAATAGAAATGGAATAATATTAGAAACATCTTTAGCACCAGTTTTTCTATTAGGTTCAATAACTTGATATTAAATCGTAATACACTAACAATACTATCTTCTATATCCATGTATAATTTTACATCACATCAATAACAACTGTATTTAAAATTTCATTTGCTTTAATATGAATATTTGGTATTTTCAATTGAATAAATTCTTCTAAATTTTTCAAACTATATTGACCAACACGAACATCTATTGTTTCTCCATCACAGTAAAGTTTATTAATTTTCGATGTAATATTTGGCGTTGAAAACCTTGAATATAACCAACTAGTGAAACACTTTTGTGAGTTTCTCTTATTGAAACGGTTTTTTAAGAACAGATGACTTATCACTCAACTGATATAATCTACTGTGTTCCATTTACTACTAGAAATTGTGTTAAATAAATGACAGATTGCGAACCAAAAAGAGAATTCCAGAAAATAAAATAAAAAACAAACATGGTAATCTTTTACCAAATTCTATTCAATATGCAATCTTATGACCAACTTGTTGTTGGAGAACAACGTTATTGATTGACAGTTATATTCTAGCTCCAGGATGCTTGAACTGGAATAAAATTAATCATTTGTATGTTTATTCAAAGAGTTTAGATCAAGAAAAATATCAAGAACTTATAAAAAGATGTCAAAAATTGAAGATTAGCACAATGAAAAAATTGCTACTTTTATTGGAAATAATGAAGAAATTATTCCAGTAGATCAATGTCAAAAGAATTCAGTTGCTGTATTTTATGACTTCATTTTTGAAAATCAAAATATAGTCAGAGAATATTTTAGTAGAGGAAGACATAAAGGAAGAGATTGCTTTTATTCAGCTCAGACTTATTCAAAAATACCGAAACAATTAGTCAGAGATTATCTTAATTTTATAAATATATTCACTCAATATGACACAAAGTTAAATCATATTTATCATAAGTTCGTTGGTGGTGATTTAATGATTGATGATTTAAAAGAAATGTATAGTAAATGTTGGAATGATCAATTTGGATTTTTTATGATAGACATGACTAGAAAACTGAATGAAAGTAAGCTCAGAAATAAAATTAAAAAATTGATAAAAACGTAAATTTTGGACATAAAACATGAACATAAACGTTTCAAAATGTTTATTAATGTTTTTTCATCTCTAATAAATGTATGAAAAATACGTCACTGGAGTTGTTAAAAAAGCTAGACGAAGTAGAAACAAAGCTGAAGAATTAGAAGAACAATTCAAACTTTGGAAAAAAACAACCACAAACAGATTATGAAAAATATAGAAAAGATCAACCAGTTATTGATGCTGTTGCACAAGTTAAACAATGAATCGAAGGAGTAGGTGCTAATACTTTGAAAGCTATTGAAGAAAATAGAGAAACTGGAAAACAAAATCTGCTGTAATGGCGATGGTTGCATTATAATCATCTCTCCCACTCTGGGTCAAGGACTGAGCAGTTCAGATGGTCATTCCGGTAGTTGTCCCTTCGCTCCTCATCCAAAAGGGCAAGATGGCGATGCCTTTCAGTGTCCTCAACAGCCGCTATATCATGTACGTAGTCCGGCATTTCGCCATCTTCTTGGAGCCATCTATCTAGCTCGCTGAGGCTGCCTACAACAATAAGATATTGAACGTAATTATTTTTTGGAAATGATAGAGACATACACAGAAAATTGTACTGAAATACAAAGAGAAAATCTTATCATTTAGCTCATCAAAATACAAAACAAAATCGTATTCTTCACCTCACTGAAATACAAACAGAAAATCGTACTCTCTAGTCCCCTGCTGATGAATGCTGGACTGAGGACACAAGAGGAGTTGATGCTGGTTTGCTGGCCATGGATTTTCCACGCTTTTGTACGTTAATTCTGGTGCACTCTGAAAATACTCACTTGTTCCACTGATCCATTCTTTGAGCTGGAGGTGCTCGTCGATGCCCACAACCAGTGAATCTGGAAGACTGGATGTTGCAAGTGTTGCGACACATAAAATGTGACTTTATAGTGCGTTTGAAATTAGTTGCTCACCGTCGGAGACATGACGCCGTTACCCAGGTGACACCAATGGGGAGCCGGCTTTCCCAACCACGCCGCCAGCAGTTCACTTGGTGAAGCGCTACTGTTGCCACTCCGTGGATAAACAGTACCGGTACCACGCTTTAGAGGCACCTACGTTCGTTAGCTCTCCTAGTGAAGTGATATTTTCTGGTGTTGAAGTGTTCTAGGGTCATCAGGTATTGAGAACCAGTGTTTTGTGTTGGCGCTGCATTAGTACACTACTGGCCATTAAAATTGCTACGCCAAGAAGAAATGCAGATGATAAACGGATATTCATTGGACAAATATATTATACTAGAACTGACATGTCACTACATTTTCACGCAATTTGAGTGCATAGATCCTGAGAAATCAGTACCCAGAACAACCACCTCTGGCCGCAATAACGGCCTTTATACGCCCGGGCATTGCGTCAAACAGAGCTTGTACAGGTATAGCTGCGCATGCAGATTCAACACGATACCACAGTGCATTAAGAGTAGTGACTGGCATATTGTAACAAGCCAGTTGCTCGGCCACCATTGACCAGACGTTTTCAGTTGGTGAGAGGCCTGGAGAACGTGCTGGCCAGGGCAGCAGTCGAACATTTTCTGTATCCAGAAAGGCCTGTACAGGACCTGCAACATGAGTTCGTTCATTATCTTGCTGAAATGTAGGGTTTCGTAGGGATCTAATGAAGGGTAGAGCTACGGGTCGTAACACATCTGAAATGTAACGTCTACTGTTCAAAATTGCCGTCAATGCGAACAAGAGGTGACTGAGACGTTTAACCAATGGCACCCCATATCATCACGCCGGGTGATATGCCAGTATGGCAAATAACGAATACACGCTTGCAATGTGCGTCCACCGCGATGTCGCCAAACACGTTTGCGACCATCATGATGCTGTAAACAGAACCTGGATTCATCCGAAAAAATCACGTTTTGCCATTCGTGCACCCAGGTTCGTTGTAGAGTACACCATCGCAGGCGCACCTGTCTGTGATGCAGCGTCAAGAGTTACTGCAGCCATGGTCTCCGAGCTGATAGTCCATGCTGCTACAAACGTCTTCGAACTGTTCGTGCAGATGGTTGTTAAGATGTGGAATAATCGGGTCTACTGCCGGATGTTTTTATCGCTCTCCCACAATATTTCGGCCACGTAACTCGTTGCCTTCTTCGTGTGCTATTTGAGACTGCCGTACCTGAGTATCTTGTCCAGTATTTATGCCCAGAGGGCGCTGGCTGCTCTCTTTGCCGTCCGCGCCAGCCTGGCGCTGCTTGTAATGTGTTGTCTCTTCCCCGGTGCTCCCTCGGGCGGGCGCGCCCGACCTGGTCGCTATCTGTGGCACTGTCACTGTCACGTAGCCATACAAGTCTGCCCTGAGTTTTGATGGGAGCAGGCTAAGCATATACTGAAATTCCTGCATAATCCTATATTTGTGGAGTGGCTTCCTCACGGTCCGAATTCGCCTGAGGTGTTTTCTGGGGAGAGTTGTCCTTTCTCTGTCGCGAGATATTATTCTCATAACAGGTCAGGCAACGCGTGGTTGGCCTGTGGTGGATAGGATGGCCCAAGTTCCTAATGAGCCTATTGTTGGACCGTACAGCCCGCTCGTAGAAGACCCGTGCCGATTGTTTAAATCAGTCGCAGTAGAAGGGGATGCCTGTTTGCCGGTGTAGCTGAGCGGTCGAATAGAGCCTCGGTAGGCGCAGTGCGAGCTTGAGCGCCCTGTTCTGCATCCTCTGCAGCTTGTTGATGTGTGTGTCGGCCGCGTTGCCCCACACCATGGCCGCATATTCCAGCACTGGACGAACCAGTGCCAGGTACAGCGTGATGCCGTGGTGGGGAGGCAAGGCGGATGACGGGTTGAGCAGAGTGTACAGAACGCGTAGGCGCCCTATTGCTCTGCCCCTGACGTCCGCAATGTGGGCTTTCCACGTCAGCTTCTGATCGAGAGTGACTCCCAGGTAGCGGCCAGTCTTGCTCCACGGGACGGGGCTTCCCATGATGGTGACTGGCGGAAGATCTGGTGGCAGTGGTCTAGTGGTCTTCGCGTGAACACCACTGCCTGGCTCTTTGCCGCATTCTGCTTCAGACGCCACTTTTCCACCACGCACCAAGGGCCCCATATCCACGCTGCAGCAGGCGGCGCATCTCGACTACCGTCATACTCCGCACGAATAGCGCCATGTCGTCGGCATATAGTGCCAACTTCACATGCGCCATGTGCAGATCGTCGGCAGTGAATAAGGAGTAGAGCAGTGAGCCGAGAACAGACCCCTGCGGCACTCGAGCACGGATAGGTTGGTGCGTGGATGTCCCCTCGTCCAGGCGGACGTGGAAAGTCCTGTCAGCCAGATACGATCAGAGTAGGACCTCATGCGACGTCGGGACCCTGTGCACAAAAAGTCTGTACCCAGGCCGTCGTGCCCTGGAGACGTCGAGGAACACTGCCCCAAGGTATTCCCGCAGACTACGTCTTGCCCAACCAGTATTGGTGGTATGTGCTGTCGTCGGCTCAGGAACGACCTCACTGTGCTCCAGGTGCTGCCGTCCTCTGGGTTGAGGGAGGCGACGAAGGCCGACCACACACTGTTCCTGTTCACCTCAGCCGCAGCTTTGATGTCTCTCCACACGCGGTTGAGGCGTCGCTTCGGTGTGGGTTCGCAGGTGAGCTTCCACTCCCGGAACAGCCTATTCTTCTCCCTGATTGCATCCCGGATGGGAGGCGATAGGTTGCGGGAGAAGTCCCTGGGTCCCTGTAGCTGAGGGCACCCGCAGACCAGCGTCCGCGCCCACTGCGTCGGGATCGGGTGTGTCTGCAGTCGATTCCAGGACTGTCTCCTGGAACTGCTCGCAGTCCATGTACCGGTATGTCTGTCGGCCTGGTGGCAGCGTTGCTCTGGCTACATATATGGCGAAAACCACCAGTAGGTGGTCTGACGACAGTGCACACCGTGTGGAGGCAGTCGTGTGGTGCCTGATGCCTCTTATGACTGCGACATCAAGCACGTCCGGCTGTCCCCTGGCTGGGTAGATTGTGGGCTTCTGTGGGCCCAGGATCAGGGCGCCATACCTCTGGGCAGCGCGTGAAAGTCGGCGGCGACTGACGTTCGTGAGGCAGGAGTTCCATTCCGGGTGCTTCGCATTGAAGTCACCCGCAATGAACACCCTCCCCCCAGCTGTCAGCAGTGCGTCGACGTCCGCCTCCTGGAGGTGTCCGCGTGGTGGCCTGTATACTGCCACAAAAGTGATCTGCCCAGCTGTCGTGGTGACCACCACCCCGATGGTTTCCAGGGTTGCCAGTCCGGGAGTTGCACCTGGTGGTGCCTGAGTGATGCATGGACATAAATGGCGGTGCCACCGCCGGCTGTTGTGCTGTCATTGCGGTAGCAAACTATGTTTGCTACATGCACATGGACCCCAGGTAAGTTTCTCCGACCAGGCAGAGGTCAATGGCCTCGTCCTGAATGAACTGGCGAAACTCACCTTGTTGGGGGAACAGGCTATTTGCGTTGAAGCCGCAAACAGTCAGTCCATGGATGAGTGGATTACCCATGGTGTGGCTTTGTTGTGACGGTAGCAGGCTGGAGGGCCTCCATGACTGCTGTGACTAGCACGGGCAGTGGTTCGAGCAGGGCAGAGAGGGAGCCCAGAAGGGCTCGCAGGTCTGCGGCTCCTGGTCCTGTTGATGCTGTGGGTGCAGAAGCAGCTGCGGGTGTGGGGGCGGCTGGGCGCGGCGTCGCCGTCGCGTCCGTTTGCTGGACCGTGCGCCCAGCAGCTTGCGGCGCGGGAGTGTTGAGTGGATGGGCAGTGCGTTGTCCGCCCTTGTGGTGGTACGCCTGGGAGTCGGCCTGTGGAGCCGACGAGCGAAGCGCGGTGGCTGGTGTGGTCTCGTTCGAGTCCCGTTGCAGAAGTGGCGGGATGGCCACTTGTCGTCTCGTGGTGGCTTCAGCGGACTCCCCCTTGGTGACGGAGGTGAAGCTGGTGCCAGGTTGCACCTTTCTGGCAGGTACTGATCGACCGTTCTGCCGTGGGCGGCTTCGGAATGCAGCGCAGCCTCTGTAGCTCGCCACATGTGGCAGCACTTTGGCGCCTCCTCTCTCTTCTTCGTGCACTCCCGACTCTGGTGGGAGTCGGAGCACTTGACACAGTGGGCCTTCATGGAGCAGTAGCGCGCCACCTAGTCAAGGCCCTGGCTGGAGAAGCACTGGGCGCCCCTCCCCTTGGCCTGGAGCGGCTCCACTTCCACCCCAATCCGGGCCACCATCTGCAACTGGAAGATTTTTTGGGTTTTCGAAGTTGTCCGGGAGGACAACTAGGAAAAGAGGCGTATCTTGCCTCGTCCTGGGCGACTTCATGATGGTCACGGAGCTGGCCATGTAGCCCAGCCATGCCAGTTCGTCTTTGAGGTGTGAGGTCTCCATTTTCAGCGGGAGGCGGCGCAAGACCACCTTCAGCTGCTTCACGGGCTCCGCTTTAAGCAGTGTAGCTTGCCGGTCTCAGTGATCTTCATGGCTGCTCAGTAGTCATCCATGGTGGCGGTCGAAACCCGGTATAGGTCTTTCCCAACACACTTCACCTTAGAAGCGGATGCAACTGTCTGAAATTTATCAAGGAAGGACTTGCAAGAGTCTGTCCATGAGACAGTTATCGGTGGTGGGGCAGGTGCCCGCCTCTTGGGTGGCTCTGTGGCCTCCATGTCCTCTGGCTCGTCGACGTCGATGAATGAGTTTGTCGTCAGGAGGGGCTGCATTGTTTGAAGCCATTTGGCCCGAGCAGTCTGCCGCCGCTTTGGGACAGTGAACCCATCGTTTGGCGCCTGGTCTGCCTCAGTGGGGGTAGGGTCGTCTGCCATCTTCTGCTTCTGGCTCCTCCTGCAAACAGACTGAGAGAATGTGGAGGAGTCGTCCTCCTTCGTTGCTGCCAGCCTCTTCCTGGAGGGCTGCGGTGTTGCCATGGCTTCCACCTCGAGCAGGTCGCCAAGGTTGGCCTCTATGATAGTGTCGTCACGTGGCAGGACTATGACGTCTTCTCTCGCCACGCCTGTGGCCTATTCACTGGAAGAGACTGGAGTGGCAGCCAGCATTGCACCAGTTTCTTCTGCAACTGGGACTGGTGGCGCAACACTCACTGGGGCCGCCGCTGGCAGAACAGTGTCGTCTTCATTCGACACACCTGTCAGGGCTCCCGACGGTACTCTCTCCTCTTCATCGACCACGCGACCGAGTGACTTTAAGTACTGCTGGAACAAGTGGAAAACTCGTTTGTTGGCAGCACGTTCCAGGTAATCAGTATTCCGTGCCATTCAGTTCATGATGAGGTACAACTGCTCCGCTGTAAGCGCCCTGTCCGAGTGCGCCTTGCTAAGGTCAGGGTGACGATACTCGTGCTGGATCATCTTTCTCACGGCGATTTCCATACGGCCAAACTTTCAGGAAACATTCCTCACACACAAATAAAGAAAAGATGTTATGTGGACATGTGTCCGGAAACGCTTAATTTCCATGTTAGAGCTCATTCTAGTTTCCTCAGTATGTACTGTACTTCCTCGATTCACCGACAGTTGGCCCAATTGAAGGAAGGTAATGTTGACTTCGGTGCTCGTGTTGACGTGTGACTCATTGCTCTACAGTACTAGCATAGAGCACATCAGTACGTAGCATCAACAGGTTAGTGTTCATCACGAACGTGGTTTTGCAGTCAGTGCTATGTTTACAATTGCGGAGTTGGCAGATGCCCATTTGATGTATGGATTAGCACGGAGCAAAAGCCGTGACGCGGTACGTTTGTATCGAGACAGATTTCCAGAACGAACGTGTCCCTACAGGAAGACGTTCGAAGCAATTGATCGGCGTCTTAGGGAGCACTGAACATTCCAGCCTGTGACTCATGACTGGGGAAGACCTAGAACGACGAGGACACCTGCAATGGACGAGGCATTTCTTCGTGCAGTTGAGGATAACCCTAATGTCAGCGTCAGATAAGTTGCTGCTGTACGAGGTAACGTTGATCACGTCATTGTATGGAGAGTGCTACGGGAGAACCAGTTGTTCCCGTACCGTGTAGAGCGTGTGCAGGCACTATCGGCAGCTGATTGGCCTCCACGGGTACACTTCTGCAAATGGTTCATCTGACAATGTGTCAATCCTCATTTCAGTGCAAATGTTCTCTTTACGGATGAGGCTTCATTCCGACGTGATCAAATTGTAAATTTTCACAATCGACATGTGTGGGCTGACGAGAATCCGCACGCAATTGTGCAATCACGTCATCAACACAGATTTTCTGTGAACGTTTGGGCAGGCATTGTTGGTGATGTCTCGATTGGGCCCCATATTCTTCCACCCACGCTCAATGGAGCACGTTATCATGATTTCATACGGGATACTCTACCTGTGCTGCTAGAACATGTGCCTTTACAAGTACGACACAACATGTGGTTCATGCACGATGGGGCTCCTGCACATTTCACTCGAAGTGGTTGTACGCTTCTCAACAACAGATTCGGTGACAGATGGATTGGTAGAGGCGGACCAATTCCGTGGCCTCCACGCTCTCCTGACCTCAACCCTCTTGACTTTCATTTATGGGGGCATTTGAAAACTCTTGTCTACGCAACCCCGGTACCAAATGTAGAGACTCTTCGTGCTCGTATTGTGGATGGCTGTGATACAATACGCCATTCTCCAGGTCTGCATCAGCTCATCAGGCATTCCATGCGATGGAGGGTGGATGCATGTATCCTCGCTAACGGAGGACAATTTGAACATTTCCTGTAACAAAGTGTTTGAAGTCACGCTGGTACG
This sequence comes from Schistocerca gregaria, assembly GCF_023897955.1. NCBI lineage: Eukaryota > Metazoa > Arthropoda > Insecta > Orthoptera > Acrididae > Schistocerca > Schistocerca gregaria. The sequence goes on from NC_064931.1 coordinate 19,486,899, forward strand.
TTCTGTTGCTGTGTGTTTCCATTCCATGACTAATGCGATTTGAAGAGACGTAATAAAATGAGCTCTAACATGGAAAGTAAGCGTTTCCGGACACATGTCCACATAACATATTTTCTTTCTTTGTGTGTGAGGAATGTTTCCTGAAAGTTTGGCCGTACCTTTTTGTAACACCCTATAGTTTACACGGGAGTACTTTTCCGTCCTCGGAAGTTTGGCGCTGTTTGTGTGTTTCAGCGTGCTATGGCTAAGAAGATTATCTTCGTTGTTATGATTGTGTCGGAATCGTGGGCAAACCCCAGTGTTCGTGTTTCTCGGCATTCTGTGGGGTAATGTACCTTACTTAGTGTGTTTTTCTTGGCGTTTTATTGTGCCATTGCAGAACTTTGTTTAACCTTTTCCGTCCTTACTCTTCTGCAGAGTGCCTTTGGATTCTGTGGCCTGTAATTTTGCTTGTGCCAAGTTCCGGGGTTTTGGGGGATAATTGTTTAAATTATGTTTTGGAATTTATGGGATTCTGTGTGTTTGTCTGGGGTTTTGCTGGCCTGTGCCCGTACGATTTCCCGTTTCCTCGCCTGGGCGTCGTACGTAAAGTTTAAGGTGAGTGAATTTTGGTAGTTCCCGTGCACTGGATCGGTGGGCCCCGTCACGAATTGCTTTTTTTTTCACCCTGCCTGTCCTGTCTGCCTGGCTTAAGAATGGCTCCTCTGTACCCATGGGCGAGTGTGTATGTGGGCGAGGGTGGTCGTTTCCTGACTCGTTTGCCGTTTCTTGACGACTTCTCTGCATAGACTGCCGAATCTTTAATTTGGTCTATGCCATGTTATAGTTGCTTCAATTTGGTTCGCACACTCCCCTCGGTAATGACATCTGCGCACCTACGAGATTGAATATTGTTTTGAACTATTGTAAGCTGGCGATTGTCACCGTGTGTGTTAAATTTTAACCTGTATTTGAGTTTTGGTGTAATTGTATTTTGTTAACTGAGTCAATTTTATCTTGCCTACTGCTGCGATGTAAGAAATGTTAAAATCTAGCCTTGGGCTCCTTGCGAATTTCTATGTTGATAACTGATGCAGCATTTTAGTGTAATGATTCATCTTTTAAGTTTTGCGGAAATTTTATCTTGGCAATTTCTTGGGGTTAAATTGTGCAACTTGTATCTATGATCTATGGAGATGTTGGAGTGGATTGCACCTTCTCGTTAGGCCTATCACTTAAATTTTTACTAAAGGCATTAAGGGTTTTTAGCTGAAAATTTTTTAAAAAAATTTTTAATGTTATAAATTTAATCTTACCTGTGAGGCCATATTTGTGGAGAGTTGTTATTTAAATTTCATTGTCTACTGTTCACTCCAATAAAGCCACCCTGTTTAAGAAAACAATTTTGGTGCTACCATTTGTTTCCCCCTTGTTCCCCTACCACGGCTCAGTGCCAGACTTCCGAGGACGGGAAAGTACTCCCCTGTAAACTATATCCGGGAGCAGCACCGCCACAAGCTCCTGCCAAGGCGCGGTCCGTGGAAATCGGCGCGAGGAAGATGATCCAGCACGAGTATCATCACCCTGACCTCAGCAAGGCGCAGTCGGACAGGGCAGGAAAGCTGGTAATCAGACGACGACTCCGACCACCGACCCGGGGAGCAGCAAGTAACACCAGCCCCGGCCAGCGACAGCGCGGAGGGGTCCACCGTCCGACGCAAAAGGCAATGCTCGCGCCGCACTCGCCCAGACTTCACTGCCTGTGCACACGCCACAGGGCAGAGACGGCTCCACCCGCCGCCAGGAGGCGCCCCGCAACGGAGAAAGAAACACCACTCGGAGGCCCAACGATCGAGAATCGATCGCGAATACCGCCGCCACTGCACAATATTGATGAAAAGCACTCAGACTCCGGCCAGATGGCAGTGTTAAAATACCAGGATATATTGACGAGTTCATGCTCCTCATGTTTCGGCGAAGTGTCGGGATATACGGATGCTGTGATATTTATACTAGTGGAGTGCCACCCTCCACCTGGCTATGAGCGGCTGAGTGTACTGTCCGGTTGGCGGATAGGGAGCAGGGTGAGTTAATAATAGTGGTGGTGGTAGTGGATGCTCTGTTCGTGTCTCTGTATAGACCGTCCGGCTGTATCTTGGGGAGTAGTGCGGTGCTGATCACGATCTGGTCGCATTGCCACTAAAGCCAGATTTCGTGCCAAACTTAGTTGGTATCCTTCGTCTCTGTTGACACGGTTGCCATGACCCGTATTTCAATAGATTCCTTTACGATGCTGTCCCAATAGCCGGTAGCTCGGCAAGTTCCTTCGCATTCTGGAAGTCGTGGGTGTATTCTTCCTTGAGGTTGCACTCTGCTATGGCCGATTTTATTGTCTGTCCCAGTGGCGTATGCCTGATGTGCTTCTTGCAGCATTTTAAAATATAGTCATGCATGTGCCATATGTAGTGTCGGCCACACTCGCAGGTGATGTTGTATATTCCTCTTACACTGATTTTCAGTGCCTCTTTTGCACAGCCAAACCACTTTTTCATCTTTGGTAGATATCGGAAGACAGGTTTTATGTTGGATTTTTCGAGTGGCCTCGCAATTTTGGCTGCAAGTGGTCCCAAGTATGAAAGGAAAGCGAGTCTCTTGTCTTCTTCTTCCTCTTCCTGGTTTCCAGCATCGTGTCTCTTCTTGAATACCCTACTAATCTGCACTCCACTGTACCCATTTTAGCGGATTACTTCCTTCAGGTGTTGTAGTTCATCCAGGAGGCTTTCTTAATTGCAGATGACGTGCGCAATATGGCGGCACTGTCTGCTGTCATGCTGGATGGTGGCAGCTCATTGCATGCAGGTACAGCTCTGTGTGTGTCTTCATCCTATGTACTGACTGGCCTAGTGATCATCTGACTTCTTCCTTATTAGTTTGCCCAAGAAAGGAAGACAACCATTCTCCTCTATTTCCATAGTGAAAGTAATGTTATGATGGATGTTGTTAAGGTGGCCCAGAGACTCGTCCAGTGCCTGCTCCCATACCACGAAAGAATCGTCGACAAGCGGAAGTAGTGCTTGGGTTTCTAATGAGCAGTTTGAAGAGCCAGCTCCTCGAAGTGTTCCATTTAGAGGTTGGTAGGCCCTGGAACGAGAGGGGATCCTATGGCCAGTCGATCCATTTATTCATAAAACTTTCCACTGCACTTAAAGTCGGCAGTGCATGTTCGAAGAGTTTAGTTATTTGCAATTCGAAATGTTGAGACAGCAGCGCCAAGGAGTCGTGCAGAGGCACTTTCGGGACTAACGATGTAATGTTGAAACTCACGAGCAGGTCATATCTTTCTAATCACATATCCTTAAATACTTTCACGAAATCGGCCCAGTTCTTAACATGATGATGACAGTGTCTCACAAGGGGTTTTAGAAGTGTCACCAGATATTTGGACAGTCTGTATGTAATTGTGTGAACTGAGGGTGTCAACTATTGGCCACAGAGGCACCCCTTTCTTGTGGATTTTCGGCAGTCACTGGCGCCCTGAGATACAGCCACTTCTTCACTGCCTCTGACAGATAGCGCTTCAGCAGAGCCACGGTTTTCTTGGTCATTGTAGAGGTTAGTCCTCTTGAGTTTCCTGTAAGCGGGGTCCTGTGGCAGCAGATCAAATTTATAATGGTAGTCGACAGTGTGTATCAGCACTGTTGCATTCCCTTTGTCTGCTGGAAGAATCATTGTGTTATCATGATATCTCAGTGAGCAGATAGCCTCCAGTTCTGCATCCGTCATGTTTGCTTTCAGATGGAGGGACACTTCGTTGACCCTACAGTTTCCCCATCAGATTTCCTCTGCTTCTTCCTTTGGCAGGCTTCAGATTCTTTTCTCCGTGCCACTAATAATGTCCCATCTCAGTATAGGCCTCCGGAATGCCTGACAAAGGAGAAGCAGAGGAATCATCATAAAGTCCCGACTAATGAAAGCAAACATAATGGTGGCAGAATTGGGGGCTATCTGATCACTGGAAGATGATCCTGACTTTACAGTTCCTTCAGCAGACAAAAGGAATGTAACAGTGCTGATACACACTTTCGACTACCATCGTAAATTTGGTTCGCTGCTACAGGACCCAGTATACAGGAAACTCAAGATGGATCGAGCCTCGACAATTACCAGGAAAACCGTGGCTCTGCTGAAGCACTCAGATCTACTTGGGGAAGTGAATAAGTGGCTGTATCCCAGGGCACCAATGACACCATGCCTGCATGGATTGCCGAAAATTCACAAGGAAGGGGTGCCTCTGTGGCCAATACTCGACACCATCAATTCACTCAACTGCGGACTAGCCAAATATCTGGTGACACTTCTAAAGCCCCTTGTGGGGCACTGTGGTCATCACGTTAAGAACTCGGACGATTTCATGAAAAGATTTAAGGATTGCGATTACAAAGATATGACCTGCTCATGAGTTTCAACACTACATTGCTATTCACAAAAAAATCTCTGCAAAACTCCTTGTCGCTGCTGTCTCAACATTTCGAACTGCAAATAGCTACTCTCTTCAAACACGCACTGACGACCACCTACTTCAAATGGAATGGAAAGTTTTATGAAAAAATGGATGGACAGACCATGGGGTCCCCACTGGTTCCAGGGACTACAAACCTCTATGTAGAACACTTTGAGGAGATGGCTCTTCAGACCACTTAGTAGAAACCCAAGCACTTCTCCCATTATGTCATCGATACATTTATGGCATGGGAGCATGGCACACAGATACTGGACAAGTTTCTGGACAACCTTACCAGCATCTATCATGCAATTCCTTTTACTATGGAAACAGAGGAGAATGGTTGTCTTCCTTTCCTGGACAGACTAATAAGTAAGATGGCAGACGGTACACTAGGCCATTCATTATATAGGATAAAGACAACACAGAGCTGTACCGGCATGCAATGATGCAATGAGTTGCCACCATCCAGTGCAACAACAGACATTGCCGACCACACTGGTACATATGGTGCATGTCATCTGCGATTAGAAAAACCTCCTGGATAAATTACATCACCTGAAGGAAGTATCCTGCAAAATGTGCAGATTGTTAGGGTATACAAGAAGAGACAAGATGCTAGGAATCGGATAGAGGATGAAGAAAAGAGCCTCGTTTTCCTTACGTACCTGGGAACACCCTTAGTCAAAACTGTGAGGCCACTCAAAAACTCCAACACAAAACCCATTCTTTAATCACTGCCAAAGATGAAAGAATGGCTCGGCTCTGCAGAAGACCCACTGAAAATCTGTTTACCAGGAATATGCGAAATCGCCAGTGAATGTGGCCAAAAGTACATTGGACAAATGTACAACTGTATTTTAAAACACTGCAAGTAGCACATTGGGCATGTGCTACTGGGACAAACAAAAAAAATCAGCAATAGCTGAGTGTAGCCTCAGGGAAGACCACATCTTTCATTTCCAGAACACCACGGTGCTTTTTCAAGCAACCATCTACTGGGACAGCATCATAAAGGTAGCCATTGAAACACAGATTTACAACAATTTCATCAACAGAGACAAACGATACCAAAGAAGCCCAACATTGTGCCAATATGATGAGAGTACCATAAGTACCGTCCAGCTCGCAAAGCACAGCTAGGATGCCCATGCAGAGATGCAAATGGAGCACCCACTACCATGACCACTGCAGCCTCATCCTGCTCCCCGCCCATCAGCTGGATAGTACACAGCCGACCATGGCCAGGTGAAAGTTGGTTTAAAAGAGGGGGAACGGACCAAACTACGAGGTCATCGGTTCCTTGTTCCTAACAAAACAATGCCACATTGTTGTTGTTGTGGTCTTCAGTCTTGAGACTGGTTTGATGCAGCTCTCCATGCTACTCAATCCTGTGCAAGCTTCTTCATCTCCCAGTACCTACTGCAACCTACATCCTTCTGAATCTGCTTAGTGTATTCATCTCTTGGTCTCCCTCTACGATTTTTACCCTCCACGCTGCCCTCCAGTACTAAATTAGTGATCCCTTAATGCCTCAGAACATGTCTTACCAACAGAACCCTTCTTCTAGTCAAGTTGTGCCACAAACTCCTCTATTCCCGAATTCTATTCAATACCTCCATGTTAGTTATCTAATCTACCCATCTAATCTTCAGCATTCTTCTGTAGCACCACATTTTGAAAGCTTCTATTCTCTTCTTGTCTAAACTATTTATCGTCGATGTTTCACTTCCATACATACCTGTACTCCATACAAATACTTTCGGAAACGACTTCCTGACACTTAAATCTATACTCGATGTTAACAAATTTCTCTTCTTCAGAAACGCTTTCCTCGCCATTGCCAGTCTACGTTTTATATCCTCTCTACTTCGACCATCATCAGTTATTTTGCTCCCCAAATAGCAAAACTCCTTTACTACTTTAAGTGTCTCATTTCCTAATCTAATTCCCTCAGCATCACCCAACTTCATTCGACTACATTCCATTATCCTCGTTTTGCTTTTCTTGATGTTCATCTTATATCCTCCTTTCAAGACACTGTCCATTCCGTTCAACTGCTCTTGGTAGAGTTTTGACAGGACTGGCTCTCCCAAGGCTGTCAGTAGCTCTAATGGAATGTTGTCTGCTCCTGGGGCCTTGTTTCAGCTTAGGTCTTTCACTACTCTGCCAAACTCTTCACGCAGTATCATATCTCCCATTTCATCTTCATCTACCTCCTCTTCCATTTCCATAATGTTGTCCTCAAGAACATCGCCCCTGTATAGACCCTCTATATACTCCTTCCACCTTTCTGCTTTCCCTTCTTTGCTTAGAACTGGGTTTACATTTGAGTTCTTGATATTCATGCAGGTGGTTCTCTTTTCTCCATAGGTCACTTTAATTGTCCTGTAGGCAGTATCTATCTTACTGACAGAGAGATCAGCCTCTATATCCTTACATTTATCTTCTAGCCATCCCTGCTTAGCCATTTTGCACTTCCTGTCGATCTCATTTTTGAGACGTTTGTGTTCCTTTTTGCTGGCTTCATTTACTGCATTTTTATGTTTCCTCCTTTCATCAATTAAATTCAATATTTCTTCTGTTACCCAAGGATTTCTAATAGCCCTAGTCTTTTTACCTACTTGATCCTCTGCTGCCTTCACTATTTCATTCCTCAACGCTACCAATTCTTCTTCTACTGCATTTCTTTCCCTCATTCCTGTCAATTGTTCCCATATGCTCTCCCTGAAACTCTGTACAACCTCTGGTTTAGTCAGTTTATCTAGGTCCAATCTCCGTAAATTCCCTTTTTTTTTTGCAGTTTCTTCAATTTTAAATCTACAGTTCATAACCAATAAATTGTGGTCAGAGTCCACATCTGCCACTGGAAATGTCTTACAATTTTAAATGTGGTTCCTATATCTCTGTCTTGCCATTATATAATCTATCTAAAACCTTTTAGTATCTCCAGGGTTCTTCCATGTATACAACCTTCTTTCATGATTCTTGAGCCAAGTGTTAGCTATGGCTAAGTTATGCTCTGTTCAAAATTCTACCAGGTGGCTTCCTCTTTAATTTCTTAGCCCCAATCCATATTCACCTACTACTTTTCTACTCTTCCTTTTCCTACTGTCGAATTCCAGCCACCCATGAGTATTAAATTTTCGTCTCCCTTCAATACCTGAATAATTTCTTTTATCTCATCATACATTTCATAAATTTCTTCATCATCTGCAGAGCTAGTTGATATATAAACTTGTACTACTGTAGTAAGCGTGGGCTTTGTGTCTATCTTGGCCACAATAATGCGTTCACTATGCTGCTTGTAGTAGCTTACCCACACTCCTATTTTTTATTCATTATTAAACCTACTCCTGCATTACCCCTATTTGATTTTGTATTTATAACCCTGTATTCACCTGACCAAATGTCTTGTTCCTCCTACCACTGAACTTCACTAATTCCCACTATATCTAACTTTAACCTATCCATTTCCCTTTTTAAATTTTCTAACCTACCTGCCCAATTAAGGGATCTGACATTCCACGCTCCAATCCGTAGAACACCAGTTTTCTTTCTCCTGATAACGACGTCCTCTTGAGTAGTGCCTGCCTGGAGATCAGAATGGGGGACTATTTTACCTCCGGAATATTTTACCCAAGAGGACGCCATCATCATTTAATCATACAGTAAAGCTGCATGGCCTCGGGAAAAATTACGGCTGTAGTTTCTCCTTGCTTTCAGCCGTTCGCAGTACCACAACAGCAAGGCCGTTTTGGTTAGTGTTACAGGGCCAGATCAGTCAATCATCCAGAATGTTGCCCCTGCAACTACTAAAAAGGCTGCTGCCCCTCTTCAGGAACCATACGTTTGTCTGGCCTCTCAACAGATACCCCTCCGTTGTGGTTGCACCTACGGTACGGCTATCTGTATCGTTGAGGCACGCAAGCCTCCCCACCAACGGCAAGGTTCATGGTTCATCGGGGAACAATGCCACAAATGTGAGAATCAAACAGACAAGGCATATAACACAAAACGGTAAGAAAACAAAAACCACAAGAATGAAGGAAAGCCAGCGAAAGTGGTCGAGCGGTTCTAGGCGGTTCAGTCCGGAACCAGGTGGCTGCTGCAGTCGCAGGGTCTAGGGGACTGATAACCTCAGGAGTTAAGTCCCATAGTGCTCAGAGCCATTTGAGCCAACAGAGGAAAGGCAATAAACATTAAAAGGAACAAAAGAGGACCAGAAAACAACAGAGAGACGCTAGAAACAGAAGAGACTAAAATTACTAAAAGGAACAAAAGAGGACCAGAAAACAACAGACAGACGCTAGAAACAGAAGAGACTAAAGCTAGAAAGCATATTACAGTGGCTGGCCAACCACGAGAAGAAAAAGGAAAAGCCAGACACTCTGTAACACATTAAAGCTTCCATCCTAAAAGCACTGGGGTGGAGGACACAGAGGGACTAAGGACACGCGCTAAAACTTAGATCAAATGATAAAACCTATCCTCACGAGTGAAACGTAAGACTAAATCAGCCAATGAGGCGTTGTCAGATAAAATGAGTGGCAACAAGTCTGGCAACCCAAGATTTCGTCGCTGGGCAGTCAAAGTGGGACAGTCCACCAGAATATGGGCCACTGTCAACGGAGCACCGCACTGACACTCAGGTGGATCTTCAAAGTGCAAGAAGTAACCGTGGGTAGCCCAAGCTTGGCCAATGCGGAGCCAACAGAGGACAACTGATTCCCTGCAAGAGGCTTGCATTGAAGTCTTTCACACATTCATAGTCTGCTTAATGACACGCAGTTTGTTTTGTGTGCTGTTATGCCATTCCGTCTCCCAAAGCCGACAAACCCTGCAGCGCAAGTCAGAATGCAGGTCAGGTTCAGATATGCCCATCTCCGCGTAGCCTGTTTGGCCAGCCTATTGGCAAGTTCTTTGTGATGTCGACGTGTCCTGGGGTCTACACAAACACCACTGAACGATGGGACTGGTCCAGCCTGGACGCCACCAAAGGATGGCGGGGGTAGCACTGGTCGACAGCTTGTAGGCTGCTCAAGGAGTCAGTACACAGAAGAAACGATTCAATGGAACATGAACGGATATACTGAAGTGCACGAGATATGGCCACTGGCTCTGCAGTGAATACAACACAGCCATTGGGCAAGGAATGCTGTTCAGTATGGCCTTTGTGGACAAAGGTGAAGCCAACATCACGATCAGCCATCGAGCCATCGGTGTAAACCACTTCAGAGCCTCGGAACACTTCAAGAATCGAGTGGAATTGACAGCGGAGAGCCACAGGGTTAATGGAGTCCTTAGGGCCATGTGAAAGATCCAGACAAAGCTTTGGCCTACAGCTATACCATGGAGGTGTATGTGAATAGACCTCGAGGAGAGGTGGTGAAGGGAAGGACTCCACTTCAGACAGAAGCGATCACACACGAACTGCAATTGTTAGCCCTGACCTGGGCCGCCTATGCGGGAGATGAACCGCCATGTTTGGGAAAAGAAGACAGGAGGCATTCCAGCCTCCACCAGTATGCTTGTCACCGGACTTGTCCCAAAGCTCCTGTCGCTAGTCAAACTCCGCAATGGTGCAGTGGGTCGAGCAAACGCAATGCTGAGGACGCCGCTGAACTATAAACCACACTTCCAAGTCAAGGCGGGATTGAACAAGGGCTGTAGCAGCTTAGAGCGATCTGCACCCCACTGGTGTTGCTCAGGCAACGGAGGGCATTGAGGTGCTGCCAACACTGCCGTTTAAGCTGACGAAGATGAGGAAGGCAAGTAAACCGAGTGTCGAAAACCAGGCGTAAGAATCGGTATGTGTCCACTACAGTGAGTGGATCATCATTAACGTAAAGTGCTCGTTCTGGATGAATGGTATGCTGCCGACAGAAATGTATGACACACGTCTTTATGGCGGAAAACTGGAAGCCATGGACTAGAGCCCATGACTGCGCCTTGTGGTTGGCTCCCTGTTGGCGACGCTCAGGAACGCCAGTACTAGAGCAGCAGTAGAAAATGCAGAAGTCGTATGCATACAGAGAAGGTGACACGGAAGACCCGACTGCTGCTGCTAGACTGTTAGTGGCCACTACAAATATAGACACATTCAATTCAGGGCCCTGTGGGACTCTGTTCAGCTGGATTTGGATGGAACTATTGGAGGCACCAACTTGGACACAGAAAGTAGCGAGCGACAGGAAGTTTTGGATAAAAATCGGGAGCTGACCCGGGAGACCCCATTCATTCAATGTGGCAAGGATATGATGTCGCCATGTCGTGTCATATGCTTTACGTAGGTAAAAAAATACGGCAACTGGGTGTTGGTGTCTGGAAAAGGCTGTTCGGATGGCAGACTCGAGGGCACAAGACTATCAGTGGCAGAGTCGCCCTGGCGGAAGCCACCCTGACATGGAGCCAGTAGGCCATGCGACTCCAGGATCCAACCCAACCACCGACACACCATACGTTACAGCAGCTTACAAAGAACCTTCGTGAGGCTGATGGGGCGATAGCTATCCACATCAAGCGGGTATTTACCGGGTTTGAGCACTGGAATGATGGTGCTTTCCCGCCATTGCGATGGAAAGACACCATCGCGCCAGATCCGGTTGAAGATCACGAGGATATTTCGCTTTTGGAGGAGTAGGCGTTCGCGTCTTACAGCTTTTAAATCAATAGACAACATTTCTATTACTACCAAGGATTTTGTACGCACCCAAGTCATCTTGCGTGTGGCGTTGGTGTTATGCAGTGGAGTTTTGAACTTCATTCTCGCTAACAAGGATATGAATGAACACGGTAACAGCTGGGTCACCGTTGCTCTTGCTCCTACGTATATCTCGCGAAGAGACCATGAGGATAAAATCAGAGAGATTAAAGCCCAGGCAGAGGCATACCGACAATCTTTCTTTCTGTGAACAATAAGAGACTGGAATAGAAGGGAGAACCGATAGAGGTACTTAAAGTACCCTCCGCCACACACCGTCAGGTGGCTTGCGGAGTGTGGATGTAGATGTAGTTGTAGTCAGATGAGAGATGTTTAATCATCCGGCTGTAGATCCCATCACGCCCAGGAGCTGCATCAGGGCAATGTGCAAGGGCACTGAGGAGCTCCCACTCTGTAGATGGGGTGTTATAGGATTCACTGTGGCGCGTAATGGATGAGAGGACTTTTCCTTCCAGCCGCAACTTGATAGTGCGAATGGCTGGGGGGGCGGGGGAGGGGGGGGGGAATTCTCCGACGCAGAGGCTCAGAGGCTCAAGCAAAGCGCTCAGCAAAGCGTTTGGCAATCGCGTTTGCGTCGGTAAATAACACGCTATTTATGGTAACACCGGGAACACCTGTTGGGGTCTGGTTCAAAAATGGCTCTGAGCACTATGGGATTTAACATCTGAGGTCATCAGTCCCCTACAATTTAGAACTACTTAAACCTAACAAACCTAGGGACATCACACACATCCATGCCCGAGGCAGGATTCGAACCTGCGACCGTAGCGGTTACGTGGTTTCAGTCTGAAGCGCCTAGAACCGCTCGGTCACACTGGCCAGCCTGGGGTCTGGTAACCGAAAAGATGTTTCATCTTTGCCCAGAGTTTGGAAGGTGACGTTATCGTGTGGGGGAGATTCAATGGTGACAGCAGAGGTGAAAGTTTCCCAGTCCGCCTTGTTTAAAGCCCATCTGGGCAGGCGTCCGTGGTCCTGACGCCGGGGCAGTGACAGGAAGATGAGGAAGTAGTGACTGCCACTCACGTTGTCATGTGCGAATTGATAAATCAATGGTCGAGTAACTACCATGAGCCACACTGAAATGTGTGGCGGCCCCAGTAATTAAGAGGCAGAGGTCGAACTGAGACAGCAAATTTTCGACATCTCTGCCTCGGCTAGTAAGCACAGTGTGGACGGAAGTTCCTGATGGTTGGGGGGAGTGTTGCTCCTGAAGTAAGTGGTGTGGGAGCAACAGGGAGAGAAATGCCCCATGCCATGAAGGGGGCAGGCGCAGTCTTCTGGCTCTGAGAGGTGACTGGCGTTGGTGGAGCTGATGGTGCTAGAACTGTTGTAGTGGTGGCGTAAGACGATGTCATACGTACAGGATGCAGGCGTTCAAATTTTCTCTTAGCCTCAGTGTAGGTCAGTCAATCCAGGGTCTTGTAATCCATGATCTTCCTTTCCTTCTGGAGAATCCTGCAGTCTGGCGAGCAAGGCGAATGGTGCTCTCTGCAGTTGACACTCCACTAGTATAAATGTCACAGCACTGATCTATCTTGAGACTTTGCTGGAAGATTATAAGTACAACACTCATTGCAACAACTCAATGTGGCATGCACTCAACAAGTCGTTGGAAGTACCCTGCAGAAATATTGAGCCATGCTGCTTAATAGTCATTCATAATTGAGAAAGTGTTGGCAGTGCAGGATTTTGTGCATGAACTGACCTCTAGATTACATCCCATACATGTTCTATAGGATTCACGACAGACAATCTGGGTGCCCATACCATTTGCTTGAACTGTCCTTCTAACCAATCATGAACAATTGTGGCCTGGTGACATGGCGTGTTTCAATCCATAAAAATTCCACCATTGTTAGAGTACATGATATCCATGAATGGCTGTAAATGGTCTCCAAAGTAGCCGAACATCCAGAGGACCCAGTCTATTCATTCCATGTAAACACAGCCCACACCATTATGGAACCATACCAGCTTGCATGTTTTCCACAAATCCCACATGCATGCAGTGTTGCTTGTCTGTTAGTACCAACAACTCTACGGAAATACCGTTGCTCTCAGTCATTAAGTGATGGCTGTCAGCCACTGCATTGTCAATGTTCATAGGTAATGCCTGAAATTTTGTATTCTCAGCATACTCTCGACACTGTGGGCCACAGAATATCGAATTTGCTAATGATTTCCAAAATGGAATGCCCCGTGTGTCCAACTCCAATACCATTCTGTGCTCAAAGTCTGTTAGTTCCCATTGTGTAGTAAGAATCACATTATAAACTTTTTCACATGAGTCACCCGAGTACAACTGACAGTGGTGGAAATACACTGCCATTTTATACCTTGTGTTCATGATACTACTGTCAGTGTGGTTTCAGTTGACTGCGACTGCAGTCGTGTGTGCGAGTTGTGTTTGTGTGAGTGTCCGCGTGTGTATGTGTGTCTGTCATCAATTGCTGATGGAGGCCTTAATGGCCAAAAGCTTTAATTGGGAGAGTCTCCTATATATGGTGAGTAGCAACTTTTCTTTTCATAATATTTATACTACTGTCATCTGTATATGTGTATATTATTACATGACGTCACCTAAATATATATGTAAGAGTAATGGACACCACTTTATTTGCCATTCCTCTCATATGAAATTACGATTTTGTTTGCACATCATATATTTCCCTTACATATTTGATATCTAATGGTCTCCTTCTTCATACCTTATTTAGAAGTCAAGAGAAGCAGCTCCTGGTCTTTTAAAGCCTCTTTGAATGATGTAAAGTGTTGCTAACAGGTCAGAACAATGAAGAACACTTCATCCAAATTCATTCACTCATATAACTAAAAGTACATAAGATTAGTCAGTGGTCCACTTGCAAATGTTAGACCCATTGACGTATGCTGTAAAACTATGGCAGATCTATGTTAATAGAGATGTAGATGCTGACAAAAAACATACATACATGACAACATTTCAGCAGGTTTTGACATAAATTGTCTTGACAAAGACAACTGTTATCTTGGATATGCTGTTTTATGCATTAACCTATTCTAACAATATATTTTTATTATAAAGTATTTTTACATTGAGTTGAAAATGGTACATCCCACAAAAATTGTCATTAATTAACCATTATTTACTAGAATGGTTGCCTTCATGGTAACATGAATTTCTTCAAATATATTAGTGCTGAGGAGTACATCTCACAAAAAATATTTCATAAGGTAATGGATCAGCTTTTGTGCATAATTATTGCAAGACTAACTTAGCTAGAGTGGCATTATCAAGCACTTTATTTGTTATGTCTTCTGTAGATAAGCAACTTCTTAAATGAAATTGCAGTTAGATTATTATTTTCTCTACTGTCACACTTTGTTACAGTTAAACTCTCAAGATTTTGTGACAACACAAACTGCTATATAAACTTATTTTATGCACTTAGCACTTTTTGTTCTTATTTGTGGCTATACCTCACTACGCACAGAATTATGCTCTTCTTGTGAAATAACAGAGTGTTTTATTAAAGGACTTTAAACCGCTCACAGTGAGTGATTGTCCTCCCTCCCCCCCCCCCCCCCCTCTTTCCCTCCTTGTCTCATCACTTATCCAGCTGAACTAGTGCTCCATTTCTAATGCCTAATGAACTCACTGTTGATAGCCTTTTAAACCAAAATAGTCAAATAATTTATACGAGGTGCTTAAGTGATGTTCTTTTCCTTTAGACTTAAAATTCTCTTTAATATTCCTATGAGAAACTTGTCACATAATTTTCTAACACTACAAACAACACTACACTATTTTACACATTAGACAGTGTTGTTGGATAATACAGTCCTGGAAATTGAAATAAGAACACCGTGAATTCATTGTCCCAGGAAGGGGAAACTTTATTGACACATTCCTGGGGCCAGATACATCACATGATCACACTGACAGAACCACAGGCACATAGACACAGGCAACAGAGCATGCACAATGTCGGCACTAGTACAGTGTATATCCACCTTTCGCAGCAATGCAGGCTGCTATTCTCCCACGGAGACGATCGTAGAGATGCTGGATGTAGTCCTGTGGAACGGCTTGCCATGCCATTTCCACCTGGCGCCTCAGTTGGACCAGCGTTCGTGCTGGACGTGCAGACCGCGTGAGACGACACTTCATCCAGTCCCAAACATGCTCAATGGGGGACAGATCCGGAGATCTTGCTGGCCAGTTTAGTTGACTTACACCTACTAGAGCACGTTGGGTGGCACGGGATACATGCGGACGTGCATTGTCCTGTTGGAACAGCAAGTTCCCTTGCCGGTCTAGGAATGGTAGAACGATGTGTTCGATGACGGTTTGGATGTACCGTGCACTATTCAGTGTCCCCTCGACGATCACCAGAGGTGTACGGCCAGTGTAGGAGATCGCTCCCCACACGATGCCGGGTGTTGGCCCTGTGTGCCTCGGTCGTATGCAGTCCTGATTGTGGCGCTCACCTGCACGGCGCCAAACACGCATATGACCATCATTGGCACCAAGGCAGAAGCGACTCTCATTGCTGAAGACGACACGTCTCCATTTGTCCCTCCATTCACGCCTGTCGCGACACCACTGGAGGCGGGCTGCACGATGTTGGGGCGTGAGCGGAAGACGGCCTAACGGTGTGCGGGACTGTAGCGCAGCTTCATGGAGACGGTTGCGAACGGTCCTCGCCGATACCCCGGGAGCAACAGTGTCCCTAATTTGCTGGGAAGTGGCAGTGCGGTCCCCTACTGCACTGCGAAGGATCCTACGGTCTTGGCGTGCATCCGTGCGTCGCTGCGGTCCGGTCCCATGTCAACGGGCAAGTGCACCTTCCGCCGACCACTGGCGACAACATCGATGTACTGTGGAAACCTCACGCCCTACGTGTTGAGCAATTCGGCGGTACGTCCACCCGGCCTCCCGCATGTCCACTATACACCCTCGCTCAAAGTCCGTCAACTGCACATACGGTTCACGTCCACGCTGTCGCGGCATGCTACCAGTGTTAAAGACTGCGATGGAGCTCCATATGCCACGGCAAACTGGCTGACACTGACGGCGGCGGTGTACAAATGCTGCGCAGCTAGCGCCATTCGACGGCCAACACCGCGGTTCCTGGTGTGTCCGCTGTGCCATGAGTGTGATCATTGCTTGTACAGCCCTTTCGCAGTGTCCGGAGCAAGTATGATGGGTCTGACACACCGGTGTTAATGTGTTCTTTTTTCCATTTCCAGGAGTGTAGATGGAGAAAATATTTTATATCTTGTAATGAGTTCCTGTATGTCAGAGTATATTTGCTATGTAGGGTGTCCAGCAAACGAGTCCCTGATTTCAAAATTAAATATCCCAAAGACTAAGATTGACATAACAATGCCACAAAAGGTGTGTTTATTGTGAAAGCTGTGCAAATTTTATGCAGAAGTTTCGAAATAGTTTGAAAAGCTGCTAACAGATGGTCTTTTAATGACAATACATAGTGCCTATAAATAGTGCACCCCAGCTCAGATTGATCTGTTCAACAATTGAAACGTGAAAGGAGGTTAGCATACCGAAGAAAGAGGCTCAAACCATGTAGTTCATTTAACAATATATACTTCTGTTACTGGAATACTACAGGTTAGAACACATTCCCACAGCAACAAAGTGCAGCTCCGAAAGGACCCAATGCAAAAACCATTCACAAGTTTCACACCAACTACCTACAGACATGAACTTTGGCTGATGATCTAGTGGGGAAAGTTAGCCCCTGGCAAGCTGTAATTGTTCCTGAAAATGTCAAGGAAATCCATCCGAAGAATTGCAGCAGAGATTGGTTTGATGTGCCGCAGCACGCTGAAGATACTGAGACAGACGCTACATGTTTCCATTCAAAATCCAAACCACCAGGTCATACCTGTATGAGCTGTGGAACAGAGGGCTGACTCTGCAAACCTGATTCTTAAAATGATTGATAATGAATGATTTGATGTTGGTTGTGCATAGTTCACAGATGAAGGAAACTTCCACCTGAACAGCATCATGAATAAATAAAACTGATTATTTCGGGGTGCCAAACTTCACCATTTGTGTAAAGCAAAACCATTGTATTCTCCCAAAGTTACTTTTTGGGCTGTGGTAGGCAGCACAGGCATTATTGGCTGTTCTTCCATGCAATAAATAATCACTAGTGAATGTTATGTTGCTATTTTGAAACAATTTGTGGCCACACAACTAGCATTGGAGGATCAACCAGGCACCAAGTGGTTCATGTAAGACTAGACCAGACATCATCACACCAAACAGGTTGTTTGCTTTCTTCATAAATACTTCAGAATAGAGTCATTGCATTGGATTATTGCAAATTTACAGGTGCAAGGACAGATTCACCTGCATATTTGCCCAATCTAATTCGTCCAAACTGACTCCTTGTAAATACTTTTTGTGGAGCGCATTGATAGACACTGTCTACTAGAACCATCCCATCACATGGGATGAGCTTGAATTGACAAACTGTGTGGTATCTGAATCCATTTCCATTGAAACACTGCAGAATGTGATGGCAAATTTCATTTCTCATTTGCACCATCTCTGTACTGCATTTTGAAAAAGATTCTGATGTGACTGCAAAGGCTGCTTGCAGAGGCTGAGTTTAACTATGCATACTGATAGTGTAAGAGCTGCACAGCATACAGCACCGCCTCTTAGCAGCCTTTTGAACTGTTTTGAAACATCTGTATAAAATTCTTACAGCTTTCTCAATAATCAAATCTTTTGCTGCACTCATGTATGGATCTTAGTTTTTGATATACATATTTAATTTGAAATCAGAGACTCCTTTGCTGGACACCCTGTTTTAAAGAAAAAAAATGTATTGGCATGTAAGTATAAGAATCCAAGTTTAGAGGATAGGCTTTTGCACATTGTTCATTTTTAAACTTTAACTAATATTCTTATATTTTTATCTAATACAGTAAAAGATCTATGACTTCAGCTTGTAGTATTTGCAAGATAAACTGAACAGAAAATAACCTCTTATTTCTCTGTGAACTTTACTCCATTTGTCTAGAGGCAATGAATAAATATGAATGTCACAATTTAGTGCACTAGTGACAAAAATTTCATTAAGTAAATGACCAAATGACTGTGAATGCTATCACAGTCAGACATACTTTTACCTGTCTTGGTATCACTGTAATGACAATGGTGCTGTATTCTAGTTCTTTTCATACAACCAGTGCTAATTTAGTTGTAAGTTTCACCACAACTTGTGTTGTCTCTATTGGGTAAGAAGTGATGTCAGTCTCTGATGATTAAGGTTCTATGACTTTGCTTACTTATCATCATTACACATACCTCAGCATAGTGTTTGGCTTAAGGTATATGGTGTACCAAAATAAGTTTTTCATTTGCTATTCCATTCACAGATTGTGTTTAGGAGCAAATACTGTCAGTTCAGGGCAAAAAATAATGTCACACTGGACTGAGATTTCGGACTTTTGACAGTAAGGGTTTGTGAAGTACATAGCATCTTTCTTATAGACTCTCCCAGTGGAGTATTTTTTAGGATTTCTGTGCCAATATTGCATTAACTTAATAACCAATGACAAAGATCCTGTCTCTCCTTATGGCTGTCTCTATTTCTCCCTTTAATACTACTTGGTCATGGTCCATTACCAATTAACAGTATTCAAGAACTGGCCAAATGAGTACTGTGTAACCAGCCTCCTTCCTGGATGAATTACACTTCCTTCGGAATTACCCTTCTTAAATATAAGTCTGGCATCTGCCCTTCCCATGACACCCCCGTCACTCAGGCCAGATAGTTCTAGGTACTTGACAGCTGTGACTAACTCCAATGACTGATGCTCTGTTGTGTACTCAAATGATATTAGGTTTTTACATTTATTTACATACGTCATACTATATTTATTTATTTTAAGAGTAATTTGCAATATCTGCAGCAAGGGCTGATCACTTAACAAGAGAGGTAACAAATAAGAGGCAATAAAAAAGATACTTGCATAATGAGGATATATATATATAACCAGGGTCAGTTTGAGAACATATTTCCACACAAGTGACGTACACACACTGTACATAATATAA
This sequence comes from Schistocerca gregaria, assembly GCF_023897955.1. Taxonomy (NCBI): domain Eukaryota; kingdom Metazoa; phylum Arthropoda; class Insecta; order Orthoptera; family Acrididae; genus Schistocerca; species Schistocerca gregaria. Next base: position 19,506,186 of record NC_064931.1, read on the forward strand.
TCAAATGGCACCAAATTAAAATCAATCAACCTGGTCTGAGAATAATTTTCCTCACAAGTGAATTACATACTCTGCGTATAATTTAAACAAAGGGGACCAAATAAAAATTTGTCTGTCATTTGGTGCCCTCTTCTTCTTCTTCCTCCTCCCCCTTTTCTCTCATACATTTTCATGTCAGTTTCTGCTGCTACTTGTGATATGCACTGCATACTAATCTCGCATTTGGACACCTCCGGCGTCTCTCTCTCAGCTTGTGCCCCAAGCCCTGGATTTTGTATGCATGTCAGGCACATAATGAAAATGATTGCTGCACATATACTTAGTGACAAGTAGTGACTGAAGTATTGTAACTGAGGCTATTGTACAGCACATTAAATTCCAGTAAAACAATCTGGAAGTGAGAGTGAGTTCACTGGCACCACAAAAGGTTTAGTTTTGCAGTGAACCTTCGTAAAATATGAAGTTACATATAAGGTGTATTATAGTTATGTAGTAAAACCAGTGTAATTAGAATTTAATGTGTTGAACAAAAACATAAGAATAATGCACTCACTGTATCTGCCTGAAGCAAGTATAGGACACAGAGAGTGTGGCAACAATGAAAAGTAAACAACAAAAAAACACTGAAGTTTTTCATGTATTTATTTTGTGTCAGGCAGAACATAACAAATGTAGCTTGTGTATAATCTCATATTATCCAAAAACAATGGAACCTCAGAATTCACTTTGAAATATCATTGATATACAGAAGAAAGAATAGAGCCAAAATGTTCTTTGAGTATTCATGTACAAATTTAATGAAAAGATTAAAAATGTTTGCTTATTAAGTGCTGACAATAACAAAATACTGAGAAATCTTGTTTTATATATACAGATATATTTAATTTGCACACACAATCACATTGCTACACATAACATCCATAAAAATAAATAAGGCAATTTATCAACATTTTTGCTGATTCATGAAAAAGTATAGCTATTTTATTTTATCACAGCTATTCCATGCTGTTAACATCACATTAACAACATTAACTTTGCTGAAGAAATACAAATACTTTTTAGACTGCCTATTTAAAAATTGATACAAATAAAGCAGATACCAATAGGATGCAAGAAATGCACATGCATCTTACAGATTAAAAAATATACACATACATCCATTACTGGATGATGATAGGTCTAAAATAAATTTGACAGTTTAAACAAAAGTCATGTACTGAATAAAGCACACCACAACCATAACGTTTGTTCACATCGTTATCACAAATTACGTACTTGACCATAACAAGGGCAATTCATAAATACTGTAAAACACAAGTATGCTACCTAACTACTAAACATTAATGGTGTCACAAGGGTGGCTCAGACAGAACTGTCTTTGTTAAATGGGCAAAACAAACAAAACAACTTTGAGAGTTAAAATCATATTTTGCCAATGTTGGGTCAACACATTTCAAGCTAGCTCTTTCAGTAGGTAAAAAAAAATTCTTAGATATGTGTGAAATGATTTTTGAACAGCTGATAGGAAATGGCTAAATTTATTTGGCTTGTATGATAAAGACACTGAATTCTCTTAGAGGTATTATTCAGATGGTTGGCACATTGTGCTATGAATAAACTTTATGATCAATCTCCTCCTCATAATGATGTGAAATAGATGTTCAAAAAAATCTTTGTATTAAAATTGCACAAAATGGAAAAATGTCCATGCACAATATATTTTGGGTATTAATACTATTTGATGGTAAACAAATGGTGATTAGAAATAAATCAGTATAAATAAAGTTTAATTCTAACGTGCGCGGAGTCACTTAAAAAGCGTTATAGTTAACATGTATTAGAAGAAACTATCCCCAAATAGGTAAAAGAGTCATACTTCTGAAATGTGCCCACTTCCTCTGATCCTCAGGTACCTGTCTGTCAATGTTTTAATGCCACAAGGAGCTCAAAAGATACATCTGATTTTGGATATTAGCACTATGACTACATTATTTGCAAAAGAAGAAGCAGATTTTGGTTGCAACTGATTTACTCACCGTTTCCATAAATTGACCACAGCTATATTAAACATGAAATAAACATGAAAGATGCAGGATGCACTGATGGATGCCGCTTTAGTTGGTTGGTCTTAGGTTTAGAGCAGTCAGTGTCACGGTTATTAGCACCCTTAGTATTGCTTTGACTATAGCACCAATAAAGGTCCATGTATAGGCAATACCTATTTCATACAATATATTCTCCAATAATTAAACTGACCTACAGCTAAAAAAGCTAAGAAAAAGATTTTAAAAAGTTCTGTACATTATGTTAGGGAACGTATTGAACACTCCCGGTTATGCTTCAGGCAGTTGCTACATAAAGAGGTCAAACTGAGAACCAAATCTCTGTAACACACATTCAGTTTGTAGTAAAAGATACCTTCCCCCCCTCCCCCCACCCCCATCCCCTCCCTCTCTTGTTATGATATTTTTGACAATGGTTTAGAGATCCTGAAGCAAACTTGTGAACCACTAAAAACAGGAAGGAGTGAAAATAAAAATCAGTGAAAATAGCTTCCTTAAATGTAATTGTGGCTGAGGTAGAAAGCAGCACTGGAGCATGAAGATATACATGATGATATAAAATGAGGGAAAGCAATAGTTAAATGTACAGTCAAGTCATGGTACAAGAACCAGTTGACCAGTGGAAATGAAAGAAAGGAAGATAAGAGTTTAATATCCCATCAACAGTGTGGTCATTAGAAACAGGTGACCAGTGAAATATAAGAAAAGATTGTCATACATAGTGTCATTGAGCACTGAATATAAAGTGTGAGAAGGAGTGAAGTTGATGTCATTGCACATAGCACAGATATGAGAAATTACTCTAAAACATTAACAGTCATGGATGGAAGTATATAAAAATAGTTTCCTTGTATGTCTTTATACATTTTCCTATTAAATTTGTTTGATAACTGCTACAGCACAACAAATCTTATTAAAAATAAGTCTGCATCTTTGTTTATGCAACTGCAATGTTATGGTGATGCTTAAATGGTCTATAACTAAAGGGATGAACTAAAGGGATGAACTAAAACAACCTCAGAGCAAATTTAAGTGCCTTATTTAATTATTCTTTTTCAACTTGTGTCTTCAAATTTTATTATACTGCAAATTTAGTGAATTCAAAATGAATTCTCAGGTATGGGTTTTAACTTAATAAATAATAAGTACAGTGTCCCATTTTTAAAGTACTTCAGTGTAAAGTCTGAAGTAAAAAGCATTGATACAATATAAAGTTAAGTAATGAAAATAAATGAACTGCAGACCTCCCCACCACTAATATAAGGCAAGTAGTAACAGACATTGTTTGTGCCCTGCATGTGAAAGTGCTTTCTGAATAATGCATCGAGTAACATAATATGGGACATGCTGGACTTGATATACAACAGACTTGCATCCAGTACCAACTGTATATTGAGTGAGTGCACAATACATGTCTGATTCAATATAAAGATGAATAAACAGGAAATTCAGTGTGTACTTATGTCATGAAAATAGTCAATGAAACAAATATTCACTATAGATTTAAAAATCGCTGCATGCAACATTACTAACATTAGTAACATGTATGAAATAATTATAGCCAGTTCCACTTCATATGTAAAGCATTTTAAAGAGAGTTTAGTCTACATAAGAACCTCCTTACTGTTAGCAAAAAGCCAAATGAAAGAAGAAGAAAATCTAAAATCGTTTTCTATGTCTTGATGTAAATGGATTGCACCTTTCAATTATAGCTTATATTAAGCAACAACACAGCCAAGTAAGAAATATCACACCAAATCCCAGAATTAAACACTAAATGGTCTAACATTTTTATAGTTTGTCTTAAAATTTAAAAATTGCAGATATGTGCTTTCCATCTTTGTGTCAAGATAAATAGTGTACAGCAGTCTATTACTACAGTCATCTTAGCAATTATTGTAAATTCTTTGATGCTTAAAGGCTCTGCAGCTGTTGCAGATGAGAAATACATATTGCCCTTTTATTTGTTGTGTGCTACGTATGTATATATTATGGGGTAATAGTTTCAAGGGTTCTGAACAGAAATTGTTTTTGCTCAGCATCATGACATTATTTGTTACAAGGAGAGTCTGTTGAAGTCTTGTAAAGTGGACTAACTATTGCTGAAACATTACTGGATGGACAGAGGTCATACTTTACATGTCTAATATATCCAGATTTGACTGATTTCTATTGGTCACATATGTTTGTCTAATAGAGTTCTGTCTAAGGAAGTTAAACAGCAAAATAATAGACACTTTTGATATGAGATCAATATAAGTAAATCCTATAATTGTAGTCCACAACTTTCATGCTAAGAAAAATGAACACTACAAAATGTGCTGTGACATGACATTTATCTGTAAACTTATAACTCTTTCTCTTCATTACTGATAACTGATGCTGGAACTACATTAATAAGTAGATCTGCATTCTTAATTATTCTGTAATAAAAATTTATTGCTTGATGGTAACTGTCTATGGAAATACGTTCATTATTGCCATGGTACCGAGTAATATCCGCTGGTGTTACAATTGTTGGTAGAAATCTGTAGAGATTTGATGTAAGATCCAGGTACCAGCGAGTATCTGTATTAGCAATGAAAACACCTGAAAATAAAAGCCACAACCCTTGTATATCTGTTTTAAGAATACATGAAAACATGAACAGAAAAATTAAAGTATCTAGTTTTTTATTTACAATTCTGGTTCTCAAACTAGTCTGATCTTGGAAGAATCAATGCATGACAATCATTTCCCTAAGTTTACACTAGCCTAATGAAATAAATACTGCAAAATAAAGCATACAGTTTTGTGCATTAAGTAAGAAAGCATATTTAAAAAACAAGTCGGACTTCTGCAGAATTTTTCTGACTAAACCATTCATTACAATATTTCTTGTTTGAGTTTTTACTGACTTTGAATTAGTTCTATATGTTCTCAAACATTATTAATTATCACCACATAATCATATGAATTGTGAAATAAATATGAAATAAGTGGTAGTCCAAATTTAATACTGAAAGAAAGTTTACTATGCAAACACAAACACATAAAACACATATATTGGAACTGCCTCTTGAATGAAGTGTTCACATTTACATACTATATAAAATTTTATAAAATTATCTAAATTTTAGTTAAATATGGTTTTAGAGACTCTTCTGGACCTTGTAAACCATACATTAAAAATAATGTTAGGAGAGTAGAACCAATCTTGTGACCTGTCCATTGCCAGCCAGGAATTTTAAACATTACGTCACACTATATGTGGCCGAGGCTGCAATGCTATTTAACCTCTTTGGAAAAGAGCAAATTGCTGTTACAGAGCTAACTATAGCATCTTAAGTCTGAATCTTGCTGAAGCTCTTTTGTGAGAAGTAACTTGAGCATATTTGCTCCCTAATCATGCCGTCACATACTCAGAATAAGTGCAGCTCCAAGGACCAAGGGATAGAAAAACAACTGAAATCACTCAACAGAGGAAAGGCTACTGTACCTGATGGGATACCAGTTTGATTCTACACAGAGTAAATGAAAGTGCTTGTCCCTCTTCTACCAGCAGTATTCCATAGGTCTCTAGAGGAGCAAGTGTTCCTAATGATATGAAAAAATGTACAAGTCATTCCCATTTTCAAGAAGACTCAATGAACAAATGCACAGAACTATAAGCATATATCTCTGATGTCGTATTATGACATTTCTGGGGACCAAAAATCTTCTCTGTAGTAATCAACATGGATTCCGGTAACAATAGCGATTGTGTGAAACCCATCTCATTTTATTCATCCACAAGACCCAGAAACCAGTAAATACAGGCAGCCAGGTAGACGTGCCAGGTTGCTCAACTTCAGGAAGAGGTTTGATACAATTCCACAATGCTGCCTAATAAACAAAATATGAGTGTATGGAATATCAGACAAACTAAGTGACTGGATTGAAGAGTTTCTGTGAAACAGAGCACAGCATGTCATTATGCACAAAGAGATGACTTCAGATGTAAAAGTGACTTCAGGCATGCCTCAAGGGAATGTTACAGGACCATTACTTTTTACAATATGGATACCATTAGAAGTCCCATGAGGCTTTTTGTGGTAATCCTACTGGTGTATTAGAAGGGAATAAAAAGTGTTATGAAAAACTATAGGGCAATATCATTAACTTCAGAGATTGGGGAATTACTAGAAAAGGTAATTTTAAAGCAATTTAAGGCATATTTCATTAAGCATAATCTATTCAACAATCTAGAACATGGTTTCAGAAAAGGAAGATCTACTGTAACAGCAGTAGCTACTCCTATACATGAAATATTGAACAAGGTAGATGAAGGAGACAAGGTAACAGGCACCTTCCTGGATATGAGTCAAGGTTTTGATACTGCTGATCATACAGATCTGCTTCATAAATTAGAAGCATACAGGATGAGAGGGGTTGCCTTGCAACTACTTACCTCTTGTTTGAAAGGCAGAAAACTGTTTATCAAGCTAAATTATAAAAGGAATGAACAGTTGGTAACAACCAAAACAACACACAAGATACTTCAATGTGGTGTGCCTCAAGGAAGTATATTGGGGCATTTCCTGTTTCTTATGAATGTTCATGATTTGACTGGACCCCAAGACTGCAAGGTTGTAAGCTATGCTGATAACCTATCTTTTGTCAGCTGGGGCCTTGATATGCAAACTACTACAAACAGTAGTGAAACCAGTTATAATGTTCTGTCAAGTTATCTTACTACAAAAAAGATACTTGTAAATAATGAGAAGAAAGTGACAATGCAATTTATGCTTAGCTATAATCAGAGCCTAAATAGTACTCAGTTTACACCTCCATTGGCTCTTAGCTACACAAACAAACACAAATTTTTGGCTATAGTTGTTGATGAACACCTTCATGGAAAGAACATATAGACCATATTTGTAAGAAAATCAGAACAAATGTGTATCTATTGAAATAGGTCTCAGCCTTTCTGGACCATGTTAGATTCAGACATGTACACTTTGGAGTGATACATCCACATACACAGTATGGTATTGAGATATGGGGTGGGGCATCAACTGTCTTTACAGACAGGGTCTTCAGACTACAAGTGAGGAAGTAAGAGTGGTAGCTAAGGTAAACAGGAGAGACCCTTGTAGAGAAATCTTCAGAAAGTATAAAATACTAGCCTTCTACTCTATGTACATCCTGTGGGCAATAATGTTTCTGAAACAAATTCCAGAATATAATCTAACAAACAGTAATGTACAAAAGTACAATACACGGGGAAGGGAAAACTTTCACAGAATTGCACGTAAAAGAAAAGACTGTGGCCTATAGTCCACACCTTTCATAACAGACTGCTATTGGCCTCAAGCCCACTAATTTAAACACCTTAAAGAACAAACTTAAGTATTTATTAATAGAGAAAAGCTGTTATTCAGTAGAAGATTTCAAGTTGTAATATCCATTTTTAAAATGGTGTATATAACACACTTTTTTTTTACTTTTTTTTGCAACAATAAATAATAATGTCTGATCTTCACACACTATATCAATGTGTTCATTTATGTTTCAAGTTTTAATATCTCTCTGTAAAACAGTGTATATAACGCAAGTTTGTTTTTGCAACAAAAAGTAATAATTTCTGACCTTCACTATTTATATCAATGAGTGCACTTATGTATGTTAACAAAGCTTTGTATATGTGAACTAAAATCTATGGCAATGTCCAAAAATGTATTTTTATATGGACAAAAAAAAAAAAGGAAATAGACAAATTTGTTACTGAGAAGTCACTACATTAGAAAATTGTCAAAGACCTACAGAGGATCGACCCTTGGAGCAGTGTGTGGCAATTGACCCTCAACATAAGAAAAATGTAATATATTGTGGAAATATAGACAGAAAGACTCTTTACTGCATGATTACATAATTTCAGAACTGTGGAAGTGGTTACTTCCATAAAATATCTGTGAAAATGTGTGCAGAGTAATCTGAAGTGGAAAAAACCATTTAAAATTAATCTTGGGTAGGGCAGATGTCAGACAGAGTCGTCGGAAGAAACCTCAGGAAATTTAGCCTGTCACCAAAGGAAGTAGTTTACAAAACACCCATTTAACCAATACTCGAATTTGCTTATCAGTGTGGGATCCATACCAGATAGGATTGATAGAGGAAATAGAGAGTAGATCCAAAAAAGAGCAGTATGTTTAGTCACAGGTTCATTTATTAAGTATGAAACTGTCATGGAGATTCTCAGCCAGCTCCAATGGCAGATGCTGCCAGAGTAGCATTCTGCATCATGACATGGTCTACAGTTAAGGCCCTGAGAGCATATGTTCCTAGAAGAGTCAACCAAGACATTGCTTCCTCCCATGTATATCTCATGAAAAAAAATGATAAAATTAGAGAGACTCAATCCCACTTGTAGGCTTACCTCTTCCCACAAACTACATGCAACTGGAACAGAAAAAGAGCGAAATTATGATGGTAGACAAAGTACCCTCCTCCACATGCTGTAAGTTGGTTTATAGAGCATGCATACACACACACACACACACACACACACACACACACACACACACACACACACACACACACAGAGTTATAGCTGCATTCAATGAGACTTCTCAATCAACAAACATGCCGTCGTGTTCTCTTGGTACTAAGACATGTCATCAACGTAGACCTCAGATCTGTAATAAAATTTCATGTAGTGGACACATATAACATCCCTGTACATTTGGCTTCTTGGAGTATAACTGTAATATTCTAATTTATATGTGATGTATGACAAGTAGTGACAGTATTGTCACAGCCCAAGTAGCATTTTATTAATTTTTAGATAGCTCAAATATTCCCACAGTTGTAAGGATCCAAATTAAGTTACCTTATTATCTACAGTTTGGCGATTCACATTACAGTGCCACTAGTCCTTACCCTAAGTGTCCAGCATATACAGGGTGAGTCACCTAACATTACCGCTGGATATATTTTGTAAACCACATCAAATACTGACGAATCGATTCCACAGACCGAACGTGAGGAGAGGGGCTAGTGTAATTGGTTAATACAAACCATAAAAAAATGCACGGAAGTATGTTTTTTAACATAAACCTACACTTTTTTAAATGGAACCCCGTTAGTTTTGTTAGCACACCTGAACATATAAACAAATACGTAATCAGTGCCGTTTGTTGCATTGTAAAATGTTAATTACATCTGGAGATATTGTAACCTAAAGTTGACGCTCAAGTAACACTCCTCCGCTGTTCGATCGTGTGTATCGGAGAGCACCGAATTACGTAGGGATCCAAAGGGAACGGTGATGGACCTTAGGTACAGAAGAGACTGGAACAGCACATTACGTCCACATGCTAACACCTGTTTATTGGTCTTTTTCACTGATGCACATGTACATTACCATGAGGGGTGAGGTACACGTTCACACGTGGTTTCCGTTTCCAATTATGGAGTGGAATAGAGTGTGTCCTGACATGTCAGGCCAATAGATGTTCTACGTGGTGGCCATCACTTGCTGCACACAATTGCAATCTCTGGCGTAATGAATGTCGTACATGCCGCAGTACATCTGGTGTAATGTCGCCGCAGGCTGCCACAATACGTTGTTTCATACCCTCTGGGGTTGTAGGCACATCACGGTACACATTCTCCTTTAATATAACCCACAGAAAGAAGTCCAGAGGTGTAAGATCAGGAGAACGAGCTGGCCAATTTATGCATCCTCCATGTCCTATGAGATGCCCGTCGAACATCCTGTCAAGCGTCAGCCTAGTGTTAATTGCGGAATGTGCAGGTGCACCATCATGCTGATACCACATACGTCGACACGTTTCCAGTGGGACATTTTCGAGCAAATGTTGGCAGATCTTTGTGTAGAAACGTGATGTATGTTGCAGCGGTTTGGGCCCCTGTAATGAAGTGAGGACCAATGACGTGGTCGCCAATGATGCCGCACCATACATTTACAGTCCACGGTCGCTGTCGCTCTACCTGTCTGAGCCAGCGAGGATTGTCCACAGACCAGTATGGCATGTTCCTTAGATTCACTGCCCCGTGGTTTGTGAAACCCGCTTCATCGGTAAACTCCAAAGCATTCTCTGTTAATGCCCATTGACAGAATTGCAATCGATGATTAAAGTCATCACCATGTAATTGCTGATGTAGCGACACATGAAACGGGTGAAAGCAGTGATGATTCAGATGCATGACACTACTTTGACTCAGTCCACCAGCTCTCGCAATATCCAGTGTACTCATGTGTGGGTTCATGGCAACAGCAGCTAACACACCAACTGCACCCGCTACTCCTGTGATGGGCCTGTTACGGACCCGTTTGCACGCTACGACCATACCTGTTGCATACAGTTGGCGGTAGATGTTTTGCAATGTGCGGCACATTGGATGCTCTCTGTCCAGGTACCATTCTGCATACACCCTGCAGGCTTCAGCTGCATTTCGTCGACACTCGCCATAGATGAGTATCATCTCCGCTTTTTCAGAGTTTGAATACACCATGGTCACAGTTCCTACAACACTACACTATCACAGACGTCTGGTAACATGGTGTAATACAGTGGGTTTGCGTGCGGAGACAAATGCAGAATAACAATAGCAGCAAGCGCTACATGCGGACACTGCGACAGCTAGACCAAACCACAACAATGCACTACAGCCACACTCGTAAACATGGTTGTCATCGTAAACATGTCCCTGCAGATGCTGCTCACTGACCGTGGCCCGTGTTTGTTACAACACGCAACTGAATGTCGGAGGTTTCAAGTGTCAACTTTAGGTTACAATATTTCCAGATGTAATTAACATTTTACAATGCAACAAATGGCACTGATTACGTATTTGTTTATAGGTTCAGATGTGCTAACAAAACTAATGTGGTTCCATTTAAAAAAACGTAGGTTTGTGTTATAAAACATATTTACGTGCATTTTTGTATGGTTTGTATTAAACAAGTACACTAGCCCCTCTCCTCACTTTCGGTCTGTGGAATCAGTTCGTCAGTATTTGATGTGGTGTACGAAATATATCCAGCAGTAACGTTAGGTGACTCACCCTGTATAGTGGCTAACAGTAATTCTTCAATAGTGGCAATAAATTAAGGAATTTAATCATCCTGAATACCTTCAGTTTTGGGTAATAAGGTTCTCATTTAGGTTGTATAACCATTAAGCAGAAAGAATAGTGCTTCATTGTGTTGAATTTGAATGTCACAACAGTCAGTATCATATACACATATTGATGCAGTGACATTACACATAGAGATATCAAAATCTAATTAGACCATTTGTCTGTTGATGATAAATGTGTAGAACTGCCAAATTGTAAAAAATATGACAAGAAATCAATTTCAACATCAGATTCCATGGTAACACCATTCCGTGATTAGAGATCATTTTATGGTGTTCCATGTTTCAGAATTATGTATTAACTGTGGAACTTTAGTTGTTACTAGAAGCTTGGTAAGAGAAAAATAAACTATTCAATTAAACTGCTGTCCATATTTTTTGTTTTTTGTCTTTGGGATACACCATAAGAGGACAGTTAGAAACCAATGTAATGGGGTAATGGCAGGTAGAAGTGGCTCCAGATGTCCTGGGGGTAAATGAGGTTACACTCCTTAAGTTATTTATGTTGAGTCTAATATATTGGTAATAACATTGCCAACAATACCAGTGTGCAGTTTTGTCAAAGAACTTCAAAAATGCCAGCTGGCCAGACATTGAATGTTGATGAAAATACTTAATTGCTGCTGGCCATAAATGATCTATTTTGTATGGTATTAGATGGTGATTGCTTCTATGCAGTGTCCTGTCTACTAGTTAGAGACGTGTGATGGCTGCTTCCATATCTAAGCCCTTGATGGTTTTTACATATGATGGAACTTACAACAGTGACGTTTGTTAATGGAGAAGTGAGTGGGATTTTATCAGTGATGAGTTATCCCTCCAAGGGAGTCTTTAGCTGACAGTTAGCATCCCTGTGTTTGTTTTTAAACGGCTGTGATATTGTGCTCTTGAAGTATCACTGTTCATACTTAAAATTGCACTGACAGATATTCTACCTAGCATTATAAATATTAATTCATTACAGTAGTGGATGATTTGCCATACGTATTATATACTGAAGTCAGTCAAACTTCATGAAACATAACATTTTCTGATACATTGCTTTTTGATGTACTGGGACCACTTGATAAAGTTCTCTGTTTTGGTAATATTCTGCAGAGGAAGTGCAGCTGCATATTTCATTAGAAGTGAATCAACATTGCCTTTTTTCATATTTTGTGAGGCACAATGAAAAAATTCCCCGTGTAAACAATTTCATAGCCCCCCTAATACTGGCCTGTATGCTTCTTCACAGACAAAATCTACTGCTGACTGTCATTAAAAGCTTTCTTAATTTTCATCTGAAATTGCTCCTAGCTATCTCAAGCCATTGTTGATCCCAGTAAGAGTAGACACAGATGACAAAAAATGTTATTGAAAATACTGTATTGGGCAATTTGATTCAATCACTTCAGTAACTTAACTGGCTCCTCACTAACATCTCCTGAAGGCACCTGTTGTGCAGCTGGTTCACTGACATTTTCTTGGCCACTACTATCTCAACTAAGCAGTTATTAAGAGCAGCACAGTTCTTTCACTTATATGCTGGACATGAACGTGATGGCATTTTTATAAAATAATTGGAGTCATAGCCCTATTAAAATTCTGAAGTACCCAGCATCATCTTCATTAAAATATGTCACTTATTCATCAGAACTGTGCCAAATATAAGAGTAGCGATGTTAACAATAGCTAATCCTTGTTACTGAAAGCTGGTTTATTTGACAAGCACAAAATAAATTGTGAACTGAGCTGAAGCTTCTTGAATGATGAAAAGCTGCATGTAAACAAACAATGAATTTTCTCAGATCTGAAAATTTTTATAATAAGAAGTTTCTAGAAACTTCCAGAACTCTTAAGTGTTACATGATAAGTATTAACACAGGAACTTGGAAATTAATTCTGTTACCTGGTTCATCACAAGCCACTGACTTCAACTGCTTCACCCTGGTGGCCTATGTACAGGCTACAAAAAAATTATATGAATAACTAATTCCTGAAGGTAGGCTATATTACATGAGTGAGCATGTAAAATCAAGATATGTAGTCAGTACAGGGTAAAGTGGCTGATACACAGTGACTAATTTTCATCCAAAGTGCTGGGCGAGTTCATTTGTTTGTTTGGGAGGGGTGGACAACAGTGTGTGCCAAACAGCCGTTCAGTGATGGCAGAATCAAGGCAAATGCTCTGCAACCTTTCTCAAACAATTTTACAGAAATTATTTGATAAAAAATTTCATTTTTGCTTTACTTGTAGCTTTATGCATCAGGTTCATGATGATGTGTCCATCATTTTGTTAATGGCCACAGTTATTGTGATATTTACATGGAAGTAAGGCACTGCACAAAATTCATAAAAGTTTTCAATGAAAAATAGCGATTGCTATGATTTTGCATTTAGTGCATACTGCATAATATGTTAACGAAAACAATCAATTTTTGACAAAATAATTTAATTGGATAGATAAAAAATCTACTCACCAAGTGGCGGCAGAACACACACATAAAAGGAGGTTATAATTAGGCAAGCTTTCGGAGCCAGTGGCTCCTTCTTCAGGCATAAGTGTTGAAGTGGAAGGAAGAGGGGCGAAGGAAAAGGTCTGGAGAGGTCTAGAAAAAGAGGTAGATTTTGGGAAAGTCACCCAGAACTGTGGGTCTGAGGAGACTTACCACATGGGACAACTTCCTCCCCCATACTTCAATAATGCAATGGGATTGATGACCTTGCTGTCTGGTCCACTCTCCCAAATCAACCAACTGATCTTATGCTAATGAAATTCTAAGAACAAATATAACATGGACTGTGGTCAACATTGTGGAAATCATGGCACAATCAGCAGGAAGTAAAATTATGACAAGTTGTAGGCTGTTAATGCGGATATACTTAATACAGCAGGCTGCAGCATGGGGTTGATGGGTGGTGGGTTATGGGGGGTTGCGTATATCTATAATGTCCCTCTTGTTATATTGGCCACAATACTGCAGATGATATAATCTTATCTGCACTTCCACCTTAGTACTGATACACAGTGAATTCTGATAATTGGTGTTGTGTAAGGTTTTCTGGAGGTCCAGTTCTAGAGAATTTGCAGGTCATAACTGCCTCAGGGATCCACTTGTATATACATAAGCAGTAAGGTAAAGAGAGATAATGGTGAGCCAAAACATTGAGACCACTGCCCACCACAACACTGAATGCAGTCTAGTGGAGTTGTGGACATGTGACACAGCAAGGAAAGTCTATAAATGAAGCAGAGATAATAGGGAATGATTATAGTGATGATACAGACTGCAAATGAGGAATTCCAATGACACAAGTATCTTTGGCAAAGGGCAGATTGTTAACACCCAATGCCAGAGAACAAGCATCTTGGAAATGGAGACACTGATCCGCTGTTCACATGCTACTGTCATGAGCATCTATGAAAAGTAGTTGATGGAAGGAGAAACCCAAAGTGGGTGACAAGATTTTGGATGTCCACACTTCACTACAGAACATGGGGGCTGGAGGCTTGCCCACTCCCTAAAGTGTGACAGGCAGATATTTGGGGTAGAGCTGATGACAGGAGTACAATGCTGGTGCAGGCACAAGTGTTTTGGAGCACATTGTGGAACATGAGGCTCTACAGCTGATGATCCCTGCATGGCCCAATGTCATCATCAATAATGATAGTACTGCACACAGGACCATCAAGACTAGACCATGGATGAATGGAAATGTGTCATCTGATTGAACGAATCATATTTCTTGTTACGTTAGGTTGATGGTCACGCTGTAGTCACTGTAATCAAGGTTAATAACTGCTTGAAACATGCACCACACTACAGATACTAGCTGATGGAAGCAGTGCTGTATTTGACTGGGCTTCCATGGGATATGTGGTGGTGATCAAAAGCACAGTGACAGCTCTAGACCGCATGTACATTATTGTGGATTGCCTGAATCCTTTCATGCTTGATGTGTTCTCCCACAGTGATGGCATTCTCCAGCTTAATAATTGTCCAGGTCACAAGGCTACAGTGGCTTTGAGAGCATGGTAGTGAATACACATTGATGTCTTGACCACCAGATTTGGTTGATATGAACACGACGGAACACATCTGAGACGGTATCAAGTGCCAGATCTGCAGCCACAAACAACCAGCCCATAATTTATGGGAATTGTACAACCTGTGTGTAGACAACAGTTGATAAATACCTTCAGAACTCTATCAAGGACTTGTCAAATCCATGCTACGCAGAATCACTGCTGTATTGCTTTTCTACTGACTTATTTAGTATTCTAGGGCTGTCCATTTCAATTCCATTGTTTTTAGATAAATTTCTAGAAAATGGTGAACATCATCGTGTTTTTCAAATACTTTCAATGCACTAAATAGAAAATTATATGGCTGTTACTACCATTAATCACTGGTTTTATATGTCCATCGTTTTGACTGGAGGTCTTGGGGACCACAGTCATTCACTACAGTAAGAAATAAAATGCCTACAGCCATCCTTATGATCTTGTTTATGGTTTAGTTACCAGTTTTGATACTTCGGTGTACCAAAGCTGAATTGATGGTTGGAGTGCTGACACCCCAGTTACAAATAGTCTGCGTAAATAAGTTAAGCTGGCCACTGATGCAGTGTATATATGGATCGTGGTAACCCCTTCAACATCATCTATGGCCTGAAGAAGGTGCATTGAAGTGCTGAAACTTGTAGCTACACAATAAATGATATCACAAGGATGGCTGTAGACATTTCATTTTCTTACAATTAATCAGTTTACCTTAGAGGACTTTGCTTTTGATTGGACATACACTCCTGGAAATTGAAATAAGAACACCGTGAATTCATTGTCCCAGGAAGGGGAAACTTTATTGACACATTCCTGGGGTCAGATACATCACATGATCACACTGACAGAACCACAGGCACATAGACACAGGCAACAGAGCATGCACAATGTCGACACTAGTACAGTGTATATCCACCTTTCGCAGCAATGCAGGCTGCTATTCTCCCATGGAGACGATCGTAGAGATGCTGGATGTAGTCCTGTGGAACGGCTTGCCATGCCATTTCCACCTGGCACCTCAGTTGGACCAGCGTTCGTGCTGGACGTGCAGACCGCGTGAGACGACGCTTCAGCCAGTCCCAAACATGCTCAATGGGGGACAGATCCGGAGATCTTGCTGGCCAGGGTAGTTGACTTACACCTTCTAGAGCACATTGGGTGGCACGGGATACATGCGGACGTGCATTGTCCTGTTGGAACAGCAAGTTCCCTTGCCGGTCTAGGCATGGTAGAACGATGTGTTCGATGACGGTTTGGATGTACTGTGCACTATTCAGTGTCCCCTCGACGATCACCAGAGGTGTACGGCCAGTGTAGGAGATCGCTCCCCACACCATGATGCCGGGTGATGGCCCTGTGTGCCTCGGTCGTATGCAGTCCTGATTGTGGCGCTCACCTTCACGGTGACAAACACGCATACGACTATCATTGGCACCAAGGCAGAAGCGACTCTCATCGCTGAAGACGACACGTCTCCATTTGTCCCTCCATTCATGCCTGTCGCGACACCACTGGAGGCGGGCTGCACGATGTTGGGGTGTGAGCGGAAGACGGCCTAACGGTGTGCGGGACCGTAGCCCAGCTTCATGGAGACGGTTGTGAATGGTCCTCGCCGATACCCCAGGAGCAACAGTGTCCCTAATTTGATGGGAAGTGGCGGTGCGGTCCCCTACGGCACTGCGTAGGATCCTACGGTCTTGGCATGCATCCGTGCGTCGCTGCCGTCTGGTCCCAGGTCGACAGGCACGTGCACCTTCCGCTGACCACTGGTGACAACATCGATGTACTGTGGAGACCTCACGCCCCACGTGTTGAGCAATTCGGCGGTACGTCCACCCGGCCTCCCGCATGCCCACTATACGCCCTCGCTCACAGTCCGTCAACTGCACATACGGTTTACGTCCACGCTGTCGCGGCATGCTACCAGTGTTAAAGACTGCGATGGAGCTCCGTATGCCACGGCAAACTGGCTGACACTGATGGCGGGGTGCACAAATGCTGCGCAGCTAGCGCCATTCGACGGCCAACACCGCGTTTCCTGGTGTGTCGGCTGTGCCGTGCGTGTGATCATTGCTTGTACAGCCCTCTCGCAGTGTCCGGATCAAGTATGGTGGGTCTGACACACCGGTGTCAATGTGTTCTTTTTTCCATTTCCAGGAGTGTATATTTGAATGCTAACACGTGATATGCTGGTATGGTGAAGTCTCAAATTCCTTGGTTAGCATCAACAGAATAAATGTAGCACAGCATCAATAAGTGAAGAACTGGTTCAAGAGAAAATAACTGTAAATGCAATATTGTCTTTGAATTATGTTTAAGTAAAGGTGGGGAGGGGTTAGCTTATGTGTGTTACATGCTAGATCCTCAACTTACTCAACTTCACTGAATTTAGAAAGCAAACATTTAGAGATTTAAAACTTTGACAAAAATTTAGATACCACTTTAGTTCAATACAGAAGTGTTTCTATGAAGATTATATTCACTCTCAAAAACAATAAATAAGGGCACCATGTACAGGGTGCGGCAGAACTGACTAAGCATTAAAAAGTAAATCTGGATGTATAGAGAAAAAAATGTTTTTATTTTCTAAATTAGTAGAATATACCATTTAACATTCATTTATATTTGAAATAATGTCCTCAAGATGGCAGCCGTTAGCATCAATACATTGTTGTAGATGATCCCCTAAGTTTCGAGAGGCTCTTGCACACATATCGTCTGGTATGACATGCATTTCGTCAGTTATCTGCTCTTTTAACTCTGGTAGGGTGTGAGGGTGGCTTTTGAAAACCTTTTCCTTCAGATATCCCCAAAGAAAGTAGTCATAAATGCTGAAATCTGGTGACTGTGCAAGCCAGCTGACATCACACCTCAAAGAGGTGCCCTGGAAACATTTCTCTCAAAACATCAAGTGAAATTGGAGCTGTGTGAGCAGTAGCTCCATCCTGTTTGTACCACAATCCCCAGTCCATTCTTCAACATTCTCATCCATTCTGGGTTCAAGAAAATTTTGCAACATTGAAACATAATGTGTGGAATTCACTGTCATGGTCACTCCTTCCACCTCAAAAAAGTAAGGGCCTACCATGCCAAATTGTGATATGGCACACGACACTGTCACTTAAGGAGAATGTTTCCTCCAACTGCTGTACCCAGGACTGAATAGTGTTTGCATTAGCAATGGCATTATTGTGTGGAATGTTGAACTTGCTGTGTAGCGTTCACAGATCTGATGTTTTCATAATAAGCATGAACGGCAAAACTACGATGTGCACTGGTCCAGACCATGTTGGCTACAGAAATGGGGTCCATGACTGAACAAAGGCAGACCATGTGCAACTGCCTACCACCACCACAGCCCCAGTGGTAATCAATAGAAACTGCTTAGTTGGTTCTGCCGCACCCTGTATAATTAGAGTTATGCAACCATGGTACAGAAATGATATAGTCAAATGTTAGAAGCAAAACAGATAACCATTCAAATTTACCATTGGTCCATTGATGATGATAAAATTTCATGTAGACATATTTTTGTAATAATTTTACTTATCTGCATAACTTACACAAAATGATACTTTCATAATACTTGCTGAAAGTGACATCCTTCAGCTTTAATGCCTGCATGACATTGTTACTCAAAGTTCTGTCATCATCCTCCAAACAGCTCTGATGTTTGAACAATGTCATATTCAGCAAAACTACTTTCCAAGAGGTCTTTGTCAGTCTTTACAAGTGTCTCAGACACAAGGCTTTTCACATGGACCTACAAGAAGACAACAAGTGGGGTCCAATCAGGTAAATGAGACTGCAATGAAATAGGACTCTCTCTTCCCATCCACCTTTCAAGGGATGTCTGATGTAGATTTTCATGAGCAAAAGGTACAAAATGTACTGGGGCTTCATCACACTGGAACCATATAAATGCATGAAGATCAAGCAGGATGTCTTCCAACAATGTTATGACTATGATCCTGAGAAACACAATGTACTCTGGTGCAGATAGGGGTACAGGAAGCAAATAAGAGCCTTATAAACAATTATTCAATGTCCACATGTTCATTGCAACTCTGTGTTGATAGCTCTTGGCAACTGTACATAACTATTTCAACAGTCTTCATTGAAGAAAGGGACATACACAAGAAGGTGAAAAGTGATGATACAGCACTACACTGGGGCAAACAAAAGTAGCTCCAAAATCGGTATGAGTTCAGTGCGGAATGAAGGAGTTTGTCTGTGTGATCACAAACCCCATATTCCAAACCAGGGGATATGCAGATATGCAGTTTATTTTTCTTCACAGTCCTTGTATTATGGTGCCAATTGTTTTATTAACTCAATTATTTGAATAGTCTAAAAAAATAGTATGTGTTGAATGTCTCCTAAAAATGTACTTGACCCGATGCAAGCTGTGAGCATCCCTTAAATTTTCATTTGCTTGTGTGTACACAAAAGTCATTGGGTACAATGCCACTTCACTATGACTGACTGACTGTACACTTCAGTTTATAAAAAAACAGACTGTAGTCTTAGAGACTTCTATACCAGACCTCTACATCAGGACTGAGCATCAATGCTTTAATGGAGTTCTTGTCCCCACCTCTCATGATGCACAGCTCCATGTTGTTACGATTTGTTTAACCTATGTTGTTGGCAGCCATGTACAAAATAAACCAATTCTTACATCATACAAACAATAATTCCTACATTCTTGCATTCCACTCGAAGAGTTACCTTACAAGACTTTTGGCTTTGTAGATTTGGATGAATCAACAAAATACTACCCACTATTCACTAGGTGTTGATCTAACATCATATTCCTTTTTAACAATTTGGTACAAGCAACATGAAACAAATGTAGCCCTACAATTTTCTTGCTATTACTCATCAACATGACATTCACATATAAAATAATGTACAAACAGAAAATGTAGACATCTCAAAAGCCACAAAAGTGTCTTAAATTGTTAATGATAAAATATTTATTTTGTAAAATAGTGAGTGGTGCCATTAATATCATATGTAAATTTAAATAAATTATTTTGGAAAAACAACTATGTAATAGAACAGCAATCTCTGCATCTGCAAAGATGCAAGACCAAAAGTTTATTGTACTCAATTTAATCTGCATTAAACTCAAATTTGCTGTCTTTTTTGTTTGATGTTTATTTTTATTGTTATTTTGTTCATTTATTTGGTCTCTCTACCTATAGGTGTCATGTGTTGTGTCCTACAGACAGCATGTTATCTTCTCTTCTCATTTTAATGTACACTAGTAAAAAAGGTTTTTCTGTAAGAAAACATTAAATGCACCTCATCCCTTTAACACAAAAGATTGGAAAAAATTGGTCATATGTTTTGTTAAATGATTTGTCTAAAAGTAAGGAATAAAATAGATTAGTGTAACATATGAAGCACCTCACTTGCTGTACGTGAGTTGAAGAATCATTAAAAATCATGCCAAATGTTTCTCTAATCCAGTTTATTTCTTACTGTTACACAAGACATTTCAGAAAACATTTGGCTGACTTTTTACACTTTTTTTATTTTCAAGTTTCATTCACAAAGCTTCATCTTACTGACACCTCATTTGCTTTCTTAGTGTCCTCTATTCTCAAAACGTCTTGAATCTAGTACTTGGTTTGGAGGAAACCATTTCAGCAATTAAATATCACACCAGAGTGATTTTTCACGTGCAAAATAGCTAGGTCTTGAAGAGATGAACTTTTCCACATTTCATTTACATAGCTAGAATAGCTGTTCTTGAACTCTCAAGCTAGTCAATTTGATATCACATTTGTCCATTTGCCACTCTGTGTTTTGATATGAAAATTTGGACAAAAACCCATTGTGTCATTTATAGGGAGTCTTGTCTTCACTCTGCTCTAACATTTGGCCAGATGTTTTCACATATATGTAACTCTTACAGCATGCAAACAGGTCCACCAAGATGGTGTAGTAAAGTAGTTTAATACTGATACTCAATTTACCAAACTTGAGTAAAATTCCAACAGTTTCCTCCAAGACCACTGAGATTCAGGTGAAATAATAATTACTGTAGGTTTCTATATTTCAGTTTCATAGAGTGTGCTCTGAGCCCACAGTATAAGAAATAATTACCTGTCAGTGTTCACACCCAGGACTCTTAGTTTTTGAAGTAGGCAATTGTGTATCTATTAGGCATGTTTTCTTTCTTCTTTATTTCAGTTAGCATTTTCATTCAGTTCCATTTAAAATATCTCTGCTTAGATATTTAACTTTAGCTTTCTTGTTCTCTTTCACTATAAATTTGTCACTTTATGAACTATTGTTTCATTTACTGATGGCTATTCAACAAGTAGCTTAGCTACAAGCTCTACAAAAAATTATCTTGATATATTTGTTTTGTTATAGAATACTACCCCATGGTAAACATGGTAGTGGCCTATGGTGAACATATCATATCTCAGAACAGCAAAGACTTTAAATGACAATATGTGGCATATTTATGCATCAAAGCATTCAAAGATTAGACTACGTAAAACACATTCAAAATGGAGTGTTTCTGACTTCACTTAGTAAATTTCACCAACAGCCTGCAATTAGTTTCCAATGAAAGTACAAACACAACTTGCCCTATTGGTAGTTTTCAGTACCTATGAAACACTTGCCTCTTCAAAGTAAAGTGTACACCTTTCCTACTAAGACAATACAGTCACATTTTGCGACAGTCATCAGCAGTGACAAACATTTGTGTTTAGATTCCTCTCGTTTCTGAACTATAGTTAACATTTGAACACTATTGGAGTACACAACCAGAGGCTTATGCAGTTTTGATAGAGAAAGAACTTTAGAAAATTGTTTCTAAATACATGGTTAAAATAAATGTTGAGTATAAAATAATCTGCATTTTCTGATTAATGAGGAATTTTTCTGTTGTAGGAAGGAGAGGTAAAAATTAATTATATTTCAAATGATGTGAAATAGTTTAAACTTCAGGGTTACTGCAAAGATATTAGTAAATTAAAAGGGTAACTATGGCACTGCTATCTAAGAAATGCTTAGGGACTGGATCATTCATCTAACTGGAAAGGTAATCTTTACTAAAACTGAGTATTTATTTCAGTCAAAGCTGCAAAATGCTTAAAGTGATCATGACCAGATTTAGATATTAGGAGGCCATCTTCAGAATTTTATTTCTACACCTTGACACAGTTTCTTCATACAGTGTATTTTGGTTCAGTTGTTATCATCAAAGCTACACAAATTTGATGAGTGTGTGTGGAGTGTGTTACTAGAATACTTGAACTGGTACCACACAGCCAGTGTATCAGATCATAAACAATCATAAACATGGGAACAAATAATTAACTAAAAAATTAAGCCTTAATAGAAAATGGAAATCGTTGTAAAATAACTGCAACAGCAGTGATAATTTTGTATACTAATGTAACAGAAAAAGCAGAAGGTATTCATGTCACTACCTACCTGGTACAACAATGGAATCATGAAAAACTTGTTTTATACTTGTAGCTACCATCTGAAAGGGAATGCAATCACGGTCAAATGGAGAGACAGGATGAGCTTCTCTTGAAGTTTTGACTCGAATGTGTACACGAGGATCATCAATTATCTCACGGTCATAAGAAATTACATCAGCCACTCTTTGAGCTGGATGTACTCGATGATTGATGACAGCTGTTGCTGATGGTGGAACAACATTTTCCTTCATATAAAACAGTTTCCATTACTATGATATTCAACACAAAAAACTCCTCTCATGGAGTGATATACAAGCACAATAAATATCAGCCATTCACATTCACTATACTATAGAAATGTTCAATGTAACTATTCCAGCACAAGTATGACAATTCATCGAACTCATTTATCAATAACATAGGTATGAAAAACAAGGCACATCATACGGAGAAGGTTGAAATTCAGTGACATAGCAACACTATACAAAGGCAATAGTCTAATTTCATCGTGAAGGGAATATCACATTTTGCATGATAAGGCATTTTAAAATTAATGTGTCTTCAATGACAGAAATTCTAGGATGGAAGCAATAAACAACAGTGTGGAACAATATAGCTGACAGGTGCAAAGCACATAGAAGTATGTGACAACACAGAGATTTGACTAACTTTTAAACTACCACTTTATGTATACAGTCTGACACAAACAACCACATGACTTTCTGAGTGGTTTCTCAGGCTGACAGGAGTATGGATAATGGAAAGGTGCATGTTTACTGGGAAAGACTACTATATGTGAGACAATGAGGGTGAGGGGAGTTGATAATGGCCATTTGTGTGGATAGACAGCTAGTAAGTTATCATTCCCATATAGCATCCTACACAGTGATTGAAGAACAACTGAAATATAATTTTGCTATTTTCACACCTCACCCTACCTTTTTGAGAACAGGAAATGGCTGTGCTTTGACTATGGTAGGAGGTGGTAGTTGGGTGAATTGGACACATGACCTATGCACTGTGCAAAACCTGGAGCAGAGTTAGCATAGTGATGTCATAGGATATTATAAAGGTTGGGTAATACTACTAATACATTGAGTGGTGGATAGGCCACACTTCATCATAGGGCTTAAAATCCCTGGAAAAGGATTTTGTTGCGTTTTCAGTGTGTGTATGGTACTGGATGACGAGAAGAGTTGTGTTTGGCATTGGATACGAGTTTGTTTGTATCATAAGAAGAAATTGCAAGGGATGTCAGTTCTGAATTAGCTGGGCAGGATACTCTATGCCTGTAAAGTCTCTGGTAAGGTTATGTGGCTAAACCTTGCTTCTCATTAGAGAAATTCCATCCATGGCTGCCAATGGTTGCTAAGGCTGTAGGGTATGGATTTCTTAATGTGGAACAAATAACAGCTGGCACAGAGGAGGTGGAGTTGGTGGATGTGTCTGACATGGATGAGACTGAGAGGTAGAGGTCAACATATACATAGGTAGCTTGTTGAGCTCAAAAGGGCTAGATGATGTGGATTTTAGAGCAGACTCAAGGTTCTAGAGAAAAAAGTCAGGGACTTTCTTTGGCACTGGTCCAGATCATAATGATATCTACAAATCCAAATTAGACAAGGGGGTTTTAGGTGTTGTGTGGATAGAAGTGATACTTCTAGGTAGCACATAAACAAATTAGCATGAGACAGTGCCATGGAGATATCCTTATCAGTTCCATGGTTTGGTTTGAAGATATCGCCTTCAAATGAGGAATAATTATGAGTCAGAATGTGGTTAGCCAAAAAGATTATGAACTAGGTGATATTAGTTGATGCTGGTAAAGGTAATATTCCACAGCAGCAAGATCCTATGTGGGCAGGGGAGGGGGGGGGGGTGAGGAGAAGGGGGAGTTAATATACAGGGATTTAGCATAAGGAACATGATGGTATAAGGCCAGCAACTGCAGGGAGTTGGAAGAGAACATCATTACTGTTGGGAAGGGAGACTGAGGAAATTTTGTTGCGAGTGCTGGTAAATGAAGTCAGAAGAATATTGGTGAGAGCATTGTTTTTGCCAGCCAAGATGAGGCAATGAGCAGAGTGATTACTGGAGTTGGGTTTGTGGAGTTTGGAAGAAAGGAGATTAGGGTTTAGCATCTCATTGGCGATCAGGTCATTACAGAAGAAGCACATGCTCAGATTTGGGGAAGTACAGGAAAGGAAATTGGCCATGTCCTTTCATAGAAATCAAATCAGAATTTAGCTTAAATGATTTAAGTACATCACAAAAAATTAAAAGTGGATGGCAGGATGGGTATTTGAATTGATATCCTCTTGTATACAATTCCATTATCCACCATTATGCTATATTGGTAAGTATTGAGCTTTGGGAGCAGGTGAATGGCTCCCAGAATGAAATTTGCACTCTACAGTGGAGTGTGTGCTATTATGAAACTTTCTGGCAGATTAAAACTGTGTTCTGGACCGAGACTTGAACTCAGATCCTTTGCCTTTCATGAGTAAGTCCTCTACCAAATAGCTACCCAAACATGACTCATGGCCCATACCCACAACTTTACATCCACCAGGACCTCAGCTCCTACATTCCAGACTTTCCAAAGGTCCTCCTGGGAAACTTGCAATACTAGTACTCCTGGAATAAAGAATGTTGTTGATAAATGTCTTAGCCACAGCCTGGGGGATGTTCAAGACTGAAATCTTCTCTGTGTAGCAGAGTGTACACTGATATGCAACTTCCTGGAAGATTAAAACTGTGTGCCAGACCAAGACTTGAACTCGGGACCTTTGCCTTTTGTGGGCAATTGCTCTAACGACAGAGCTACCCACGCACGACTTGTGACCCATCATCACAGCTTTACTTCCACCAGTACTTCATCTCCCGATTTCCAAATTTCATTGCCGGCCATTGTGGCTGAGCGGTTCTAGGTGCTTCAGTCTGGAACTGTGCTGCTGCTATGGTTGCAGGTACGAACCCTGCCTTGGCATTGATGTGTGTGATGTCCCTAGGTCAGTTAGGTTTAAGTAGTTCTAAGTCTAGGGGACTGATGATCTCAGATGTTAAGTCCCATAGTGCTCAGTGCCATTTGAACCATTTGAGCCAAATTTAATTCTGGAAACATGCCCCCAGGCTGTGGCCAAGACATGTCTCTGCAGTATCCTTGTCGGAGTGCTGGAATTGCGAGTATCACAGGAGAGGGTCTGTGAAGTCTGGGAGACAGGAGATGAGGTACTGGCAGAAGTAATGCTGTGAGGATAAGTCACGAGTCATGCTTGGGTAGCTCTGTTGGTAGAGCACTTACCCATGGAAGGCAAAGGTCCTGAGTTCGAGGGTAGGTGTGGTATACAGTTTTAATCTACCAGGAAGTTTCTGGTTAAATGTTGGTGTCCCAGGGGCTGATAGTGTGCATTAATGTGTCAGGTTTTCAGATGGAACTAATGTTTGAGAAGCTGCTGGAGGTCACACTGGACATCTGCAATGGAATCATAGTGTTAACGTTTGTAAAGAATGGTGCTCGAAGGTTTGGACATATTGGGAATGAAGGTGAAGCCAGATTGCCAGCAAGTAACTTCAGTAAAGTTATAAGGGGATGTCTGGATAGAAGTGGCAGAATATGATTTGAGGGTAGTTGGGACTGTCTGAAACAAGGTTCTGCGTGTAAATTTTGCTGACTGTGGTCAGTATAGTGAGTGATGAAGAAATGATTCCACTTGAGGGAATAAGTAAAGGAAAACATGTCCTTTGCTTGTCCAGCATGGCTAAACCTTAGTTAGCTGCTCAGAATCAGTGTGGCTTATGGGAGATGAAGGAAGTTTCAGGAAGCATTTCAGCTGGAGGAGATCAGCAAGGCAGTATCTGAAGTGTCTAAAGATTTGTTGGGGTGCAGGAGGTGGCCAGAAGTCATCGGCACTTTGTTGAGCAGATGTACTCACTGGCAGGAATAAGACATAAATAGCCGAGACAGCTTCTAGCCATTTTTATCTCAGAGACTTGTTACAGTAAATTACTGTCTTAAAGAAAAAGGACCCAGAGAAAGAAGCAGAACTGGTTAGTTGCTGCCTGAGCTTGGATGATATGATTATGTTGGACTATGGTGGTCAGGGTTAAGAATTGATGTGATCAGAAAAAAGGGCATGTAAATGTAACTCCATTTTCTGGCTGAAGTATTGTACTATGGCTGGTCAGTATCCAATAAAACAATACCAATCGTCATTATCTAGGTTTATTTCTAGGTTACCAGTTTCGAAGATACACTATGTCATCTTCAGGCCTGCTTCAATTGAGAAACCTTCTGTGCTGCTGTATTTTGTAACATGAAGGTTACTCGATTGAAGCAGGCCTGAAGATGATGTAGTGTATCGTCGAACCTGGTAGCCAAGGAATAAACCTAAATAATGGCAATTGGCATTGTTTTATTGGGAAAGGGCACGTCTCTGTATACGTCTCTTGAACAACACTTCAAATGCCAGACAGGATTTCAGGAATAGTCTGTGGTATTGGAATATTTCTATGGCAATGGCTAGTTGTTTGAACATTGTTCATATACACTAGAGAAAGAGAGGTTGCTCAAAGGTTAGCAACATCTTCATGCTGTTATGTGTTTCCATGCATCACACACCAGTCTGGTTTAGCTAAGCTGTGGCCTTTTATTAACATAAATCTTTGATAATCTGAAATTTAAGGAAAATGGTTTTAATGACACATGGTTTAAAGAGTTGGTAAAGAAAATCAACTACTATGAAATATCAGTTTCAATTAATACTTTATTAGTTTTAAAAATATTAATAGTTATAAACATCTGATGTTCTGACCACACAAAACTTCAGATATTTTAAATCATTCATGGCACTGAAAAATATAGGGGCCCATTCTGAAACAAACAAATAATTTGAACCTAATTTATTTATGAACAATTTAAGATAAAAATAACAGGAAATAGTAAAAACTTTGAAGGCATTCAGAATGATTTGAGGGAACAATAACTCAGCCTATAAAGCATTTAGAACTGATTTTCAAAAGTGTAACTGTAAGGTATGAGTGGTAAGCACTAAGTTAGGAATGAGTGAACAAAATGTGTTGTACACAAATGAAAAGGTCAGATGAGAAAGAAAGTATAACATCTCTAATTATTGGTTTAAACAGGAGAAAGGGAAAGAAGCTTATAGATTCAGCAATAACTGGTCTTTTTATTATTATCCATTGATACATTATTGTCAGTACTACATCAATTGACCACAAACAAATTCACTTTTTTCTTAAAATGTCTTTCCATTCCACGCAGATATATGTCAAGTATGTTACCTAGTTTCTGTTATAATCTACATTTTTTACCATCTATTAACTATTGTAAGCTATCATAGTCCATAATCTGCACAAAATACTTTTGTTTTTAATATTTTCAGTATGCTGAGAATACAAACTGATATGTATAAAGTGCTCTATAAGTGAGAACTGAAAGGATCTTCTTTGTTTTGGGGTTTGCTTTACCTGATAACTACAGTTATTGCCATACTGTCTGCCCAATTGTTAAACACACACACATATGTCAGTTTGGTGCATTTTAAAAGATATTCTGTTGCAGTGCTCTTCTTCTCATAATCCCAGACTTTAGCATGCTTTGTTTCATCTGAAGAGATTACATGAGCATGTGTCCATAAGAAAAATTGTGGGGTTACACACATTAGCAAATTCTCATTAATGGCTAATATTACTTAGTTCTAGAAGGTAACTACTTTCCTTAAGTTGACATATCAGTGCAGTATGTACAGTAATAATTTTTTGTAAGATATTTTCAGACAATTAATTGCATCACTATTCAGAAAATCTTCCAGGAGATTTTTGCAGTACTTGGCTAGTGCACTATTGCTTGGTTTAGTTTGCTGTTTGTACAGGTTAGTAGCAAATGGTAAACATTATCATTCTCATGCCACTGCACATCAAAAGCACCTATTTTCATATAACTTTTTATCATTAGCTTCTGCCTGTTTCATAGATTCACCTGGGATTTGCACTGGCACATTGAAGCTTATTTCATCCATAAATCCCAGTCGCAAATCCACATATTTTTGTGTACTGTGTAGCCTGTAGTTTTCAAAATAAACTAACAACTCATTCATTTTTTTAAAGAAAATATGGCCCCTTCAGGCAAAGCAAGATTATTTCTCGGTGTTCCTTTGTGTCCATGCATTGACACAAGATTTCACTTTTAAACCATTTTTTTTCCTTTCTTTGTTCAACATTAGATATACGAAGTGCTGCACATGTTCCTTCAGTAAATTTAAGTCTCTTACCAGATATCTGAGTGCATGCTGTGAAAACAGTTGAGGGATGGACTCATGTCTCCAGGTCAGTAGACATTGGTATCAGCATCAGTAGTTTCACTTATAATTTCACTCTCTGATGTTACACTCTCCAATACAGCTGGAGGCAAGGAAATGGCAGGTTATCTCCATGTGGTATTGGTCTAATCACATATCGAATTTTAAACTATATATAACTTCCGTTTGCATGGAATTCATCTACACTAAGTAAATGAAAATAACAGTCATCACAGAATTCCTTATATTCTCATCAAGAAAGCATTCATCACAGTGTTTCTCATTTGCCCACTGGGAAAGTTAATAGACATTGCTTTACTTGTGTTTCTCCTACTAATACAGAGTCTTGTATATGGGCAAAAATGGGCAGTTATCTGTTCTTATGTGTACAATTAATGGAAGTGTTAATGCTTTTTCCAGTCAGAAGTTTTGCACAATTTGAAGATATGGAGTGTAACGATGGAACTTAATGTAATGATCAGTAAGACTGCTGTCTTGTAAGATGTTAAAATTAAACAGAAACATATTAACTATAACTTCACACATGATGCACAAAGAAAACTACACTGAATTAATAATTAGTTGGGAATTATTCTCAATCTGTCACAACATTTTACAAATTTATTTATTTCTGTTTAAAGTTAGTATGGGAGCTTAAGCAGCACAATTTACAGATATATGCAAAAAAATGATACATATGTAAATATAGAATTATAAAGGAATCTGTTTATAAATGCATGTAAGCATCAAATAAAACACATTAAAATTCACTATTCTATGAAAAATATTTAGTTTTTACCTTTATTCCACCATGAAATACAGTGATGGCTGTTGTTGTGCGAACAATTGCATTTGCAATAGGTTTAAGTGCTAATTCTCGAGCCATTAGTCCCGAAAAGAGCCATAAATTACTATACAGAACTTTATAACCAAACGAAACCTGGAAGGCAAAGAAGTGTGACATTAAAAGGGACAGCTACAGGAATCTACATGCAATATCCATTACACAGTACACTGTCATATTTTTAAAAACATATTTCCACATATTTCATAGTATCTGTCTACCCATTAAGGACAATATATTGGACATTTATAGTTTGAAATTGAATGTTAAAAATGGTTACCATACTGTAAAAATAAAATGGTATTGCAGTCTGCTTACCAGGCTGATATGGATGGCTACATAATCACACTTTTGACAAGGAATACCTTTAAAAACAGTCACAAGAATATAATATATTTGGCTATTGAGTAAGTGTTATGCATAAATTAGCAAAGGAACACAACACAAACTCTGATGACAGTGAGTGACACCAAAATTAAACTGACCCAAATTATATTCAGCACTAATGACAATTGAGTCTCATTGTTCCACTGTGATACTGAAAGTTTGACTGCACATGGCATGGTTGGCCATACCAAAAGATGACTACTACTACTATTACTACTGCCATTTCATTGTAACACCACCACACTGGCACTGTGATGGGTAAATGGTGGAAGGAGAAAATATACTTTCCATCAGGTTGATACTCATAATTCAGTAATCTACCAGTACAGATGCAAATGACATTACCTCTTCATTCAATGTATTATGTGCCAACTCCTGCAAGTTGCACAGAATACGTCTGAATTTGCATCACACTTTTGTGTAAATTCATTCATTTTAGCCAGTGGATCAGTTTTATTTTAGATGATAGCTTGTTGATAGATTCTTAGATTTGTTGCTTTATAGAGGCCAACCTAATAATCTTTAAAGGCTGTTCAAAAAAGAAAGTTGCACCGGACTCAACTAATTAACTATTTATATGGCTACAGAACAAGATACATCCTGTTAATAATTTCTGCATGGCATGTCATGACATTACACCTGCAAGGTTGACAACACATCTACATCCCTGCATCAATGACTGTTGACTTGCCAAGCAACCAGTTTTCACGGAAAAGTAGATTTCCTGCTGTTCTCCTATGCAACACACTCTGCAGGCCATAGCAGATGGAGTAAACCACAGTTTCAGTCCCTGCACTTGAGCTCTCTAATAATCTCTCCAGAATCAACACCATGGTCATGGCATTTCATAAGACAGCCTCATTCTTCCAGCCATTCATTCACAAGGTTGAACCATGGACCAACTATATTGCAAGTATGGAGCAGCACTTCCTGGTCCACAGTATCTCTGCATCTCTGGTAATGAGCAGTGATGCACTTTTCTGTTGGCTTATACAGGACCAGAGATATATCATCTAGTACAACACCTTAACTCCAAGACAGAGCCCCATGTGCTCTTATACAATAGGGTCAAATCCAGTTTGCTTGAATCTTTTGACTCTCAAGTTCATATAGATGATAATGATGATGGTTTGTTGGGCACTAAGCATCAAGGTCATCAGCACTCGTACAAGTTCCCAATCTTTCCAGTTCCAATCTTACCTCTGCCCAAATGATGATGAGGAAACGCAAACACCTAGTCCCTGGGTTGGGAAAGTCCCTAACCCGGCTGGGACTCGAACCTTGGACCCCATGATCAAGAGGTAGCAACGCTAGCCACTAGTCCACGAGCTGTGGACTCAAGTTCATGTAGTTGCTCCTAGACATTTTTCTTCATCTATCACAAGCCCAGTGGACAATCATACAGAGAATGGATTGCACAGTTACAAGGGCTATCCAGGGATTGTAGGTGCAGTAATCAGGGTGGCATACAGTCATATGCAGCTTCATTAGTCAGAAACATTATATTAGTGCATGTTCTGCAGGATGCACTCTGGATGGACTTGTTGAAATCAAGAGAGCCTTCATTAGAAACATGTCTGCCTAATATTAGGGTTTTTGAACAGTCACTGCATTCATCAGCAACTCTACAAGACTCAGCCCAAGTATTCATAACCAGGACAACATGCAGACTCCCATTGGCAGTCAGAACTGATAGGCAAATGGCACAAAAAGACAAAGCACTGAGGCACCATTCCAAACAATTGCCATTGTGTAGCCAGTGTTTTATATTGTACCCCCATCATGATCTGCTTATCTTTACATGTAATAATTCAGAATTATTGCTAAGAAACAATTTTTAGCATATATGTGATACTAGAAACAAAGAAAATTTAATGTTATCATGTCATAGGCTAAAATTATACTACAAATGCATTCAGTAATTGGCTATGAAAAACTTCCACAGTTTGAACTAAGTTTTCTGAGAAGAAAATTATACACCATCCTTCTGTAAACAAGTTATTGTTCAGTCATGGTATTTTTAAATAATGAAGCTATCTTTATAGAGTAGTGTAAAAGATGTGTCCTAATGGACGTAAATTAAGAATAATTTTAGTTTCTTTATGCTTTGTATGTGTCTCAGTTATATTACTTATATTCCACATTAATTCCAACTTATTTGTACGGTTCCTGTCATTTTCCATCACACCCTACATTCCTACACATCTGTATAATGTACAGTTACATCTGTTCAACTCCATTCTAAACAAGATGATTAAGTTGTTGTAAGCTGCCTTATTGTATCTACTGACTCATGTATCACAGAACAAATCATTACTTCTCAGGAACACTGAATGATTTTATCCATTATTGTTGTTTTTTCCCTTCTTTAGCTTACTACAGTTTAAGAGTGACTTTCATCAGACAACTTTTGCTTCTATTCACAAAACATCTTCAGTACTCATTAGCATTTTTCCCTCTTGTTTACATGTCTTAAGTCCACTGTATTTCCCCTGATATTAACAGAGTTTGAACTCTCTCTCTCTCTCTCTCTCTCTCTCTCTCTCTCTCTCTCTCTCTCTCTCTCTCTCTCTCTGTGTGTGTGTGTGTGTGTGTGTGTTTGTGTGTGTGTGTGTGTGTGTGTGTGTGTTTTTTCACTTTTTGTGATTTTTTTCAGCTACTACTTGACCTCTACTTCCCCATGAACTATAGGGGTATTTGTTGAAAGGCCAGACAAACATGTGGTTCCTGAAGAGAGGCAGCAGCCTTTTCAGCAGTTGCAGCGTCAACAGTCTGGATGACTGACTGATCTGGTCTTGCAACATCAATGAAAACAGCCTTGCTATGCTGGTACCGTGAACGGCTGAAAGCAATGGGAAATTACTCTCTACCCAGCAGTTCCTACCCCTGTAACTGACCCCGCTGCAAAACCTGCCCCATGCATCCCCCCACAACCACCTACTCCAGCCCCGCTACTGGTAAAACATACACAATTCAAGGCAGGGCCACATGTGAAACTACACTTGTCATTTATCAGCTGACATGCCTGCACTGCACAGCCTTTTACATTGGTATGACAACAACTAAACTGGCTGAGCGCATGAACGGACACAGACGAACTGTCCGCCTAGGAGATGTCCAATACCCAGTAGCGGAGCATGCCCTCCAGCGTAATTCTAGGGACCTAGGAACCTGCTACACCATATGTGCCATTTGGCTTCTCCCACCCAACACCAGTCCCTCTGAACTGTGGAGATGGGAACTTGCAATCCAGCACATCCTTTCATCCCGCCATCCCCCTGGACTGAACCTACGTTAAACAACCTCACTCCCATTTACTTTTCAGTCTTCTCCTCTTTCCGTTTCCTCTTTAACTATTCATGCATCTTTTCATCCTACATCTTTATACTATACACCGCTTTACTTCTGTATGCATCCTCTTTGGTTTGAAGCTGGCACAGTACCTACAGTAGAATATCTTTGGCTTCCCTCTGACAACCATGCCTCCATCCTTGCTACCCTCCCTGTTTTCCTTTCCCTGTTGCTTCATAACCTGAGTTGTGAGTAACTAAATCCACTTTCCCTTCTTCCCTTTCTTTCCCCTCTCTCCTCCCTGATGAAGGAACATTTATTCCAAAAGCTAGGAACTTAAATTTTCGGTTGTGTTTTTGTGTTTCTATCGGCTGTACTGAGCTGAGGTAAGTACTGACCAGCCCCTCTATCTATTTGTTAGAATATAATCATCCCAATTCCAAAGAAGGCAGATGCTGACAGGTGTGAAAATTGTTGAACTATCAGTTTAATAAGTCATGGCTGCAAAATACTAACACAAATCATTCACAGAAGAATGGAAAAACTGGAAGAAGCTGACCTTGGGGAAGATCAGTTTGGATTCCTGAGAAATGTAGGAACATGCAAGACAATACTGACCCTATTACTTCTCATAGAAGACAGGTTAAGGAAAGACAAACCTACATTTACAGCATTTTTTAACTTAGAGAAATTTTTTTACAGTGTTGACTGGAATACTCTCTTTCAGCTTCTGAAGGTGGCAGGGGTAAAATACAGTGAGTGAAAGGCTATTTACAATTTGTACAGAAACCAGATGGCAGTTATAAGAGTAGAGGGGCATGGAAGGGAAGCAGCGGTGGAGAAAGGAGTGAGACAGTGTTGTTGATGTCATTAAATCTATATATTGAGCAAGCAGTAAAGGAAACAAATGAAAAATTTGGAGTAGGAATTAAAATGCAGGGAGAAGAAAAAAAAAACTTGAGGTTTGCCGATGACATTGTAATTCTGTCAGAGACAGCAAAGGACTTGGCAGAGCAGTTTAACAGAATGGACAATATCTTGAAAGGAGGGTATAAGATTGAACATCAACAAAAGCAAAATGAGGATGATAAAATGTAGTCTAATTAAATCACTTGATGTGGAAGGGATTAGATTAGAAAATGAGTCACTTAAAGTAGTAAATAAGTTTTGCTACCTGGGCAGCAAAATAACTGATCACAGTCAAAGTAGAGAGGATGCAAAATGTAGACTGGCAAAGACAAGAAAAGCATTTCTGAAGAACAGGAGATTTATTAACATCGAATATAGATTTAAGTGTCAGAAACTCGTTTCTGAAAGTACGTGTCTGGTGTGTAGCCATGTATGGAAGTGAAGAATGGACGATAAACAGTTTAGACAAGAAGAGAATAGAAGCTTTTGAAATGAGGTGCTACAGAAAATATTGAAGATTAGGTGGGTACGTCACATGCCTAATGAGAAGGTACTGAATAGAACGGGGGAGGAAAGAGATTTGTGGCACAACTTGACTAGAATAAGTGTTCAGTTGGTAGGACACATTCTGAGAAATCAAGAAATCACCAATTTAGTACTGGGGGGGAAGTGTGTGTGTGTGGGGGGGGGGGGGGGGGGAGGGGAGATCATAGAGGGAGACCAAAAGATGAATACAGTAAGCAGATTCAGAGGGATGTTGGAGATGATGAGGTTTGCACAGGATAGAGTAGCATGGAGGGCTGCATCAAATCAGTCTTTGGACTGAAGTCAACTACAATCACAATGAGCCTCATGATTTTGCTGCATTTTTGCACTTCAATTTGTGAACTTCACAACAGCTGTCCTCATGGAAACAGTTATGCAGTTTTCCTAAAGATGGATAAATAAAATATATGAATAAAATATGTAAATAATAATAAAATATCAAAATAATAATAAAATATCAAAATAATAATAAAATATCAAAATAATAATAAAATATCAAAATAATAATAATATATAAAAATAATAATAACTGATATTTAACAGGTTCTTTACACAATTCAAGGTATATACATCATAATAATTGCTGGAATGGGCACTGTCAGGTGCGTGATTGTACTGCAGACAAATACACTTTTATAATTGGCGATGGAAACAAAACTTTCAGACAACTGAAAACATAGGCCCTTATAGGTAGAATAAGAAATATTTAGCCCCAGAATGGAACTCTGAGACACACCTTGTGATACTATGCTCCATTTAGAATAAAAATTAACTTTTCTTGAAATGAGAGTTCAACTATGTGATCAAAAGTATCTGAACACCTGGCTGGAAATGGATTACAAGTTCGTGGCGACCTCCATCAGTAATGCTGGAATTCAATATGGTGTTGGCCCATCCTTGAGCCTTGTTGACAGCTTTCACTCTCACAGGCATATGTTCAATCAGGTGCTGGAAGGTTTCTTGGGGAATGGCAGCCCATTCTTCACAGAGTGCTACACTGAGCAGAGGTATTGTTGTCAGTCAGTGAGGCCTGGTACAAAGTCGACATTCCAAAACATCCCAAATGCATTCTAGAGGATTCAGGTCCAGACTCTGTGCAGGCCAGTCCATTACAGGGATATTCTTGTCACATAGCCACTCCGCCACAGGCCGTGTATTCTGAACAGGTGCTCAATCATGCTGAAAGATGAAATTGCCATCATCGAATTTCTCTTCAACAATAGGAAGCAAGAAGGTGCTTAATACATCACTGTAGGCCAGTGCTGTGATAGTGCCATGCAAAACAACAAGAGTGCAAGCCCCCTCCATGAAAAACATGACCACACCGTAACACCAACACCTCCAAATTTTGCTGTTGGCACTACACACGCTGGCAGATGACGTTCACTGGGCATTCGCCATAACCACACCCTACCATCAGGTCGCCACATTGTGTACCGTAATTCGTCTCTCCACACAATGTTTTTCCACTGTTCAATCGGACAATGTTTACACCCCTTACACCAAGCGAAGTGTCATTTGGCATTTACCGGCACGATGTGTGGCTTATGAACTGCTTGACCATGAAATCCAAGTCCTTCACCTCCTGCCTAACTGTCATAGTACTTGCAGTGGATCCTCATGCAGTTTGGAATTCCTGTGCGATGGCCTGGATAGATGTCTGCCTATTACACATTACAACCCTCTTCAATTGTCGGCAGTCTCTGTCAGCCTGTATGCTTTTGTGCTGAATGTGTCCCTTCATGTTTCTACTTCACTATCACATCAGAAACAGTGGACCTAGGGATGTTTAGGAGTGTGGAAATCTCACATACAGACATGCGACACAAGTGACACCTAATCACTTGACCAAGTTCGAAGTCCACGAGTTCTGCTGAGTGCCCCATTCTGTTCTCTCACAATGTCTAATGACTACTGAGGTCGCTGATATGGAGTACATGGCAGTAGGTAGCAGCACAATGCATCTAATATGAAAAATGTTTGTTTTTTTCTGGTGTCTGTATACTTTTGATCACATAGTGTACTATTTTTCCTGCTCTGCAGTTATGACATAAGCCATTGCAGAACACTGTTCTTAAACCCATATTTATCTAATCTGTAGATAAGCAAGACATGTTTTACTGAGTTGAAGGCTTATGTGAGACTCCTGAAGACATCTGCAAGTTTACTTCTCTGATCTAACAGTTTACTTAACTTTTCAATAAACTTTTTCACTACATCCAGAGTATTTTTTCCTTCTTGGACACCAAATAGTTACTTAGAATAATAGCATTTCTTATAGTAAAATTTTGAATTTTGTTTGCAGCTATTGTCATCAACACTTTTGACAGGATTCCAAGACTAAAAATAGGGTACTGGTGATAATTCCTCATGTCCTTCTTTGACCTTATCTTAAATTCACATTGTAATTAAAATATAGTAATGATACCTATTGAACAATCTTCTTTGGTCTACTCATTTATAATTTTGGCCTGGCCTCAGCAGCGAGAGGCAGTGTTGTGTGTGTGAGTTGCATCTGTGTGAATGTGGGTGTGTATGTTGCCTAATTGAGACAAAGGCCTTCTGGCCAGAAGCTTACTTGTTTAGCAGTCTTTTTGTTGTGCCTGTCTGTGACTCAACATCTCATTACATGGTGAGCAGTGATTTTTCCTTTTCATAATATTGTCAGTATTCCACCCTGGATTTTCCATGGCTTCATTTATAATTTTGGATTGAACTCAGCTGTTTGATTCTTGTTACCAGAAATCTTAAGAGTTACTCATAAACTCACATGTGGTGCTAGGTACTGGAATGTGGCTGCTTCAGGGCCTTGGCCGAGTAGAGCTGGCTGAGGGTTTTTTTCTAGACGTGCAACAGCTGCTGCTAGAATTCCAATAGCTGATTCTGCTGGTGGAAAGCTGGAGTGCCCTGGACTTCCCCTTACACTGAGTTCAACAGTGGCAGAGCCTTTTTCTGACACTCCAATGCTAGGTAAAAACAAAAAATTTGCAGGTAAGAAATACACATGAATGACACAGTAGATTAAAAAAAATACTGTAATCAGCACAGCCACATGACAAATATCTTATTATTTTTTTCTAGCATAAGTACATTTTTTCATTGTCTAATTACTGAACTACTACACTACTGGCCACCCAAAATATAACACCCTGAAAGAAGCATCCAAATTAGGTGAAATTTGCAGCAAGCTTTTGCAGCAATGAGAGATGCATACTATTAGCATTTCAGCAGAGGTGCACATCCGAGGTGCCAGTCAAGTAACACCGCCTGCAAGTGCTATGTAAAGGGAGAACAGTATGTCATGTGGACATGCTGGAATTGTTCTTTCGTGCAGTTCTTTTTTGTAAGCAGCTTCAGTACGCCTTGTAGAAGGCAGCGATTGTCTTTAGAGCATGTTTTGGAGTTCGACTGAGGGAGAATAGTTGCCTAAAGGGATTGCAGATTATCCTTCAGAGAAATCAGTGGTTGTGTCAGATGGAATGAAGCAACTCTGATATGGATCTGTAAAGGTTTGATGAAGGAGAGAATGACAGATTGCTGGGACTGATTAAACCCAGCTTGTTGCACCACTACATGTGATGACATGCATAATGTGCACATGGCAGTGATGGATCACTCTGCCACATCATGAACTGTATCACAATACATTTGGTCTGTTCCACAACAAGCAGTGTCCGCATGTACCATTCAGCATTGTATGCAGCATGGTGGACTGTCTGCAAAGTATCAATTGCTGCATTTACCAGTGAGTCAATGCCACAGGAGTCTGGGCTGGCAATGGTGTGATGAATGACGGATATGGAAAACTGAATGAAATGACATTGTTTTTACTGATGAATCTTGATTCTGCCAGCACCACCATAATGGTCTGATTAGAGTCTGGAGAGGCCATGGTGAGAGAACTGTTGCCTTATGCATCACAATACTAGTCCTGCACCTGATATTATGGTTTGAGGTGCTACTGGACTCCACTCGTGCACCCCTGTAGTATGTATTGCCAGTACACTAACCAGCCAGAGTTACATATCTGATGTGTTGGAGCCTGTTGGCCTCCCAAGCCTTCGGAGCTTGCTAACAGCTACAATGAAACAAGACAATGCACTACCACAGGAACATGCAATTTTCAAGACTTCTTCATCACCCATTAGACTGCAATGTTGCCTTGGCCTCCCTGTTCTCCCAATCTCTCACCTATCAAAAATGTCTGGTCGATGATTGCAGAACAACTGGTCCAAGATATGCCACCCACTGCTATGCCAGATCAACTTAGGTGATATTTGGAAGCGGTATGGACTGATATTCCCCAACAACTCATCCAGAGCCTCTTTGATTCAGTGCTGAGGCATGTAGCAGTGGTTATAGCCAGGAATGGTGACAACACTCAATACAGATTTCATCATCTTTCTCACTCCACACGGGGCTGTATTCTCAATCATGCAATCTTCGGGCAACATATTATCTCCCAAATCAATTTGATTGTGATATCTCTGGACCTTTTTGGTGTTGCATTTTGGATGGCCATCAGTGTTTACTTCATCAGCATATTCTTTTGCCTGTATTAGCAGATAGTATGACTGCAGCATTTAGGATATTCCACTCTGGTTGTTATTTTTTCTTTTGTATAAATTTATGATAGCAGGAGGTGGTTTCATTTATATAGCTGGCAACATTGCCTAAATGACTTAAAAGTACTTGCAGCAGCTATTCTGAAACTACAACGAAATATAAATAAATCTGATTTATCAAAGGCATTTCCTCTCACCATCCCATACCAACTCCCATTCCTGTCAAAAATATCCTATAGTAAAAATAGATGTAACTCTTCTGAAATATCCAAATCAATATATCATTTCTATAATTTCTATCCACAAGATGTCACCCACAGCTCTCACTGGAACCTCAGATCTGTACATAACAACAAATTTGTTAATACACAATTATGTCTGTTCAAATTCAAATTCAAATTCAAATGCTTTATTCACCTTTGAGCATCTTTACCTGCTACCAGCATTGCCAAAGTTAAATGAAGTAACAGTAACAATAATAATAATAATAATAATAATAATAATAATAATAATAATAATAAATCAAACAATGGAAAATCCAGGCTAGAATGTAACAATATTAGGGAAGGAAAGTTGCTACTCCCCATATAGCGGAGATGCTGAATCGTGATAAGCACAACAAAAAATGACTGCTTCACAGCCTGTGCCATATGGATCCTTCCCACCAACACCAGCTTTTCTGGATTGCGCAGGTGGGAATTTTTCCTGCAATATAGCCCATGTTCCCATAACCCTCCTGGCCTCAACCTTCATTAGTCACTGTCCTCATCCATCCAGCCCCCTCCCTGTTCCCATTCCAGCACTACACAGCTGTCATTTCACCACCACACCCAGTCTTTTAATTTCTTTTCATTTCTGCTACTTAACCCTCCCCCCTCCCTCCCTCCCCATCTTCTCTCCTGCCCTCTGTCTAAACTACTGCACTTCACTGTCTGCCACCCCACCATACTATCCCTCCCCCTCCCCATTCCAGCCTCCTCCTTACCCCCACCCAGTCGCCACTCCCCATGCACTGGTGCTGCTGCTCGCAGTGTGGTTTCAGTTGTCTGAGACAGCAGACGAGTGTGCAAGTTGTGTGTGTGTGTGTGTGTGTGTGTGTGTGTGTGTGTGTGTGTCCGTCTGTCTATTTCTGGCAAAGGCCTTAACGCCCGAAAGCTATAATTATGTGAATCTCTTTGTTGTGCCTATCACGACTCAGCATCGCCGCTATATGGTGAGTAGCAATTTTCCTTCGCCAATAATAATAAAAACTTAGACAACTTTTATGAAGTACAAGAAAACCGTGCATGGTAGATAAACTGTGTAATTAAGTAAATGACAATAACAATAAATAATCACATGATAGAGCAATTACAAGATAAAAACACTACATAGTAATGAATGACAAAGATAATCAATAACTAAACATATAAATGACAATAAGCACATGAGACAGAAATAAAATTGTTACACAGCCAGACATAAATGGTTACAAAAACTCTGTTATTTATTGACTTCTCATTCTCATATGAAATGTGGATCATTTGTCACACATTCGAGGAATTCTTGAACAGGGTAAATTCCTTCACCCTTCTTCCATTTCACAAGGCTTGCTTACAATTTATTTACTGGCACTTTGTATGCACTTTCAGATAATCTGTCGAAGTAGACAAGACCATGGTGTATGTATCCGTTTCTCAGTCTTTGGCAGGTTAGGATATAGCACTTCTTGTACTGTAGTTACGGACAATTATGGTCCTCCTTAGGTAAAGCATACTTAGGTTTTTTTAAACACAGATAAGGCAATCATAGACATACAGGCTAAGTAGTGTCATTGCATTTAGTTGCATTGATTTGTGTGAGCTAAGACTTGCAATCCCTTTTACAGCTTTCTTTTGCCATTTAAACACTAATTTTGACCCTGCAGAATCACCCCACAGTAGTATCCCATAAATCCATAAATCAGGTGGGAGTAGAAGAATGAAAAATATGCATATAATCGAAGCTATTTACTGACACAACAAAAAGGAAAGATCATGAACAGATCTCTGACGTACACTCTACATGACTTGGACACATTATTACTTTTAATTATTTACCGTAACTAATTGTTTTATGATGTCCAAGTAAGACTGGACAGAGCATTCCTCTCACTTCTTAGTGGTAGAGTTTTCTGTGAGAATATGGTGGTAGGCAATATCAAATGCTTTCATGAGGTCCACATTGTTGCATAGCTAATCTCTCTTGCCCTCTATTTCTTTTTTTACCAGATATATATTTGTGTTACTATGCTTTCAACTGCTTTGTCTGTAGAAATTCTGGGTCTTAAATCATGCTGTGAGGAGCTTAGTATATCATTATTCATTACATTCAAAATATTGACTCATCTGTTTACGCATGCAGTATTCTATTGTTTTTGATATTTTAGGTATAAGTGATACATGATGATAGTTATGTTGAGGCACTTCATCTCCTTTCTTATATACTGGTTTACAGATACATTGTTCAGTCACATTAACATGACCTCTTGTCAAAAGCCTGAATAAACAGCTTTTGCAGTGTGGACTGCTGTGAGACATGCAGGAAGAGAGTCAGTGAGGTTGTATAAAGTACTGACAAAGATGTGGAACCATAATGACTTCAGTGCCATGGCCAGCTGCACGGTTGAGAATTCATGGCACAAACAGCTTGATCAAGGTGGCCTCACAGATTCTCAACAGTGTTTAAGTCTGGGGAATTTGGTGGCCAGGGGAGTATGGTAAACTCATCCTGGTGCTCTATGAAACATGCACATGCACTACAAGCTGTGTGACACATTTCACTGCACTGCTGGTAGATGCCATCATGCTGAGGAAAAACACAGTGCATACAGTGGTGAACGTAGTTCCTAAGGGTATCTACATCTACATCTACATCCATACTCTGCAAGCCACCTGACGGTGTGTGGCGGACGGTACTTTGAGTACCTCTATCGGTTCTCCCTTCTATTCCAGTTTTGTATTGTTCGTGGAAAGAAGGAATGTCAGTATGCCTCTGTGTGGGCTCTAATCTCTCTGATTTTATCCGCATGGTCTCTTCACAAGATATACATAGGAGGGAGCAATATACTGCTTGACTCCTCAGTGAAGGTATGTTCTCAAAACTTCAACAAAATCCCGTAGCCAGCTACTGAGCGTCTCTCCCGCAGAGTCTTCCACTGGAGTTTATCTATCATCTCCATAACGCTTTCTTGATTACTAAATGATCCTCTGATGAAGCACGCTGCTCTCTGTTGTATCTTCTCTATCTCTTCTATCAACTCTATCTGGTACGGATCCCACACTGCCGAGCAGTATTCAAGCAGTGGGTGAACAAGCGCACTGTAACCTACTTCCTTTGTTTTCAGATTGCATTTCCTTAGGATTCTTCCAATGAATCTCAGTCTGGCATCTGCTTTACCAACGATCAACTTTATACGATCATTCCATTTTAAATCACTCCTAATGCCTACTCCCAGATAATTTATGGAATTATCTGCTTCCAGTTGCTGACGTGCTATATTGTAGCTAAATGATAAGGGATCTTTCTTTCTTTGCATTCGCAGCACATTACACTTGTCTACATTGAGATTCAATTGCCATTCCCTGCACCATGTGTCGATTCGCTGCAGATCCTCCTGCATTTCAGTACAATTTTCCATTGTTACAACCTCTCGATATACCACAGCATCATCCGCAAAAAGCCTCAGTGAATTTCCGCTGTCATCCACAAGGTCATTTATGTATATTGTGAATAGCAACGGTCCTACAACACTCCCCTATGGCGCACCTCAAATTTATTCTTACTTCGGAAGACTTCTCTCCATTGAGAATGACATGCTTCATTCTGTTATCTAGGAACTCTTCAATCCAATCACAGAATTGGTCTGATAGTCCATAATATGCTCTTACTTTGTTCATTAAACGATTGTGGGGAACTGTATCAAACGCCTTGTGGAACTCAAGAAACATGGCATCTACCTGGGAACCCGTTTTTATGGCCCTCTGAGTCTCGTGAACGAATGGCGCGAGCTGGGTTTCACACAATCGTCTTTTTCGAAACTCATGCTGATTCCTACAGAGTAGATTTCTAGTCTCCAGAGAAGTCATTATACTCAAACATAAAATGTGTTCCAAAATTCTACAATGATTGACATTAGAGATATAGGTCTATAGTTCTGCACATCTGTTCAACATCCCTTCTTGAAAACAGGGATGACTTGTGCTCTTTTCCAATCCTTTGGAACGCTCAAGTCAGTATAGTAGTTCCCTCCTCATGCCAGCCTGCGTGACCTAAAACGCACGCATTTTGGCCTCCTCTAGTAACACAGTGTTGGCTCTTCTGCCAACACAACAAATTCGAATCAAGAACAGCTGCCAACATGAGTAACTAAGAAGTAGATATCCTTGCTGTAGTGGAGCAGCTTAAATCACTTGAAAAGGGCAAGTCCTTATATCAATTATGTTCCTTTCAGAGTATGCTGATGCAATAGCTCCATACATAACAATCATAAACTGCTCACTCAACAAAATATCCATGTTTAAAGAATGGAAGGTGTACAGGTTACACCAATATTCAAGAAAAAACCTAAGGGTAATCCACTGAATTACAGACCTACATCACAATAGTTGATTTGTAGAAGGATTTTGAAACATATGGTACACTGTGTTTTAACAGTATGGATAACCTAGAAGAAAACAAAACCTGAGATGGATGGCAGTGAGATTTTTGGGGAAAATTTAAGTGTATACTGAAAGGATAGGCTAATGGGAAATGGAGATGCTGTATTTGTCACAGTAAACAAGAAGTGCAAATCCACGGAGATACAAATTGAAGCTGAATGTGAAACTGTTTGGGCAATTGAATCATTCTATTGCTCATCAGACTTATCTTCTGACATAATCAAAAATTTTAGAGAACACCTCAGTTCAGTTGTAAGTAAATTCCCCAGTTATACTGTAATCATTGGTGGAGACTTCAATCATCCAAGTAATTTTGGGTGTGCCTCTGGGAAATGTGCTGGGATGATTGCTGTTGATGTTGTATGTTAATGACCTAGCAGACAATATTAATAGTAAAATTGGGC
Source organism: Schistocerca gregaria (assembly GCF_023897955.1). Classification (NCBI taxonomy): domain Eukaryota; kingdom Metazoa; phylum Arthropoda; class Insecta; order Orthoptera; family Acrididae; genus Schistocerca; species Schistocerca gregaria. The sequence goes on from NC_064931.1 coordinate 19,550,819, forward strand.
TTTATGCAGATGATGCAATTATCTATGATGAAGTACTATCTGAAAAAAACTGCATAAATATTCAGTCAAATCTTGATAAGATTTCAAAATGGTGCAGAGATTGGCAACTTGTTCTAAATGTTAAGGAATATAAAATTGTGCACTTCACAAAACAAAGAAACATAGTATCATATGACTATAATATCAGTGAGTCACTGCAGGAATCAGCCAATTCATACAAATACCTGGATGTAACACTGTGTAGCGATATAAAATGGAATGATCACATACGTACAGTCTTGAGTAAAGGAGGTGGTAGACTTTGGTTTATTGGTAGAATACTGGGGAAATGCAACTGGTCTACAAACAAGATTGCTTACAAATCACTTGTGCAGCCAGTTCTAGAATATTGCTCAAGTGTGTGGGACCCATAGCAGACAGGATTAACAGGAGATATTGAAGGTATACAGATAAGGGCAGCATGAATGGTCGCAGGCTTGTTGAATCCATGGGAGAATGTCACACAGATACTGAAGGAACTAAACTGGAATACTCTTGAAAATATACAAACTACCCCAAAAAAGTCTATCAATGAACTTTCAAGAACTGGCTTTAAGTGATTACTCTATGGATATGCTACAACCCCCTATGTATCACTCCCATAGGGATTGTGAGGGTAAGATTAGAATAGATACTGCACACACAGAGGCACTAAAACAATCATTCTTCCAGCACTCCATACATGAATGGAACAGCAATAAACCTTAATAACCGGTACAATGAGATGTACCCTTTGCCATGCACCTTACCATGATTTGCAGAGTATAGATGTAGACATAGTTGTAGAATCTATTGACAAATAGTCAACATAGATTCTGAAAATATCATTCTTGTGAAACACAACTATCCCTTCATTCGTATGAAGTAATGGGTGCTATTGATAGGGGATCTCAAATTGATTTCATATTTCTAGATTTCCTAAAGGCATTTGACACCATTCCTCAAAAGCAGCTCCTAATCAAATTGGGTGCTTACAAGAGTATCCTCTTAGATGGTGACTGGCCTCATGATTTCCTGTCAGAAAGGTCACAGTTCACAGTAATTGATGGAAAGTCATTAAGTAAAACAGAACTGATATCTGGCATTCCTCAAGGAAATGTCATAGGCCCTCTGCTGTTCCTAATCTATAGAAATAGTTCAGAAGACAGAATGAGCAGCCCTCTTAAATTCTTTTCAGATGATGCTGTCATTTACTGTCTCATAATGTCCACAGATAATCAAAGACAATTGCAAAATGATTCAGACAAGATATCTGCATGGCATAAAAAATGGCACTTGGCTCTAATAATGAAAAGTGAGAAGCCATCCACGCGAGTACTAAAAGTAATCTGTTAAATTTCCATTATGTGATAAATTATTTTAAGGCCGTGAATTCAACTAAATCTGTAGGGATTACAATTATGAATAACATACATTGGAACAATCACATAGATAATGATATGGGGAAAGCTAAAAAAGACTGTTTTATTGGCAGAACATTTATTAGATGTAACAGGTCCACTGAAGTAACTTTTTACACTATGCTTGTCCATCCTCTTCTGGAGTATTTCTGCACAGTGTGCGATCCACATCAGACAGGATTGGTGAAGGACATTGAAAAATTCAAAGAAGGGCCTCTCATTTTGTATTACCATGAAATAGGTGAGAGAGTGTCATGGGTATGATATCCAAGTTGGGCTGGCAATCACTATTACCAACTTATTGCTCAGAAAATGAAAATATTTTGTTGGTGCCAACCTACAAAGAGAGAAATGACCATTGTCATAAAATAAGAGAACTCAGAGCTCACATTGAAAGATTTGTGGGTTTATATTTCCTGCACACTATTTGAGAGTGGAGCAGTAGAGAAATAGCATGAAGTTGGTTCAATAAACCCACTGCCAGGAACTTCATTGTGAATTGCAGTATAGTCAAATAGATGCAGATAATTTAGTCAATTAGGGGTTTGTAACTAACCACTTTGTCACAAATATCTTTAACACTGGCACTTTGTGACACCAGCAAGGCATTTTACTTCACTCATCATAAGGTCTTTTTAAATACACCCAGTCGGTATGAACCTGGAAGAACTGTATTGGCAATCTTCAAATCTTATCTGGAAGGTAGAAAGCAGATTTATCAGCTGAAGGAACACTATCATGTGAAAAGAAACTGGAATATGGCATGCAATAAGGATCGGTAATGGGCTGCCTCCCTTTCTCAGTTTTTGTAAGTGATTTAAGTTTTCATGGACAGTTCTTGCAACTTGCAAATGACACAACTCTGTACTTATAAGGCATCAATGCCAGAAAGGCTCAAGAGAAGATCCTTTGTCTTATGTGACAAAGAAATTGCTTGTCGTACAGAAAATGAAAATCAACAAAGCAAAAATTAAAAATTGGTATGTAGCCTCAGTGACAAAAGCTACCTAAACTGTGCAGGGGCTGTGAAACTTCTACTGTTAATGGTGGACAGCAAACTCACTTGGCAAAAACACACTGCACATGTTTGTGACAACCTGTTATGTCATACACCTTCTGAAAAAACTGAAACTTGTGTTAACTAATCAGTAGCTGCTAATAGTATATTATTCACTGTTTCTTACTATAGGGTGCAAGAAAGTAACACTACTCAAAGAAATAGCAATAAGGATAACAACAATGCATGGGGGCAGGAGCACTACAGGCCATTATTTACAAAATTGGGAATAATGGCTGTTTGCATTCATCATGTAGTTTTGTGCTTCCTTCATGTTAAGGAAAATCTAGATTCCTTCAGCAACAGGCATGAGATACATGACCACAACACCTGAAACAAAGAAAACTTAAACATCCCAACCTGTTGAATGCCCAGAACAAGAGACAGCTTTCACTAGATACATCTTCATCTTTGAGATCACATCTACAATATCTTTCATTGGCAGAGATGTGGACTCAAGGTGTTGAAAAGCAACAGGTAGAAATTGGAAGTGAGCTCTTAAGAATGCCAAGGAAGCAACATTCTTGTTATTCTTTAGGGCCAGCTTGGATTTTTTAATAAAAGCTGATCCACTAGTGTCAAATGTGTCTACTACCTGATTGACTTTTTGGCAGTGTTCAGCATAACAAAGATTCTAAGAGCCAGGTGCACCAACATGTAGGTATGGGTTCTGGGGGGAGGGGAAATCTTTGGAGCTATTTCCTTAAAGGACTGGATGTGGATAGGAGCTTTGATAAATATTTTCTTAACAGAGGAAATGATACTGTTAGCCTCAGGAAAACAATTTGTGTCTTCTTCTGCTAGATGATGTAGGTCACCAGCAAGGCAAGTGCAATGGATCAGACTGGTACAGACTTCACCCAGTGTTGATCCCATTTTAACATACAGGCAGCACAATCTATCACCAACAGCAAAACATCTTCTCCAGGCCATACGGTGCATACGACATAACTGACAGTCCAGGTTACTGTGCTGTGATTCCTTTTCTCCAATTCTCTACACAGGAATAGGTGGGGTGTGCCTGGTGCTGTGGAATCTAATTTACCCACCATGACATTTAATGTAAAATTGCCACATCTGTCACTGGTCTTGTCAATTCAAAGTGAAATATAGGAGTCACCAACATCTGTTTTAATATCAGCAACAGCTTTTTCATGCACCTGTTTCAAATAATATTTGCACGTTCTCGATTCATCTGGTATACTGCGGCTACTAATACATTCATGGAAACCCGTAAAATTAAGGCTCTTTAGCACTTTCCATGGCACATTAGTCAACACTAAAGCCTCACACAAGTCTATATTAAAGTTGTCCACTGCACTACTTGTCATAGAGGAAAGAAATGGTTGAATCTGTTGTTTGCTGTTCTTCCTAGTAATGCTTGTAATGTGAGCTGTGGAATCTTTGTGTTGAAGAAAATGTGACTTTTGTCGTGGCCTCTATTATATTAAAACAAAAAAAAAACACTAAAAAGATGACAGTAACTAAAAAAATAAGAATGCAATAATGTAAAATGTCAACTTCAATTGAATTGCATACCCATGTCAGCAGTTTAGTTTTAAAGTGCAAGTGGAAAATCCAAGGGTAGAAGACTCACAAAAAGACTGGTACATAAAATGAATAACAGTAATCTGTGTTAACTTACTTGCTTCTGACAGGCTTTGCAAAAAATTACTCATTTGTCAGTTGTGAAATTGGAGTCTTTCCCAATCCACTGTCGGAAAAGAACAATTTTTGACATTTTCTGTTTAAACATTACACTATTACATTTACAGTACACTACTCAATTGAGTTAACACACCACGCAAATTTACTTTGTAACTACAAAAATAAATAGACTCATCAAGTGTCAATGATTTATTCCTTTAATATATCTCTCTATTGTTGGTTGGCATTTAAGTAAAGGTTGGCTGCGTTTGGCAGAATGCAGTGGTATGTGGGTATATTCTCAAAGCAGCAATATGGCATCACACACAGTGTTGATTTCAGTGTGGTCAATATTTCTTATACCTTCCAAACTATAAAAATAAGTAGACCGAAATGTCACCTATGCACCAGCATCCTGACACATTATCAAGTTATAAAGACGAGCAACATTGTACCTTACACATTCTTGATTTTAGCACACTGTACAACTTCATTACATTGTCCCTCAAACTGCACAAATTTCCATTATTGACTCTCCTTAATATTACATATGATTTGACAATCAGCAGCAGCAGAAATATTATCCCAAAGGGACTGATTACCCTATAGTTTGGTTCCCTTCTCTCCAAACCAAACAACAAACCTGTTATTCCAAATTATTCACTACATGCAAGTTTCATGACATCAGGTGCAATGGGTGTAGATGTATTATTCACTAGTGACATATGGTAATTTTGATATGGCACAACTATGTAATACATCTATACGGATTGCAGATAATGCCATACAATTCATATTCAGCGAATAAAATTTCATACAAACTGCTGATTGTTAAATCATATGTGAATTTTATAAGTTAACCTGTGGCTTATGACAGTAAAAATAGTCCCAATTCCCTGTGGTGGTGTCATTCTCACTCAGCGGGATTTAAGTAACATTGCATGATTAAGGTGAGGTGTACACAAGACTACGATGTAAAGATGTGGACTGTGACATATGGAGGTTTAGGTCAGCCTGAGAAGTGTGTATTGATAGCTGAAGTGGTTAATGTGACTGCTCGCAATAAGCAAGAAATCTGGGTTCGAGTCCCAGTCTGGCACATATTTTCATAAAACAAAATTGGTTAATGCATCTACACTCACATTGCAGCTAATGTCATGAAATTCACATTCAGCACAACCTTTGGAAAGATCCTTAGTATTAATTCAGAAACTGCACCATATTTAAAAACTGTTTTTTTTTCTACAGAAGTCTTCTTTAGCCCCTAATTTTCTATGAAAGCCCAATTTAGCTCATTTTAGGCCTTTTAAGTATGATTTAGCCCCTTTTAGATTCCGTGAGGTTCAAACTTACAAATCTGAGTCCTAGTCATGAGACACTGTTGTAGAAACTTCATCAGAGGAAAATTGGTTGATACTATACAATCCCTTGTAAAATGCAGCAGACAGCAAGAGGAAGTGGACTGCAAAATGGAAACGAAAATTATAAATATGTGCCCTAAATTTCAATAAGTTAAATATGATATGCCCCAAGGATCAGTAATGTGTCCACTGTTTTTCATTCTTTACATAAATGATATGTGTAGACAAGATGGCACAAATGTCATCATCTGTGCTGATGATTTACTTCTTATGAATTGAAGAAAAGACTTGTTCTGAATATAGAAAATGCAATCCAGTATTTTAGTGGTAAAAATTTGTTCATAAATGGAATGAAAACATTTACATACAATTCCATGCTATCAGAAACATTCACACTGAAAATATTAGCCTTAAATTTCAGAACACAAATCTTTATGAGACAAGCAGTTGCATGTTCTTCAATGTAGTAATACACAAGTACTCATCTTAGGAAAATCACATAGCTAATTTATGTCCAAAAATTAACTCAAAAACTTTCCTGAAGAGGAAGATGTCTCGCACAGTAAATGGAAACACATTACTAAAGATGTACTATGGTCTTGTCTATCCATAATTCTCAACACTCACACAGAAAGACTGATTAATTTAAAAAAAAAGAAAAAGAAAAAAGAAAAAAGCTGTAAGGTGTATTGCAAAATTATGGCCATGAGAATCTGTAATAAGGACCTTATGGAAATAGTGTAATTCTTTTACAATATGCTCCTGCATTAAACAAGGAGCATAAGAGTATTGTCAGCATTCAAACACAAACTAAACTGTTATATTACTGTCATACATTCCTACAGTCCATAAGTATTCCTAGAGAAATATCAGCCTAAGGTTAAATGTGACTAAAATAAACACTGTACAACTCCTGTTGATAATAATTACACTGAAGTCACAACAATGTACGATGGTCTTCTGGACATTCTAAAAGGTGGGACATGGTTGTTAATGTGGTGTTTAATCACCATGGACAGCAGTGCATGTTCCTCAATGTTCTCCCATATTGGCCACAAGGTTGGTGAAGAGTTCTTGTAATAGGACATACCATTCCTCCACCACTGTGGTTGACAACTGTTTGAGAATTGTTGATGTATGTGGACATGCTGCAAGACAACACATCACACACATGCTTGTTGGGATTTAAGTCAAGGGAATCACCTGTACTGTTTTATGCAGTCATGCATTGTCATCCATGAAAATAAAGTCAGTGCCAAAAGCACCCCTCAAAAGATGCAGATCAGAAAGAAGTACAGTATCATGATAACTCTGACCAGAGAGTACAACATGGTCAGAGATTTGGAGGTAAGTATGCCCAAGCAACATTATACCTCCCCAGACCATATTTAGTTCATATGGAAACATTCAGAAGAATCAAACCATGTGTACATCAAATTCAGTACTGCCAAAGTTCAAGAGTTTATGGTGCGAGTTGCTTACAGCTCTTTAGAGTATTTCTTGCAACCTCTTATCCAAGCCTCTCGAATCTTGTATAAATCTTCCTTCAGATTTCTTTACTGCATATTCTATGCCACTTAATTTTTCCATTGTGCAATTTTGAATGAACATTTTTCTTTTTCCAAAAACTTGAAATATAAAGTTATTCATATTCAAATTTTTCAAATCTTAAAATGTAATTCTTTCCACAATTCAGAGCCAAGTTCTATAGCCTCAATTTTTCTATTTCCAAAAATATATACATGGGCATAAGTAATGTGTTAATTTATTAATTATGTAACTGAGAAGAATTCATCTTCTAGAAAATTCTTAACAAACTTTGTAAATCTCTGTGCACATTAAAACTTAACTCTTATAAATTATTACCTATTATTTTGTCATTTTATAATTACATACAGCTATTAAACAAACTTACTTGTCTGCTGATTGTATCTTCATCCCTTTTAATTTTCCTGTCTTTTATGTTAACATCTATAATGGAATAGCATAGTATTTTACCAATTTGTAATTTCTGTGATATGGCCATCTATAAGGGGATTGTCAGGATCAGTAAATAATGCCCTTGAATATCTGAAACTAGCCTTTACAAATAGCTTTAGGAACATGAATAAGTCACTCACATCACCAAAAGAAATAACTTCCATAATAAAATCTTTAAAAACAAAGCATTCTAGTGGTTACAATGAAATATCAACAAAGTTAATTAAGGCATGTTCTTGTGAGTTTAGTACAATTCTAAGTTACTTGTGTAACTAGTCAATTATAACTGGGACATTTCCTGACTGGCTGAAATATGCAGATGTTAAGCCTCTATTTAAGAAAGGGGATAAAGAGATGCCATCAAACTACAGACCAATTTCACTTTTGCCAGCATTCTCAAAAATTTTAGAAAAAGTAATCTACAGGCAGCTTCTCAACCATCTGACCACAAATAACATATTATCAAGAACACAGTTTGGATTTCTGAAGGGTTCTGATATCGAAAAGGCTATTTACACCTACAGTGAAAATGTACTTAATTCATTAAATAACAAGTTACAAGCAGCAGGTATTTTCTGTGATATGTCAAAGGCATTCGATTGTCTAAACCACAACATCCTTTTAAATAAATTAGAATTCTATGGTGTCACGGGCAGTGCTGCAAAATGGTTCAAGTCATACCTCGCTAACAGGAAACAAAAGGTGTCAGTGCAAGGGACTAGTGAATTAAGTCATCAGTCATCATCAGAATGGGAAGAAATTACATGTGGTGTCCCACAAGGATCCATCTTAGGGCCATTGCTTTGCCTTGTGTACATTAATGATCTCTCATCAGTTACACTGCCAGAAGCAAAGTTTGTTTTGTTTGCAGATGACACAAGTATTGCAATAAATAGTTTGTCGAGTGTAGTTCGAGAAAGATCTGCTAATGATATTTTCATGGATATTAATAAATGGTTTAAAGCCAACTCACTGACATTAAACTTCGAAAAGACTCACTATATGCAACTCAGAACCTGTAAGACCTTTCCACCCAGCATATGCATAAAGTATGAAGAAGAGCAGATAGAAGAGGTTGACAGTCTTAAATTCCTGGGATTACAACTTGATAATAAATTCAGTTGGGAGGAGCACACCACAGAACTGCAGAAACACCTTAACAAATCTGTATTTGCAATTCGAGTGTTAGCAGACAAAGTGAAAAAGCTTGCATACTTTGCCTACTTTCATTCCATAATGTCATATGGTATAATATTTTGGGGTAACTCCTCAAGTGAAACAAAAGTTTTCAGAGTCCAAAAGCATGTAATATGTATTATTTGTGGAGTAAACTCACGGATGTCTTGTAGAAACCTCTTCAAAGAACTGGGTATACTAACTACTGCCTCTCAGTATATTTACTCCTCAATGAAATTTGTCCTAAATAATATATCTCTTTTTCCAACAAACAGCTCAGTTCATACATACAATACCAGGAACAAAAATGATCTGCACAAGGACTTAAAAGCACTTACTTTAGTTCAAAAAGGGGTCCACTACTCAGGAACACTGATCTTCAATAATTTGCCAGCAAACATAAAAAATTTAGTTACAAATAGAGATCAGTTTAAAAGGAGCCTGAAAGACTTACTAGTGGCCAACTGCTTCTACTCCATTGACGAATTTTTTAATAGAAACAAATGATGTGTTGTATATATTTATACTATTAGTATTGTTATTTCAGCTTAAAAAAATAAATAAAAAATAAAAAAAGGTGACATGTTCCACATCCACGAGGATCTCCTGAACATGGATCTATGGAACGAAAACTAATCTAATCTAATCTAATCTAAGCCAGTCAGTTAGTACAGTCACCATGTTACCCAGCCAGTACTCAGTATTTAAAGTGTATAGTTACCATGTGTCAGTCAAATATATTTCATAGTCAGGTCACTGAAATGAGTTGCTTGCGACAGTTTCAACAGAGGAAATAACTGAAAGTTTGAGTTCTTAATTAACCTCACACAGCAAGAAAATAGAAAAATTTATTCAGTCCAAGGATATAGTGCTGAAAAATTTATTTCCCAATAAATCTGAGTATTAGGGAAAATGGAACCTTAGTTGCTAAGCTAATTCATTTTAGATGTTGTGATCATTTATACATGTATGTAGAATCCTGTGACCACATGGAAAATTTCAATTATCAGTAACATAATATAGTTTGTTGAGGAAAGTTGCTGTGGGACAGAATAACCAAATAAATATGTATGTCGAGTCAAACTGGAGAATGATCTACACACAGGAAAAACTTTATGCAGTTTCAAAATAGAAAATTTAAAATAAAAAATTGAATACAGACACATAGTGAATATGAAATCCACAGGTTTGGATTGAATAGTCAAAGAGGTATTTTTTGTATTAGAAATGACTAATCAAGATACGAAAGTTAAAAAAACAGTAGTTTGAAGTTATTTGCCATTTTTTTCCTGCAGCAAAAGATAAAAGGAGAACAGAAATGTAGAAAATGACAAATGAAAGGACAGTTTCTCTATAACACTAAACATTTGGAGACTGTACGTATGTATGAGTAAATGCCTCAGTAGTAACAAATAAATCAGTGACATGAAAGTCTGAGTTATGTGAAGTAATTTATTATTTAAAAAAGAATAATGTGGAATGCAGGAGAAACACAAAATAAAATTATAAATGAAGTCTTAAATTAAACATAAAAATCACCGTGATCTTCATGATAACAATGAACCAGACAACTGCCTACATGAAGTAAATGAACATCTTCCTTTGTGTCTGTTAACACAAATATAAATATAGTGATATACGACAACAAGTTGAAGGCACATAGTTTGTCCTGTTACACATGATTATGGTAGTGGATGTATATGCATGTATTTACTTCAAAGACAGCTTCGTGTTTGTACTTTCATTGATCTTGCCATAGTCTTTTGTGTAATCCTTTTGGAAAATACAAAGACTGGTGACATACAGATCTGATTTTGTTTCCCTTTATATTACCCACATTCAGTGGGTGAAAAGCAGCCAGAAATGGGGTGTTAATAAAGTTTACCCTTCGACCAAAATTTTACATTCCCACAAATACTATAATTTTAACACTTCACATATCATTATAATTTTTCAAGAAAGTAAATGGCATGATGATGATCTGGTACACAGCATAATGTTAAAGACTTCAATAGAAACAATATATCTGCATGATACCAATAAATACTTACTGTTATGGTTATTGTTCAGTCACTTCCTTGATGAGTTTTAATTTGTGAGGTGTAACACTTGTGTTACAAAAGCAATAAACCACCACGAACATAGTTCTTTATAGGCATATATGTGAAATTAAACTGTTATTGATGAAAAGCTGTTGGGTTTCCACCTGAGCAGAGGTGTTGAGATATAATGACAAATCGAGAGCTTTTTGTCAGTCGCATGTACTGGGGACGTCTACACCAACACATAAACTCTTATTAGTTTGGCATTCTTATGCTATCCATTGTGGCTGTTGTTATTTTGTATCTTATTCTTATTACCAGAAATAAATAGTACAATTTATGATGATTTAGGGTCTTCTTATCATATCACATTAGTTGCAGTATCTACTTATTAATGTTATCACACCAAATAACACATTTCTTTACATGTATAAGCGTATACTAGAAATTGCAATTCAGATATTAGTTATACATATGTAGCTTTTGTAACAAGCATGCTATGTAGGTTCATCTTGTATCTGTATATTACATTTATCAGTATTTACAACTACCATTTAATTTCCATTACACTTCATATCATGCTTCAGACAGCATTATATTGTCCTCCTTTTAGTTCACTATGACCTTTTAAGATAAACTGAAATGTTACTCACATTGCTACATGCCTATCTGTGCCAGGTATCAGCCCTTTTGTAAGTGGATAGCCTTCATCCAAAACAAAATCTAATCGGGTGACACCACGTGCTGTGAGTATCTTTGCTATCTCCTGTGCCCCTCGTCTTCCAGATATCTACAACAGAACCATATGAGACAAAATAGAATAAAACAGTAGTCTCTTATCTCTTAACACGTAATTTCAAGTTATTTACTTAATATTGCGAAAACTCATTAAAATATAAAAATTACTTAGGATTTTTTCTTAAAATGTCATTAACATATATAATGTATTGGTTATATTTTTTTAAAAAATATTAAACTTTATTCATAAGTATGTGCTCTTTTCTGCCCAAGTTTTTAGATAATTATAATGAACTCTCCAATTTAATAATATCATTCCTACAACATTCCATGAGACAAGTTTTTTTTCAGTGATTCTAAATTAATATTCAGCAAACCTCCTCCTTCCACTTTGTGACAGATTTCAGTGCCCATACACTACACAGTTTGAGCCTAAAGTTTCGAATCATGAACATTCAGCATAAAATTATTGTGATTCCAGGTGTTATATTCATGCTGATATTGATTTGCTATAAATAAACTGAGATTGGTGTGAACAAATATCATCAATTCATAAATGTATGATTAAGAATCATGTAGTATTCTTAGATTTTTTAGGAGTGTGCAATATGATTTTCTTCACTTTGCATTATGAATATTCCTAATGACATTTTTTGGAGTGTTAATAATGTTCAACCTGCCCCAAAATATTCCATACCATGTTACTGATTTAAAGCAGCTGTGATGAATTTCTTTCCTGATTTTCATGCTGGTTGCATTATATATAATCATCACTGCAAACATCAGTTTATTTAATTTATTTAGGAGGTATTGTATACATGAGGCCACTGATTTAACTTTCTATTTTTTAAAAGTATTAACTGAGTTTTTCAATGTTTGATTTCAGCCTATTTAGATTAAATTAGTTATCTAATTTTCTAGAGTATTTATGGCAGTTTGAGAAATTTTGTCAGTGTTAGTTTCATGATTATAGATGTGTCCTCTGGGAAGAAAACTGAACGACAATCAATATTGAGTGTTACATCATTTATGTAAAACATGGATGGGCAACCGGTGGCCCATATACTGGATCTGGCCCATAATTGGTTTCTATCTGGCCCACAGAAAAAATTCATGGGAGAGATAATGAGGCACTTTCATCGCACTCCACCCGGTACACATTTTTGGAAATTTCCACCAACATTCATCTCATGATGCAGACCAGTGAAAGTTTTGCTTACTCAGTGCAATTTGAAATTCCATTTCTCATCATTGTAGAATTTTAACAACCAAGCCAAATGTTTTTCTAGTGTGAGTGTGAAATTGTGGGCTATGTGTGTGCAGAGAGTAGTGGAAACAGCTCACTGCCTTGAAGGGGTGTGGGGAGAAGTATTTTCGCCTCTGGATCAGTGCTGAAACACACACACACACACACACACACACACACACACACACACACTGGTGGATCACAGATGTTGGAAGTAGGCAACAAGGACACAAAATTTACCAATTAAGACACAAAATGTACAAATATGAACAACAGCGGCAGGGGCAGTATCTTGGCAAAAACACTAGTTATTGTTGTCAGTTCAAGTGTAAAGTTCTGTGGTAGCTGTTTGTCAGTTTTGTGCAGGTGTTTCTATGCATCTTTAATGCATTCATTTGCAAAAGTCTAGTATTAAGATGAGAAAAGTAAATGCTGGTGAATTTCATCAATTCCAAGAGAAAGGATTTTTCTTTGCCATATATAAAGATAAATATGTCTGTTTGTTGTGTAGCGAATCACTAATTGTTGTGAAGAAATGTAATATTAAAATGCACTTTTTTGTGAAACACACTGTCGAACAACAGCTTACAGGTCAATTACAGAGAGACAAGTTAAAATACTTATTTCTAATTTGGACAAGCAACAACAAATGCTTGTCAAACCAAGGACTCAGTGCAACAATTCAGTTAAAGCTAGTTTTATAATAAGTAGAAAAATAGCCAAATCCTTACAGATTTTTGCTGAAGGTGACTTCATAAAGGTGTTTCTCTTGGACATTTCAGATGTACTATGTTCTGATAAAGAAAGAGTGTTTGAACAAGTATGCTTATCAAGACAAACATTCCTTCAGCAAAGTGGTATGTGGCTGATGACATTAAGAAAAGTTCATGTGATCATACAATACCATGCGAAGCATTTTCAATCACTTTTTATGAGAGCATTGATTTGTCAGACACATCTCAGTTAGCAACTTTTGTTCATGTGTAGATGTTAGTGTAATATAAAAGATGAATTATTAGCATTACAGCCATTAAAAGAAACCACTAATGTTAAAAATATTACTGAATAAAAGAAAAATACCATTAAAATGTTCAATGTGGATGATCTCTTTTGATCCACTGTTGATGCAGGACAGCAGCTGGTCAAATAGTTAAGACGGAATATCTCGAAACAACCATACAATCTTAGAAGATATTTTATTTTATTTTCATAACCAGTTTCAGCAATTTAGCATGCCATCTTCAGGCCTCATGTCTGTACATGAGATGCATATGGGGTCTGAAGGTGGCACACTTAATTTCCAAAACTTGGTGTGGAAAAAAAAAAATAATAACTTCTCAAATCGCATAGCTGTCTTGCAATTTACCTTTCAAAAATCACATGTGAGTGCGGCTACAATTGGGAGATGGGAATATATTAGACAAGCTTACACCTGAATAGGAGAGGGAAAGATAGGTTGGCTGAGCTTCTTGCAGTTAATATATGAGGTGCCATCATCACACGTAGCAAGATCCCTGCAGTGTAGCCTGGTGTCAAAGGGCACCTTTTTTAGGTTGGAATCAGTATTCAGGCATCTTGTTTTGAAAGAAGTGAAAATAACAGAAGCACCCCACAAAAATGCTTAACACTGCACAGAAAAGCAAGGTTAACTTATATCATCAACATATTAGAGGATAGTGTAATAAGGTAGAAGAGCTTGTTGTCTGGAAAATTTAGAGAGCTCTGAAAGGATAGACATCCTGTGCCTTTCTAAGCACCACATAACCACAGAGTTAGATAAGTCACATATAAAAGATTATGCTACTGTAGTTTCCTCATGCAGAAATAACATGAGAAAAGGAAGAGCTGTTAAATACATTAAGACAGAACACTAGTTCAAAAACACCGAGACAAGTAGATTTTGTAATGAGCAGCACCTCTAGAAGCATGGGCTTGTGAATTAATACTAAAAAATTCTCTTTTAATTGTAACTGTTTATAGATCCCCACTGGGAAATTTTTAACTATTTATAAAGGATCTGGATTCCTTACTGTGCTGTCTGTCAGACAACAGCAAGCAGTTAATAATCTGCCATGGTTTCAGTGTAGATTTTTTGAAGGATTCTGATAAGAAAAATGATTTGAAAACCTTATTTGGATTGTACAATTTGATTTTAGTAATTAACTTTCCAACACGAGTAGATAAAGACAGTGGGATCCTAATTGATAATGTCTCCTTTGATGAAGCTCAAAGCATGAAAATAACTATTTACCCAGTAATAAATGCTCTCTCTGATTATGTTGCACAGTTACTTAGGATAAACATCATAGTGCCTTACAGTATGGATACTCCTCAGAGCAAATCAGAATAATGAATGACTCCAGGACAAATGTTTTTACGAACAGTTTACAGGAGATGACATGAGATGTAATTTACAATGAACCAAATCATACCATAAAATTTAATTTATTCCATGATAGATTCATATCATTATTTAAAAATAGTTTTCTGCATAAGCTAATGAGAAAGGACACTAAACAACTATGTAAAAAGCATGGATCAGTAGAGGGATTAAAGTATCTTGCAAAAGGAACAGTGAAATTTATGTTTTGGCAAGAACAAGCAGGGATACTGCAGTAGTTGAACACTACAAGAAACTGCTCAGAATTACTAAGAAAGGTTATTAAAAAAGCAAGGAACATGCACATAAAATAGGAAATCGGTACTTCCGACAACAGACTTAAGGCTATATGGAATGTAGTGAAACAAGAGACAGAGCAACCAGCCACAGAACAAGACAACATCGCTATTGAATTGAATGGAAGGGCTATAAATGATGAGTCACAGGCAGCACATGCACTTAATAATAATTTCTTAAATACAGTAGAAAGCACAGGGACAAACAGTTCAAAAGCAAAATCACAGCAGTATGTTGAAAATGTAACTTTCATAATATTCAATCATAAGAGTGAATCACCAACTTCTCCTTCTGAAATTAAGAAAATTATATATTCTTTCATAAAAAGGCTCACCTGGTTTTTACGCTTTTCCAACAGAGTACTAAAAATTTGCTCCCATGTAATAAGCCCAGTCTTATCTGAGACATGTAATGTATCACTAACTTAAGACATTTTTCTAGAGAGAATGAAGTATGCCATTGTTAAATCACTTTAAGAAAGGTGACAAGAGAGATATAGATAACCACCAACCTGTTTCACTGTTGATATTATTCTCCAAAATTTTTGAGAAAATGATGTGTTCTAGAATAGTGCCTCACATCAGCAACAATAGTATCGCTAGCAAATTAAAGTTTGGGTTTAGGAAAGAATATTTACATGGTCACTCACCAGAGTTTACAAGCATTAAATAGTAAAATAGTGCTGGCTGGTATTTTCTGCAACTGCTCAAGGCATTTGATCGTGTGAATCACAGTATTCTCCTGGGTAAATAGACATTTTATGGAATTGATGGCATAGCCAGCCTATGGATAATGTAGAGAGTTGTACTTAGTAATTCAAGCAATATAGTCCAGGAACATAATTCTGACTGGAGAGAAATCATGTATGCGGTCCATCAAGGCTCAATCTTAGGTCCACTATTGTTTCTCATACATGTAAAGGAGTTTCCATCCAATATATAAAAAAAAGAATTTGTTATTTTTGCAGATGACACTAGTATTGTAATCAGTCAAAACACGAATACAGATCTTTATGAAAGAAAGTCTTCATTGTGCAAAAATGGGCTGTAAGAATAATATGTGGTGCTCGAGTATGATCATCTTGGAGACGTCTTTTTAAGTAGTTGGGTGTTCTGGCTACTGCTTCACAGTATATTTATTCCCCCTTGAATTTGTTGTAAATAATTCACTACAGTTCATAAGGAACAATGAGGTACATAGTACAATACCAGAAGGAAAAATGATGTGCATTATTCCACATTAACGTTGCCTTTAGCACAAACAGGTGTGCACAAGGCTGCAACAAAAATTTTTATCACTTACCCAATGATACAAATTAGCTTGTGATGTGAATACAAAATGATTCATTCTGCAACATTACAGTCTATCGTGCAAGATGGTCCATGGAAAATGTAACTAAATAACTAAATAACTATATAGCTAACTAAATAGCTTCTGTGTTCCTGGCAATACAGTATACTTTAATTTCATTCATCAAAGTCAACTTTAAAATCTCTCAAAGGACTAATTGTAGTGAACATCCAACATGTTATGAGCGCAGAAAAAGGTCAGTGAAGTTTCCACATCAATAAAGTACCATCTGCTCAGAAGATGACAAGTAAAGATCTGAAGTATCTGCATGGCATCAACTGCTGTGTTTGTTATTATGATTTTTACTTGTGCACTTACTGTATTTCACACATGTTCAACATGGTCCTATAATATTTTATTTAAAAACTTTCAATATTTACTTTTTGAACTAGTTGAACGTATTTAAGATGACTGGGTGGACACTAACTGTTTAATTTTGAAAAGTTGACACGTACAGCTGGACACTAACTGTTTAATTTTGAAAAGTTGACACGTACAGCTAACTGCAATGACTGTAGATTTATGATAGCAGTGTACCTAAACATGAAGAACTATGGGAAATAATATTGCTGGCACTGACAAAGAGCCAAAGAATGTACAGAAAGCAATATCCAAAATATGTTTAATGGTAAATTCATCTGTATGTCCAGAACTTCATAGAACAATGACTGCTAAAAATGCATGGCTAAATTTACAATCTGCATTTGAAGATATGACTTTATTAGTAACATTGGGCTGCTACAATACTTGATGAATGTACTAAACTGTCAGAAGGTCAATAAATAAATACATAAATAAATAAATAAATATAAAACACAATGGTGAACACGAGAAGCTGAACACCAATTTGCAATGTGCGAAATTTCAAGTTGTTTAAATGTTATGAATGTCAGCACATATGTCATTAGGCAAGTGAGTGTAGAGCTAATAAATCTTCAAATTCTGTGAATATGGAAAATGAAAATGCATTAATGGCTGTAACTTCATCTTTCGCATCACAGTGATGGTTGGTATGTAAATTCTGCATGTACATGACGCATGATGAACAAAAGAGACTCATTCAACAATTTCATTTGACCAGAACTGCAAAAGCTGCACTAGCAGATAACAGCAGTCTTGGGAGAATTATAGAAGGCAACATTCATCTTGAAGTTACTGGAGATGAGAAGAATAAGCAGATAACTGTTAATAATGGTGTATGCAATGGATATTATTTGCTGTCGGTTAGTCATACAACAAGGCATGGATTGTGCATGTTTTCTGACAATGTGCTGTGTGGTATATACAACAAAAATTATATGATTGTCTCCGGAACACCAATAGCAACTGCAACTCAGGTAACTGGCATGTATCAGTTAGATGCAGTCTGTAACTATGCAAATGATGTAGGAATCAACAGTTATAAAATGTGACATTGAAGAGTGGTAAATTCAAACTGTGTAAGCGCATGTGTATTAAAAACAAAACTGCCTGATGGACTGAACTGGATAAATATCTACTTAGAACTGTGTATGTTTTGCATAAAAGGTAAGCGCTCTCAGCAATCTTTTTGTAAAGCATCAAGTAGAAAAGCAAAACACCTACTTGACAGAGCATTCTGATGCTTGTGAAGCAATGATCATGGCCTGTGAGTAGGTGTACATTACCTTCTCACTTTTATGGATGATATATCAAAGAAGTCGTTCCATGACATGCTAAAATCAATAAAAGGAGTCTGTGACATTTTCATTGAGTTCAGATCATGAGAAGAAAATGTACCTGCTCAAATTTAAAACATTTCAAACATACAAGGGAAAAGAGTTTTTCAGTCAGGGTATGAAATCATTCTTAAAGGGGAATGGAATTCAACATGAAACGACAATTTATTACACACCAAAACAAAATGGAGTTGTGTAACAACTGAACTAGATGATTGTTAAAAAAAACAATATTGAAGCTGATAGATGCAGGACTACGTAAACAGTTTTGGGCTGAGTTAGGACAGTGATTTATTTGAAGAATCTATATCCAACCAAAGCTGTTCAATGTGTTAATCCTGCAGAATCATGGAATGGTCACAGACTAAATCTGAGCCACATGTGAATAGCTAAATGCTTGATGCCCAAAGATAATACACCTGCAAATTTTGTAGATGTATCAAAATAAAATGAATGAAGTTAGAACACAAATTCAAAGCATTTATCTTTGTTGGATACTACAAAGATTCTGAAGCATACTATCTGATTGATCCAAATTCACCTAAGACATTTGTGAAGGCCTGTGATGTGCAATTCATTGAAAATTCAAAATGCAATTGTGCAACACTAATCTGATTCACGATAATGATACAGGCAGTGCTCAGCTTGCAGCAGCATACAACAAGGGACGCTGATGTGTCAAACACAGAAGACATGCAGTGAGAAATTAGAAAATATTCACATGAAAGAAAACTGAATCCCAAATATTTTAAAGATGATTTTGCTTGTTTTACTAGGATTTCTGAGCAAAATTCATATAAAGAAGCAATGAGTCATGACAGCTGTGAAAAATGATGTATATAAGTCATTACTTGAAAACGAGATGGACTTTGATTTACTACCAGGCAGAAAGGTAATAAATTCTAACTGGGTATTCAGTGTCAGAGAAACTGAGATGGGAAAAGCTGAAAATTATAGGGCTTGTTCTGTCATAAAAGGTAATTCCCAGATACCAGGAGTGGACTTTGATGAAATGTTCTTGCTTGTTGTTCATCATTCTTTACTTCACATTCTCTTAGCTTTAACAGTGGAATTTGACTTTGACATTGAACCCATGGATATGTGAACTGCACTGCTGTACGGTGATTTTGATGACGTTTACATTCATCAAACCGAAGGCTACGGGAGAGGAGGCAAATGTATGCTGAAGAAGGCAATTTATGAAAATGTGACACAAAGTAACAATGTGGATGCAACTGAACTGTGGTATTGACCTTCTAGGCATGGTTGAACTACAGACAACACGAGCCGTATGCCTCCTTCCTGGTGGAATGACTGGCACTGGTCAGCTGTCAGATCCCCTCTGTCTAATACGTGCTGCTCATGTGTGGTTGTTTACATCTATTGGTGGGTTTAATGACATCTCTGAACAGTCAAAGAGACTGTGTCTGTGATACAATATCCACTGTCAATGTTGTCTATCATTGGTTCTGGGAACCGGGGTGATGCAAAACAATTTTGAGGTGTATGTAGTGTGCATTGGATGTGAAGATTTCAAGTTCAATTGTGTCCACATTGTTATTTTGTGTCACATGTTTGGTGTCAGAAGTTAGATGTGACATTACATAAAATGAATCTAAAGAAGTCATAATATGGCCCCTACAGAATTTTCAGACAAAATTGCACTGGACAGTCTAGAAGGTGTCTCAGAATCATCAGAATGGGGTACCATCACATGTGGACTGCCTGAGGCATCCATTCTGTGTCCACTACTTTTTATTATCTTTAGTAATGATCTACCTCTTTGTGCAGAATAGTGTAAGTTAACCATCTTTGCTGAGGACACTATGCTATTATTGATAATTCGATAGACAAACTTGAGGTGTTAGCTAATGAGGTTTTAGGGATTATTGTGAATTGGTGATAATTTTCATTTACTGTTGTATCTCAGTTGTACATTTTTAATTAGATTACATGTTTTGATCACTCTGGACCATATTCAGATCTAAAACAATGTAAAAATAAATATGTACAATATAATATTTTACAGTAAGTAGAAAAAACAAGAATTGTACAAAAATGTAGAATTAGCCTATGTAGCTACTTCAGAAACCCATCTTGTCTACCCAAACCACATATCATAATATTGTGATTTGCAACTGTAGTCAGTGTTTTAAATAGGTGCATGTGGAGACAGGTGTGGAGGAATTTGGGGGGGGGGGGGGAGGGGATGTAGGGAGGGGAGTGAGAGGGTGGGGGGGGGGGGGGGAATGTAGTGAGGTTGTTGGAAGAATTTTCGTAAATACCTAGACAGATCCTACACATTTCAAGATGATTATGTTGGCTATAGTGTATTGTGAATTGATTGAACATAAATGGTCTCTCTGTTACTTACAGTAAAACAAACTATATTCAGTTTCACATTATCCCTAAAGATGAAGAAATAGGAGAGTAACTAGATGACCAGCAGATAGCTAGGTTGGATGATTCAAAATACCTGGACTTACATACTGATAGCAAACTTAACTGATAAAATCACATCATGGATCTTTACAAAAGACTGAATTCTGCAACTATACTTTATTATGGTTATTTTCATGCCCTTATGACAAATGGAATCATATTTTGGGAGTATCAGCCACTTGCTAGAAAAGTGCTATGTGCACAGAAAGGGGCCATAAGAATCATGAGAGGAGTGCACTGCAGAGCCACAAGCAGAAATCTTCTTAAGGAACTTGAAATCTTTACATCCAGTGCACAATATACACACCTCAAGAAACATCACCCCAGTTCTCAGAACCGATGATAGACATTGACAGTAGATATTGTAAAACAGACAATGCAAGAGAACATACTACTGGGTATTAGAGGTACCGATGTGTACAGAAACCTGGACCACCACCTCTGGAGGTCTCACTGTATGGTGGTACAACATGCAATGTGTGGTTTTTGTGAGCAATAAAAAGGGTGGAAATGATGTTTATGTTGATTTCTATTCCAATTTTCTGTGCAGGTTCCGGAGCTCTCAGAACTGAGGTGACGCAAAACTTTTTTTGATATATGTATATTCTCCACGATGTGTTTCATAAGGAAAAAAAGCCCCTTTTCAAACCTGACAGTGTGCATCACGGCCATGATAATAGAAGAAAAGATAATACCCATTATGAGCATGCAAAGCTGAGTATGGTACAGAAGGGGATCCACTTCAGTGGCTGTAACATTTTTAATGCTCTCCATTCACAAGTTAAGTGTTTAGTAGATGATGAGCTCTTGTTTAAAAAAACTTAAGGCAGTTCCTATTGCAAGGGTCACATTATTTTACAACTATTTTAGACTACGGAAGAGTTCTTGAACTACAACAAATAGTACCCATGAAACTGTAACTCTAAGATATGTTCCCACATCTTTATTGATCCTGTCTATTTATTGTTGTAAACATGAATATTTTTCTATAATATATTTTATGTAATATTTAAATGCAAAATTTATTTTCCTGCCATAGAATCTAAGCTGTAGATACTTATGTGAAACTGATTAGTACTGTTTGCATAACACAATAACAAATTTTTAAAACTGAAACATTCCATATACTGTGATATATTCACAACATGGATCACTAGATCATGAAAAAAATAAATAAGATGCAAAATATACTCATTCTATCCATTTACATAGAGGAGTTGATCATCATCTTGAATGGAAAAAATGGGTGGAAGAAATAATTAATGCATCAAGTTGAAATGAGAGATCTTGGCTAACTCGGTTGGTACCTTGGCATGAGAAGGAAATGAAGCAGAAAAACAAGGCCAATTAGTGTCAATCAAAGCAATATGCAGCAAACATATTCAAGAAATTTGGAAAATTGCAAACTGGTTACACATTGACTCAAACCTTGTTTGAAGCTGTAAAAATGTGAAGAATACCTTCAAGGATTAGCCCGTGAATTATGAATTGTTTTGTTTTCTTTTAGGGTGTAAAAACAACAAAGGTCATATGCACCCATGCCAGAACCACAGAGCATGGAGACAAGGAAGGGATTAAAAGCGACTACATGTTAAGCCCAATCAACATAAGGAAAGGCAGCTAAAAAACAGGGACTTTCTGCTGGTGAAAGGGCCATAAAATATGCCATAAAGGTCCTGAACTAAAGATTAAATGTCCTTTGCCACATTGCTACAGTAGATAAAAAGTAAAACCCAGTTGACAGCCCGTGTGTCATTCACTAAAATGGCCGATAACTTAAATGGCAAACATAAATTAGAATGTAAGTGGTTAAAAAAAGGGGCATCCTGTCAGAAAATGGCAAACAGTCAAAGGTTGAGGACAATGAGCATAAAATGGTGGTGGATCACCACTTAACAGATGGTGATGGTTAAAAAGACAGTGCCCAATACGCAACACCGCTAAAATGATCTCCTCATGGTGAGAGGGCCGAGGGGAGGTCGGCCAAGCCATTGGGAGAGGTTTAATTCCCCAGAGTTTGTTGCCATGAAGGGGAGACCAATGGGATGACAAAGTGACACCACCTGCTGACAGATGGCAACACAAAGATCATCAGAGGGAATGGAAGGACTAGTGGGCCAAGGTACAAGGACTGCAGCCTTGGCAGCAGTGTCGGCGGCCTTGTTTCCCATCAGACTGAGGTGACCAGAAACCCACAAACATCACAGAGGCTCCATTAAGAGTGGGTAAATGAAAGCTTTCTTGGACCCATTGCACTAAGGCATGGGCATTGTACAGCACACAGAGGCTTTGAAGAGCACTGACAGAGTCGGAGCAAATTGCACAGCTGCAAAGCCTATGCCGCTGGATGTGCTGTGTGGCCTGATACAGGGCGATGAGCTCCACTGTAAATACTGAGCAGTGTTCCCGAATCCAATACCAAAAACTGTTGGTGCGAATGACAAAGGCACATCTGACAAGGTCAGTCCGAGAGCCAGCAGCGTACAGATAGGACTACCGTGAAGTGCCATGCAAATGTCAAGGAACTGATGGTGATAGAGCGAGTCTGGAGTAGTGTCCTTAAGAAACAAATTAAGTCCAACGTGAACACAGGCCACTGCATGAAGCCAAGGTGATGAGTTCACACCAGTCACGAAAGTGGCAAGTAGCATGAAGTTACACTGCCAGAGCAGTAGGCAAAAACGAACTCCTGGAGGTAAGAGAGAAGAGAGACACATCCCATACTGGTGATCAAAGGATTCATTGAAGAAGGACACATAGGATGGGTGGCCAGGCATGGCATACATATGGTATGTGTATACACTGAGGAGAAAATCATGGTGGTATGACAATGGTAGATTGTACCAAGACGGTGTAATATGAATGGATGTGCAGATGCATAAGCAAAACACTCACAGTCTAGTTTTGAATGTACAAGGGACTGGTACAAACTGAAATACCACTGAGGACACATAGGACACTGAGAGATCCCATACAGCAGGCGGCCAGGTAAGACATGTGGGAGGACCAGGAAAGTTTCCTATCGAGCATGACCTCCCCCCCCCCCCCTCCCCCCCAGGAATTTCGTACTTTCAATGAATGGAAGAGCAACAGGCCCAAGATGTAAATATGGTGGAGAAACCAATAGCACCACCAGAAATTCATACAAACGGTTTTGTCAGTGGAAAAGCCCTTGTCAATGAGTGAAGATGTTCAAGACTATGCTGGAGACTCCACTCAAGAAGACAAAGTCCATGGAGAACTGCAATAGATTCAAAATCATCGATGAAAAGGGAGCCAGAGATACCTGACAGGAGACAAACCATTATAGGGTTAATGGTGATAGCAAAGAGGACAACACTCAGGACAGAACCCTGAGGTATACAGTTTTCTTGGATAAAGCTGTCCAACAAAGCAGAGCCTTCATGTACTGTGAAAACTCAGTCTTAAAAATTCCTGAAAGAAACAGGGCATGTGGACTTGGAAGCCCCGTGTGTAGAGAGTATGGAGAATACCAGTTTTCCAGCACATATCGTAGCCTTTCTTCAGATCAAAAAACATGGCCACAGTCTGGTAATTCAAGAGAAAACCATTCATGACCTAGGTTGACAAAGCAACGAGATGGTCAACTACAGAATGGCAGGCTCGAAATCCCAATTGTGGAGTAGTTAGTAAATTGTAAGACTCGAGCTACCATACCAGTTGTGCATGAATCATACGTTCCATCATCTTGCTAACAGTGCTGGTGTGAGAAATGGAACAGTAGCTATAAGGAAGGTGTTTCTCCTTAAGAGTCTTGGGTATGGGTATGACAGAAGCTTCACACCAGTGCCTGTGAAACATGCCATCTGCCCGGATGGGATGGTATGTATGAAGGACAAAGTGCTTGCCTGCAAGAGAAAGGATCTGCAACATCTGAATGTGAGCATTGTCTGGCCCTGTGGTGGAGAATCAGGATGAAGTGAGAGCACAATCTAGCTCCCCCATTAGAAAGAGTGGCTTTGTGGCACTCATGATTCTGAGAAGAGGAGGGTATCACCTGAGCCTCCCCACTCGTTTCCAATAGAGAAAGTCAGGGTGATAGTGGGTGGTGTAATACGTCCGACTGTAGCCACTTGTGCCAACTCGCCATGAGCAGCCAAGGAGGAGGGAGCCAGACACCCTGGGGTGAGCCCCAGAGGAGAGAACATTGCAGTCATTCCACAAGCAGATTTTTGAACTGACATCCATTCTGTATCGATTTTATAGCAGTCTTCGATGAACAATTCCACTTAAGGTCAACTCTTATGTCACTTGCTTTAATTCTATCTTGTGTATTTTCCATGTTGGCATTTCTGTCAAATAAGTCTTTCATGAACATTATTGCTGTGTAAAGTGCACTTTTGTTTCACATGTCTTAAGTCCGTGTGTCATCTAAATGTACAGTGTTCTCATCTGTCATATGATGAACAGTGTTATTGTGAGCAGTTTATTTTTGATTTACACATGTCTTGAATACATGTTTATTTTCCATACATCTTGTGTATGTCTGTGATGTTATCATCAAGTTCATTGTGTTCAATGTCATTTGTGTTCCTCATGTATTGTTTACTTGTTCTGATCTTCATATATTTGTGCACATCTTGTCATATGTACATATGCAATATAATCATCATGTTCAATGTGATAGTATTCTTCATGAACAGTTTACTTGTAAGGAAATTTATTTATCTTTAGACGCCTTGTACCTCTTTACTAAGGGCAACCATATATGTTAATGGTCAACTGGGCTTGACACACTAGGGCACAACTGGACACTTTGCCATTACTTTCAACCTTCCATATCAGAAGCTTAATAGCCATGACAAGGAGCTGTGTAATATGTCTGACCACAGCCACTTTTGCCAACTCGCCGCAAGTTAAGGAGGAGGACGAGGAGGAGGGAGCTGGACACCCTGGGGTGAGCCCCCGAGGAGAGGATACTGCAGTCATTCCACAAGCACGCAGTGGGAAGCCGGGTAGATGCCCTCACCTCGCTCGAGGAGGGACACATTGTGAAGGGCCAATCTGACAACGAGAAGCATGCCAATAACTGATGGACAAAATGGTTCAAATGGCTCTTAGAACTATGGGACTCAACATCTGAGGTCATCAGTCCCCTAGAGCTTAGAACTACTTAAACCTAACTAATCTAAGGACATCACACACATCCATGCCCGAGGCAGGATTCGAACCTGCGACCGTAGCAGTCACACGGTTCCGGACTGAAGTGCCTAGAACCGCACGGCCACCGAGGCAGGCTGATGGACAAGTGCAGCCATTAGGATGGAATGCCAAATATGTACACATGAAAGCATGTGAGTTCTTCTGGCCTGACAGGAGTCATTTTACCTGTGTTAGAAAGTGGGGATCTGCTGAAAATTACAGCACCCCACAGGCACAGGGAGAAGCGTACACAAAGCGCGGGGAATTGGCGCAGGGAGGCATGTGTAAGAAGTCAGCATTCTTAAGATGATGTTTTCTTTGACAGTAAGAACATTCCTTATAAATCACAGATGCCGGCAGGTTTTGAGATGAAGCCGAAACCTGAGTCTGTCCACGCCTCAAGCAGACAGAGTGGTTATAAGGAAGTGTTGTGCAGATGCTCTCACAACACCCTCAGAATGCAGGAAAACATCATAAGATTGTGAAATCGTATGAAAGTTTCCGATACATGAGGCATACACCAGCCCATGCCAGATAGGAAATTCTCCACCCCACACGGAGAATTATAGCTATGAAACAGTGCTCTGTCATTGGGCTCTGTCATTGGGCTGGATTGAAAATTTTGTCTGCCAATGACAACACTGAAAGGAACAATATTTTGAAGAGGAGTTGAGGTGAGAGATGGAGGAAAAGTGAGATGGGGAAGTCATAGATTTCCAGAAGGCTTTTAATATCATTCCTCATTAGTGACTATTTATCAAACTGTGTGCATATGGAACATCGTCTCAGTTGTGACTGGGTTCGTGATTTCCTCTCAGAGAGGTCACAGTCTGTAGTGATAGACGGTAAATTGAGTAGAAAAGAAGTGATATCTGGTGTCCTGCAAGGTAGTGTCATAGGCCCTCTGCTGTTCCTGATTTACATAAATGATCTAGGTGATAATCTGAGCAGCCCCTTAGTTTGTTTGCAGATGATGCTGTATAATTTAACGTCTAGTAAAATCATCAGACAGTCAATTCCAGTTACAAAATGATCTAGAGAGAATTTCTGTATGGTGCAAAAAGTGACAATTGGCACTAAACAAAGAAACATGGGTACTAAAAGAAATCTGATAAATTGCACAAATCTAAGGGCTGTCAATTCAACTAAATACCTAGGAATTACAATTACGAGCAACTTAAATTGGAAAGATCACACAGATAATATTGTGGAATAGGTGAAACAAAGACTGCGCTTTGTTGGCAGAACATGTAGAAGATGTGACAAACACATTAAAGAGGCAGCCTACACTACACTTTTTTGTCCTCTGCTGGAATATTGCTGCATGGTGTGGTAACCTTACCAGGTAGGATTGATGGAGGACATCAAAAAAGTGCAAAGCAGGGCAGTTCGTTTTGTGTTATCGCACAATAGGGGCAAGAGTATCACTGATATCATACACGAGTTGGGGTGGCAGTCACTGAAACAAAGGCAGTTTTCTTTGTGGCGAGATCTATTTGCGAAATTTCAGTCACCAACTTTCTCTTCTAAATGTGAAAAAATTTTGTTGACACCCACCTACATAAGGAGAAATCATCATCGTAATAAAATAAGAGAAATCAGAGCTCTAATGGAAAGATTTAGGTGTTTCTTTTTCCCACACACCATTGGAGAGTGGAATGGTAGAGAAGTAGTATGAAAATGATTCGATGAACCACCTGCCAGGCACTTAAGTGTGAATTGCAGAGTAACCATGTAGATGTATATGTAGATGGAGACACCACAAAAGCAAGAGGACATGGGCGCTCTTCCACCAATAGCCAACATCTGCCTTTCGACACCGTGATAGCGCAGCTTCAGCCACACGACTGACAACTGTCAGACAATGCACAGATCATACCCGGGCCCTACCACCAAGCCACGACTGCTGATAAGGGCAGCCGACTTGTGTCACATAGCTCCGAGGCATTGCGCAGAATTGACGCAGTGCCTGCCGCTGACAGCAGTACACAACGAACGATAATGATAAATGGTGAGACGATTCATCCCCTCCTCCTTCCCCTAAATAACTGAGTCGTGTCCATGCCCATTAAAACTGGCCCTGAGAGTTATAATTTTGTTTTGGTTTGTGTAAACAGGACGAAAATAAATACATATCTTTCATGTTTTGACCATATGAACCTCTTAATTATGCCTCTTGATTATGAACCATTTCTGTTTGATTTCATTTCACGATCGATATCAAGTAATTGTTGCCACCTAATGTGAGGCAATCTCATGAGTCATCTGTTTGCCACTTCACATCCAACAGCAGAAAGAAGACTTCACAGCTCACTAGAATGGTGTTCGATATCTACAAAATAGTGGACCAAGGTGTTGGAGATAGCAATAGGGTCTCCTATGACATTATCTTATAGAGTCAGGCCGGAAATTGAGGAATGGACCTTGGTCCCAGAGAGCCATCAGAGGTTGGCCCACATAATGGAAGAGGGAGTGGAACTGTTAAAAGAACTGGTGAAGGAAATTCAGCTAGCTTTTTTGCTATCCTGAAGAATGCAAACACATTGCTCACACAACTGTTTATAACGAATGCAGTTTGACATCATAGGATAATAGTTAATGGTTACAGACATGGAGAGCATGTCTCCACATGCAAATTGCATTGCCGCATGCCTCAGTCCACCAAGGGACTGGAACAGTAAGGGTAAGGATGACGTGCATGGAATGGAACATTCTGTAGTGGTAAGGATAATGTTGGTAAGGTATTCTACCTGATCATCACAACTGGGGAAAAGTTGGTCATCAAAAGTTCCCAGGGTGGAGTAAGGCCTCCGGTCAGCCTTAGAAAGCTGCCATTTGGGTTTGCATGTAGGTACGGTAGGAGTCAGCAAATGGATGGCACATGGGCAAAGGGTCACTAGAGTACATGCCAGAGACAATGGTCAAGCTGGGAAGAGCAGAATGAGAAGTTCAAATGGGAATAGGTGTGCTTGGAATCTGAAAGGAATGTGGGTGTTCCAGTGTTAAGGCAGAAGAGGTTGTGTTGATCAAGAGGGTCACCCAATAGAGCACCTCTCTGACAGGTTTGGCAGAGCCCAAAGGGGATGGTGTGCATTAAACTC
Source organism: Schistocerca gregaria (assembly GCF_023897955.1). Taxonomy (NCBI): domain Eukaryota; kingdom Metazoa; phylum Arthropoda; class Insecta; order Orthoptera; family Acrididae; genus Schistocerca; species Schistocerca gregaria. Next base: position 19,579,935 of record NC_064931.1, read on the forward strand.
ACCAAGTACCAAAAAGGAGTGAGGGAGTTGCCTAGTAAGCTGGAGGAAGTCTACCTTGGTGACACCGAATGATGTGGGGATGTAAACAGTACAAAGGGAAAAGGTGAAACAAGGAAGGAAAATGCAGACTGCAACAGCTTGCAGCCAGGTGTGCAAGGAGATGGTGTGACTATGAACAGCATCCCAGACGAGCCTCATGACTCCCCCATGAAAGGGAATGCCACCCTCGGAGGGAAGGTCAAAATGGACCAGAAAGGTATACAAGAAGTCAAAGTGGTCATGAGGATGCAATTTTGTTTCCTTGTTGGATCTAAGGCTACAAATGTCCCACTGGAGGAGAAGAAAGGGGAGGAGGGAAAAAGTGAAGGGGTGTACACCTCAGTGGCTGACAACTGCCACACTTCAAAGAATCTATGCTGCAGGGTACAGGGGCTGGAGGATCCTGCTCTATGAGATCTACAGAGGTGTTGGCATTCTCCCTCGGTTGGTCTGTGGAGTCCAGGGGAGAAAAACACTTGACAGTGCACACTGGCGGAGGTCGACTGGATGAGGGTATCACATGGCAATGCCATTGAAGAGGATCTCTGAGTCAGTGAAGCAGAAGACTGTGTGCCTTTGTTTGATTTGTTGGAGCCATTGCAGTTGGCAGATGATGATTCAGATGTTTGTTGGCTGGAGAGACATAAAACGTGTTCATGGAAATATACCTTCTGTTCTTTCTGGCCTGCTGGTAGTATAGCAGGAGATTGCACCATGTGAGGTGAAAATTTAGTGGCTTGCTTTACAGCTGGAGGAGAAGGAATCAGAGATGCTACCATTCCACTAGGTGGTTTTACAACCACGGTGCTGAATTTGTGGTTGCATGTCTGCATGGACATGTCCTTCTTGGAGCAAGATGTAGCAAGAACAGTACTGTCAAGTGCTGGATGGTAAAGCACAGGGTTTACAACTAGTGAACAACTTGCAAGCAACAGGGTAAGGAATTTTTTCATTCACCCGGATCTCCCAGAAAGACCACTCATCGACATATACAACACAATCTTGGGAGGAGGCTGCATTGTCGCCATTGCAATTGACACAGTTGAGGGAAGGAGGCAGACAATCGCCTTTGTGAGCATCCCTACCACAGGTTACACATTTTTGAGTATGGTTGTAATGATGACACTGGCAGCAGCACATCAGATTCAGAGTGTATGGTTGGATAACTTCATAGCCTCCTTTGATCTTGGATGGAAGCACGACTTTATCGAACATGAGAAAAAGAGTGCATGTGTGCACTAAGGATGCATCCACCTTTTTCATACCTCCATGGACTATAATAACGCTATGATGAAGGGGTAAGTCTGGATTTCTGATGCAGTCTGACCGTCAAGCAGCCTAGTGTAAATAACACCGTGTGAAGAATAGCCCTGGAGGAGTGAAGCTGCAAGCAGTTGTTATGCTTGAGAATCACAAGTAGTCTCCAAAAGCAAAGTGTCATTGTTTAAACAAGAGCAAGATTTTACAGGGCCAGTAATTGCATCAACACCTTTCTCAATAATAAATGGATTAACCATAGCAAAAGACTGACTGTCTTCAATATGTGAAACAATGAGGAACTGAGGTGCAGCTGGGAGCGCCTTTGATTCGTTAGCGTCATTCTGCTTATATTTAATAGATAGACTGACAAGAAAATGTTTGGCTCATTGCGAGTAAGTTCTTCATGATTGCCAGCATCTCCAACAGTGCACTCCTTCCAACTAGGGTGGCCTCCCCTCAGAGGGGGGCTCACCCACCTTAGGTGATTGTTCACATCTCAGGCCACACCTGAACACCAGGCAAAGGGTCCAGTTGGCAATTTAGGAAGGTAACAGCTCAGGCAATCACCCCTCCCTGGGCCTGGACTGTACCAGGGAGTAAATGCAAACTCTACCTATTGATCCAGGGCCAAAGCACAAGAAGGGTAGGAGAAACAGGGGGGTGGGGGGGTGAGAAAAGAAATAAATGAAAAATGAAAAAACTGTGGAGGGTCTGTTCTGATGTTGGACTACTGAAAATCCACAACACAGTCCCAAATACATCTCAGACATGTTCTGCAAGGGAGGGGAAAAGAATAACAAGAGGATAGAGATGCAGCACAGAAAGGAAAAGATGCTGCAAAGGCTGGACCCCATTCTAGCCAAGCAACAAGTTGCCAAAGAGTGCTGAGCCCCCTGGGGAATGAATTGTGTGTTAAACACAGCAAGAAACAAGTAAGTGTATTCTGTCGTAAGGGTCTACGTGTTGCATGCATCCGTAAGTTATGGACATGTGCTCGCCAGCTGGCCTGTCTGGAATGCTGACGATTCGCTTGGTCAGTAGATGTGCGTCCAGCCACACTGCAATGGAGTATACGACTGGCCACCATCGGCAGCGGGCAGTATTAACTAGGCCGTCTTGGGCGCGAATCTCTCTCTATTCTTAGCTCACCATGGAGCCTTTCGATATGACCGTAATTAGCAGCTGTTAGGATGTCAGACACAGTAATGATGGGTGCGTGTAGCGTGCGTGTTTTATAATCCGTCTTTGCTAATAAAACTATTTACATTTACTTCTCATGTTCGCGTATTGCCGTACTTCAAGAACCCACCGCTTACAACCCCTGACAAAATAGTCATGTAATCATGAAGGGGATAAATTGAAACTGCCACTGTTAAAAGTGCAAGGGTTAAATGGGGGAAAGCTACATAAGTATGGAGAAGTTGACTTAGAATTAATTCTTGGCCAAGGCCAAGACCAAGATGAAGGTGAAAATAAAGATAAATACACACCATGGGTGCAAGTAGTTTCAAATAATGAAACGCGTTACAACCGTGTACTTGGATTTGATTTCTTGTCCACTAACAAGGCAGAGATATTTATCACAGAATGAAAGATCAGACTAGGCCATAGTAACTACAACCTTGGAAATCATTCTTCAGTTCGTACTCAAAGGAGCAGCAATATTGACGTCAGGGGAATGGACCACCCAAACGATGCATCAGTCCAAACTGTCTGAGTCTATGTTCAAATTGATCAGCCCCAGCAGATTCCCAAGGGAGCAGGAAAGACAATCTACATTGAAAGTAAGTAACCCCAATGCAAGGAAGGAACTTTGTTATTAATTGAGCGATCCGAGAAAAGTGAGTTATTGGATACAATGTATTATTATGTTGCTAGAAGTGTAGGTGTCACTACAATGGTGAGACAGAATGTCACAAAGGTCCCGGTTACAATAACGAATATGAGCAATGAGGATGTTGTTTTGCCAGGAGAAACAAAAGTTGTTGAAGTGTCGAACATAAGTAAAAATGACATAATACAGATTCCAGATGAGGTAACAAATGCTGCAGTTATCAACACACAGATTTTTGTAACAGTACCACAACATTTCAATGAGGAGACAAAGTTAATAATGAACTGAAGCAAAAGATTTGGGAAAAGATAGAACATTTGACAGTTGATGAACAGAAGATTTTAGCGCCTGTTTAGCTGGAGTATGCAGATTTATTCCAAGAACGCGTAAATTTACCTGTCAGTCATTTAGTTCAGCATCATATTCATACAGGGAATGCTGCCCCAATCACACAGAAACCTTGCAGAATACCATTTAGTCAAAGGGAGTTGGTAGAAGATATGGTTAAAGAACAATTAGAAGACGAAATTATAAAACCAAGAGATCCTTCAGACCCACTATGGTGTTTGTCTGTTGTAATTGTAAAGAAGAAATCAATTTCAGGAGAACCACAGTTCCGTTTTTGTGTTGATTGACGATCTTTGAATGCTGTGAGCACACCCGACATTTACCCCCTTACAAAATTTAGTGGAAACCTTGGATTACTTGGGCAGATGTCGATTTTTTTCAGTATGTGATTTAACAAGTGGTTATCACCAGTTAAGAATGCATCCAGATGATCAAGCAAAAACTTCATTTGTAACAGCAACAGGGGTATACAAGTATCTTCGTATGCCGTTTGGAATTTTCCTGAACAACAAAATTTGAAAGAACTACAATCATTCTTGGGATTGTCAAATTTCTACAGATGATTCGTAGACGGTTATGCAAATATAGCACGTCCAATGACACAGCTACTGAAGAAAGGAGCCACATTTAATTGGTCAACAGAATGCAAAAAGGCAATGGAAGAGCTTAAAACTGCTCTAACCACAGTCCCAGTGTAAGTCAATCCAGATTTCAGTAAATCTTTTATTCTTGCAACCGATGTATCCAATTTTGCCAGAGGTGCAATCTTGTCTCAAGAAGCTGATGGTCATGCACATCCAATCTCATTTGCTTCCAGATAATTAAACAAAGCAGAATGTAATTATACTACTACTGAGAAGGAGCTTTGTGCTTTGGTTTTTGGTATAACACATAATAGATGTTTCTTAACAGGAAGAGAATTTACAGTTATTATAGATCATGCTGCACTTATATGGTTATTGAGCTTAAAGGATCCAAGTTCCAATTAAGAAGATGGGCATTAAGACTGAGTGAGTATAAATTTAAGGTTATTCACCAACCTGGTAAACAATATGTGAATGCTGAGGCAATGAGTCGAAAAGTCAATGTTTACGTTACAATAAGTCGAGAAGAAGATTTAAAGGCAGCTCAAGAAGAAGATCCACAATGCAAATTATGGAAACATGATCACTGCTTTGTCAAAATAGATGGATTATTGTGCAAAATCACTAGTAAAGGAAACTGCCTAGTTATTCCAGAAAGCATGAAAGAGCAAATCATGAGAGAGCAACATGATTCTTTATTATCAGGGCATTGCAGCAAAAAAGCAACAAACATTAAAATATCTCAAATGTTTCGGTGGTTGAGTCATAAAGCTGATGTTTCCGAGTTTGTTTCACAATGTGATACCTGTAACAGACGGAATAATGTAGGAAAAAGTAGAGCACCATTGCAAGAACTGCCAGAAACTAGTGAACCATTTGAATGAGTAGGTCTAGATGTTGTAGGACCGTTGCCTAAGACCTGATCAGAGCGCTGGGACTATAGTTAAAGTTTTTGTAAAAGAATGTATTCTTAAGTTTGGATCACCATTAAGTATAATTAGTGGTCAAAGAATGAATTTTATGAGTGAATTACTTAAACAGACTTGTAAGCTCATGCAAATAACTCAGTTAAGGACTACACCAGCACACCCTGAAGGAAATGGAAGAGTCGAGAGAGTCCACAGAACAATTATTAAAATGGTTAGCCATTATGTGAGCAGGTAACTGTACTTGGTAAGTTGTTACAATGCCAAAATGCACAGCTCAACTAGCCTCTAAGTCCATATGAGATCGTCTAGGGAAGAAGAATCCATTCACCCTTGGACTTTGCAGGATCGACTGCCGGATTCAGCAATGAACATGTAAGGGATCTAGCACGCAAGCTAAAGAAACCATGGAGGGGAGTCAAACAGCGAAATCATCAATCCTTTCTTCAGCAAACAAGACAACATGACCTCCAAGCAGCAGTGCCACAGTATTGAGTTGGAGATCTCTTGTATCTGAGCAATGTGGTGTTAAAGACGAGTCAAGTCAAAAAGTTTAACAAGTTTTGGAAAGGACCATATACAATCTTGGAGGCGTTATCACCAGTCACTCTTAAGCTCCAACTGCCCTTTTGTTCAATTGTTGTTCATCTCAATCATGTAGCCATTTCTCGGTAGATTTCCTGTAGTATCGCAAGAAGATGAGGATTGACTGAGAGGCAGATCTGCTGTTCTCAAACACTGGAAGCGAGAATCTCGAGGTCGCAGTCCAGACTTCGAGGCCGACGCATCGTCATGTTCCAAGCGATCCTGTTCCAGTCACCCCTACAATCTGCATAAACGTGTGTAGTGTGTGAGAGTGCAATGCGTGTGTTTATTTCAGCCATGTGCTTATGTGAATGTGTTGTGAAAATGTAGTATTGAAGCTACTGCATGAGTGCACAAGTGAAACTAAACCTTTTATTCCACAGATTACCCCAAGAAACTCATTTACTTTATGGTCATTGTTAACTCTATTATTTAGAACTAAATAACCATGTTCATTTTTATTCTAATGCTTGCCATGATAGCATATTCTACTAATGCTGTAGTAATAGTACCACAGAGTACAGGTGTTTTGTTTGAACCACAATCAGACATGGTAGCTTCAACAAGTAATACGAAACTTGTCCTCAAGTACAATCTGAGTGAAATCCCTCAACAGTTCAATTCTGTAAAGAAGCAGATTGACCTAATTCGTTCTGTCAAGGGTAATGATACAATTTTGGGAAATGGGTACATCTTGATATAATAACTGGATCACAGCCAAAATGCAGGTAGAGTCTCCATTTGCTAATTATGAACAAGAGATTTACTGTTTTTTAAAGCTTTTGCCACATAAAACTTTAATTAGGTGTAAACGAGCCTGGTTTGATTATGGAGGGAGTATCCTTCGTACTCTATTTAGTACTTTAACTATCTCGAGATCTACTGGAAGTTAAAAGCAAAATATTAGCTCTTGAACAACAGTCCAGTACAGATTCAACTAACCTCTCTAATGAAATTATCATATTAATGAATACTCAAAGAACCATTACTAACCACAAAGTTTTCATTAAACAGATTGTAAAGCAATTTATCTCACATTTCCACGTACTCTGTAATGAAATGAATGCAAATATCCAAGAACTATTCCAAGTATTAAATGCTGTGAGTGCACACTTAGATTTAAACACTCTTTTGTTAAGGATTACTGATAGTTTATCAAATGCAAGAATTGATGCCCTTAACTTAAGAACAGTCTTAGAGAGTAGTTCAAATGATTGAGCAGTGTACTACTACATCCAGAACAATTTTTACAGATCCTACTACCAATTGAACAAAAGCTAGATGCAACATATACCATGATTTACCCCGTTAACTCTTACAATTTATATGCTTACTATAAGTTAACCACCACACACTCCTTAATGATTGAAGACGATTTAATTGTTATTGTTTCTATTCCCATTGCTAGACCAAAGCATGATTTTGAAATGTATAAGGTTTATACTTACCCTGTGAAATGGAGACAGGCAGGTATTCATGTAAAGTATGTACTGAATGATTATCTACCGATAAGCAAGGATCGAAGATATTTTGTGTCCCTAAATGAAAATGATTTGCATATGTGTAAACATAGTCATAAGTTAATTTCCCCTGAATCAGCAGTATTCTTAGGCAGTAGAGTGTACAGCTGTGAGAAAGAATTGATTATGAATCATCCCCCAAGAGATGATTGCCTTAGAATGTTAACGCATCTTTATCATCCATTTCTTAAACGATGTTCTGAAGGTATAATTTTCTCATTTAACTCTACCCTTGATGTCACATTTACATGTAAAAACTATGATACATCTGAGCTACCCTTTACACTAAAATTGAACAATAGTGGATTAACCTTGAATGCTACACATTGTGATTTATCATGTGAACTATTCAATATGCCTAGTGTGTTGTCATCTACATTTCATGCAACTGGACATTTGCCAGTAACTAGAATGTTAACTATTTGTTACAATGATTCATACATATTAACATATGGAAAGCATTCCTTATCAAATTTTTCCGAAGACAATAATTTAATTAAGGACATCCATGAAAATGTAATCTCTTCAATAATGAGTTAAATTTCATTGAAGCAGCAAACAGAATTAAGTCCTTCGATTCCTCCAGTAATGTTAATGCTTACTTGATTGTCGGCACTGTGTTTTCATTGCTTTTATTAATTTATCTTGTCAACAGCATTTGTCATGTATGAAATTGTCATCTTGAAGGCGCGCTTCTCTGTACTGAACGTTACTGTGTCTTCAAATGAAATACATGTCGCAATGCCTTCTGATGCCACAAATGTCAAAATAGATTCATAATGCCCAGGAGGTGATTTTGAGCCACCTATGGTTGCTCTTTTTCTCTGGGGAGAGTGATGTAAGGGTCAACGGGTTGCACGCAGCCATATGTTACGGACATATGCTCGCCAGCCGGCCTGTCTGGAATGCTGATGATTCGCTTGATCAGTAGACATGCATCCGGCCACACTGCAATGGAGTACGTGACTGGCCACCATCCACAGTGGGCAGTATTAACTAGCGTGGCCTCGGGCGCGAATATGTCTCTTTTCTTAGCTCACCATGGAGCCTTTCGATACAACCATAATTAGCCGGTGTTAGGATGTCAGACACAGTGATGATGGCTGTGCATAGTGTGTGTGTTTTATACTCCGCCTTTGCTAATAAAACTGTTTAAACTTACTTCTCATTTTCGTGTATTGCCGTACCTCAAGAACCCACTGCTTACAACAACTCCTGACAAATTTGTGTAATCATCATCTGGGGCAACAACACAGAGTAACCCCCCTTATACTGTGATTATAAGAGGAACCTTTGCCCTGAGTCACAAAGCTCAAACAAAATGTGCTGACGTGAGACACCACTGTATTCATGAGCTAACTCAGGAAAGCTGACCATCAAGTTGGTTAGTACCCACAAGCAAAACCTGATTTTTTGATGAAGGTACTGCCGAAGAGTGGTTCTGCTAAGCCATGGGACTTTCAGACTACATGAATTAACAAATTGAGAATTTGCAGGGGTGTTGAGAAAACTAGGGTTTTTTTTCCTTTTCTGGTGTCTTGTACAGCACTTTGTTGTTTTGCATCTTTGGTCAGTTCTGTAAATATATTGCTGAATAAATAGTTTCTGATGATTAATGATCCTAGCAATACAAAGTACATGAATTTCATTCATCAAAATCAACTTTATAATCACCAAAGGACCAGTTACAGTCATAGTCCAGTAACATGTCCTCTGAATTAAGTACAAGTATCTCTTCCTAGGATAGGATACTATATTTGAACCTCATATATTTTTCATCCCTTGTCCCTGCTTCTGCTTAATTGTTCCCTCATTTGTCTTTATGGGGAAACAGGATTCAAAAAAGGGTAAAATTTCGTCTGCCACAATGCTTCTGCATCTATATCTACATCCATACTCCGCAAGCCACCTGATGGTGTGTGGCGGAGGGTATCCTGAGTACCTCTATCGGTTCTCCCTTCTATTCCAGTCTCGTACTGTTCATGGAAAGAAGGATTGTCGGTATGCTTCTGTGTGGGCTCTAATCTCTCCGATTTTATCCTCATGGTCTCTTCGCGAGATATATGTAGGAGAGAGCAATATACTGCTTGACTCCTCAGTGAAGGTATGTTCTTGAAACGTTAACAAAAGCCCGTACCGAGCTACTGAGCATCTCTCCTGCAGAGTCTTCCACTGGAGTTTATCCATCATCTCCGTAACACTTTCGCGATTACTAAATGATCCTGTAACGAAGCGCGCTGCTCTCTGTTGGATCTTCTCTATCTCTTCTATCAACCCTATCTGGTACAGATCCCACACTGCTGAGCAGTATTCAAGCAGTGGGCAAACAAGTGTACTGTAACCTACTTCCTTTGTTTTCGGATTGCATTTCCTTAGGATTCTTCCAATGAATCTCAGTCTGGCATCTGCTTTACCGACAATCAATTTCATATGATCATTCCATTTTAAATCACTCCTAATGCGTATTCCCAGATAATTTATGGAATTAACTGCTTCCAGTTGCTTGTTTTGTTAGTCCTCTTCGTCAGTAAATTTTTATAGCCATCTGTGTTTTTCTTTACAAAATTTACATCCTATTCAGAAAGTATACCTACTCTGCAAATGCCTCACTACTGCTTCAGGTATAATTTACTGAATGTATACACACTTTATATCCTTAAGAAAGTTGTGTTGTGTAAAACAGAATAATAAAACGATCATAATGAGGAGACAATCATAATTTCAATACATGAATCAGATGCAATTATCGTATGATACTGTGGTAAAAAAGAGTTACAGATCACAGTTCATATACAACTGGGAGACAATTTTATGATAGGTTGCCAAATAATATAAAGAAACTCCCTAGACATCTTTCTAAGACAATTTGAAACA